>NW_017306305.1:2562585-2579921 GCF_000935625.1 Nanorana parkeri
ATATATATATGTATAAAAATGTGTTTTTATCTGGAATATTAGAAATTCAATTTTGTGTATCTTATACATATATATGGTTAAAGTTTTTTTAAAACCACAATTAATTAAAGCTAAAATGTTGGTGCTTTAAAGTGTATTTCCACTTTTGCAGCCAAATTGGCATAAAACCTATTTTTATGAAGGTGCTGAGAAAAACATGGGATCAGCCATATTGCTTGCTACAACAAAACATCTAAATGTAACAAAACATTATTTTTCAGTATGCTGTGTGAATAGAAACACATAACAAACATATAGTTTGATTTTCATAAATTTGACTTCAGAAATGAAAATACGCTTTAAGATACAGTTTTTTATTCCTGTCGGTGTCCTTGCTGGGTAGATTCACCCTTTTAACCATAGTCTATTGCAACCTGGTCAGAAAGTAAACAAAATGTAATGTTACAATTGTCACATGTGGAAATGAAAAATATTTCAATAGACACCAGTGTTCCAATGACAACTGTCTCAGAGTGGATTCTCCCTCACTTCCAGTTGTGTCTTTGGGACAGGGTAATCATTTTTCCCTGCTCTGTCCAAAGCTAAAAAAAATTTAAAGGATTGGATAGAGACACACTTAAATTTTTTTCTAAAGCCAAAACCTTTTTCCAGTTAGGATGGAGTACACAATGGCTAAAACTCCTGTCAGTTTTTTTCCATCTGTTTCCCATTGGGGAAACCTCCCTTCATGTCCTGTCCAGAACAGTCCACAAAAAGTGAGTGAGAGAATTTCCCTCTCAGACAGTTGACACTGGAACAGAGACTCCAATGTACAACTTTTCTCTCTCTTTCTGTTCCAGTGTCAACTCAAAATTTTAAAATTCCCCACACATTCAGTATTGACTATAGTGATCATCAGGACAAATAGAGGGGGTGTATATCCGTGTTGGGAACAGAGAAATCATATTTGCCCCTAAAGTAACATAAAGATAACTCATTAAAATAAATAATATGTTTTAAGTTGCAGAGAAAGAGATCATGACCCTTTTGTCCATACCTTTTTGGACTTCATCACTGAGAGGGTCTTACTCCACATTTAAATATTAACATCATACTAAAAACAATGTAACAAGGGAAGATGGAAACGTCACAAGCATTGATCAAACTTATCAGCTGACTTAGCCCACCATGTTCCACTTATAACAGAATATCACTTCGGTAGACTGGCCCTTTAATAAATTAACTATGTTCAATACAGTATGTTAATAACATTTTTGCAAGTCTGACACAGCCTATATTGTAAACACTACTTGCCCTGCATATAATTAGGATTTAAAACACAGTGGTCTATTTTTAAAGACTAATAGGGCTATTCACAAAATGGTGAAGAGTTTGGAGAAGGCAGGAGAAGTGAACAAGCTTTTTGGGAAAATTCTCCAATGCAGCTCACTTTCCAGTTCAGCTATGTTGTCCTAGATTGTTCACTTCTCCTGCCTTCTCCAAACTCTTCACCCTTTTGTAAATAGCCCTGTCAAAGTCTAAATATTTTCATCCTGCTGGATTTTTTACAATTTTTCCACAAAATCTCCCCTGATTTACTTGCAATTTATTAAAGTTTGCTATGGGAAGTTGTGATATTGCATTGACTGTAAAGATGGCAAAAAGCAAAATGTTTCTTGAAAAACAAAGTTACTGACAAGATAAGGTGAATTTAAAAAAAATTGCATTACTTTGAAAAAAGTTCCTTTTTTGGCTTCTCTTCTTTGAAATGACTGGATGTGAGTTTAGGGTTGTATAAACGGCCTTTGACAGTTACAGCACAAATAAATGGCAGCAAGTCTTTATACACCGGCAAAATCTAATCGACAAAAAAGATTTCCTGGATTATTTTTATCTCTATCAAAAATATAGTAAAAACGCATAGAGAAATATCTCAGAGCAGCTTTATAAGAATGCAAAATTGTAGGAATCAATTTTCTCTATGAAAAAAGAGCCACATTTCAATTTCTTCCTATTGCTATTAGGCCCCATATACAACCTGGATGCTGTTGGTACAAGGGTTTGCTTTTGCTCTGAAATCACAGTAATTTAGCTACAATACATTAGATGGAACAGTTCCTGCAATGGAAATCAGGTCACTCTGGTATGACAGAGAGGGATCTGCTGAAACAGCAAGAATATAATAGATAGCACAGCTCAGTTCACTTTAAACCTATATAGCTACTTTACAGAAACACTTTCCTAAATGGATGTTATAAACAAGTTGGATGAATGAAGCTTTCAGTTGAGTCATGTTTTACCTCTTTATGTTACAAAATGCAGCTGTGTAGAAAATGTGTTTTTTTTGGATTGGCTACAAGCTGTATCCTGCAATAGTTCACTTTGGTCTAGTTTAGACTAGCACATACTTACAACAGACTAGCTACATGTTGGAAGTGTTTCCTACTTCAGATAGCCCAAATATGGGTAGTGAGTAAGTATCTTAAAATGGTGTCAGCTTCCTCAAAGTTCAAACAGAGTTTGAGCAGTGAGGAAAATGGGACCGCCTCACTTCTCTGACTTGCCAGCGATAGATGAGATGCCATGGGACACCTTTGGATATCACTGGAACCTGGAAGGTAAATATTTGTAAAAACAGAGATGTAATAACTGACTTTTTACAAGTATCAATGTGGTTTTATTTACTGTTTTACCTCCAAGCATGGTAAATTGTTTCAGGGTTTGATGGACAGCCTAAGCCAATTCACTAATGAGGGGCAATCACCTACTTACCTACTTTTGCGGGGCAGCTATGCGGTACAGAAATCACCCCCTTTCACTCCCCCTTGGGAACTGATGCTTTGGGGGGAGGTCCCTGTTTTTTGAGGGAACTGCTCTAAATGAACCCACTAATGCTGATGGGCATGTGGGCTGGTATCAGCACAACAGGGGTTGCATGCTCACTGCTTGCAATGTAGATACAGTATATGCCTGCATGTCTGGTGTGGAGGACTGGTTAGTTTTCAGAGTGTGGAGAAGAAGGCATTTTTTTTAAATTTGGCAATATAAAAAATTACATTTAGCTCTCTTGGTGCTTAAACAATGTACAAACACAGTTTCAGCACTGTGGAGAGCCTATGTGGGCTAATTCGCCTGCAGGTTATATACCTGTTTACAGCAGTAAATGACATTCGACAGCGGTTCACTGGCTGCTGAATTCACCTGGTACACATTCATCCTATTGTAAATCTAGTGCCAGGGAAATGCCTCTTTCATCCAATCTCACTTGGGTGAATGTCAGTATAGGATTTACTGGGCAAATTTTCCCCTATTAAGACCCATATTAAAAAACCCAATTCCAATCCCCAACTCCAATCTATCCAAGAAAATAAAAACATGTACTTAAACTAGAACATAAATGTTATTTTCAGGTGAAAACAATGTACTGCGAAAACAATAACATTAATCTCTTCATGAAGAGTAAAATAATCAGGTTAATAAGTGGTTAAATATGTTTTGCCCGAAAATGTGATGTTTTGCTGAACTCAGAGCTGCTATGATCTTTCTTGCATTATCCTTTTCCCTGTGTATTCCATTTTTAATTTTACACTCTCCATTACATATGTTTGTTATTTCTGGCTTTTAAAATGAATTACATTTAAAAAATTAATATTTTACACTGCTATTTTCATGGTCAGCAGATCACCAGGTTTAAAACCTAGAGCATGAATTTTATTTATGCTTCATAATATTTTTGTGTAGTAAATAGGAATTTGCCACCTGTTTAGTTGCTGATTCAAAATCACTTAAGTGCTGAAGGTAATGTCATTTATTCTCTGACAGAAAGCTGTTTAATGTTTGCAGCTAGTATTTGATTAGTTTCTCTAGCGAAATGCAGATTCATTATAATGCAGGTATCACTGAAGCTGGCTGCAAAATACTGTACTCCTAGATAGAAATATATGACCCATGCAATGGACTATAAATTTAAAGACACTTTTATTATTCAAAGGAAAATCTGTTAATACTGTGCATGGTGTTTCCAAGCAAGTTCTGCATGTGTGAAATTATATGAGTAATTAACTGTAAACATTAAATACATTTGATTACATGCTATTATTATAACAACGTTTGCATCAGAACCATTTTTTTCCTGTTTACTTTTTATTATCTATTATTGCCAATTCTTTCTGGGCTGGTGTATAAAATTGCCATTACAGTGGCATTGATCTGAAAATACATTGAGGGTTTATGTACACCTAGTGCATTAATCTGTGTTGATCTGCAATGATCAATGCAGGCTCAAAGCAAGGACATGGCGACACTATAATGTGGTATTGCCGCATATCCATTTTATGAACCATTTTATTCTCATTAGTAAGACATCAATGTGCCAGCCACCATCCGAGTGCAAGATTGCCCCTTGTTTATAGGGAAAAAAGCAAAAAAAATTTTTCTACTTTAGTAGATATATTTTTTTTTATTTCCAGATCATTTTAAATTAGCAATAAGACATAAATGTTGAGAACTTCATGTTTATGTGCTAATCAGGAAACCATTCAGGAATATGGAACAAATAATGTCAATTACCAAATGCAATGGCATCTACCTGCTGGAGTGTCCATAGTGTTATATGGTTAGGAGACAAATCATTTAATTTTGGTGCTCAAATTAATGCACTGTAAATCTCAGCATAGAATAGAACATAGGACATTTTAGTGGTTAAGATAGAATTAGAAGTAGATTCATGTGTGTGCAGGGCAACCATCAGAAATTTTGGGGCCCCTTACACGGCTTTAGGCCGGGGCCCCCGCACCGCGGCCCCCCTTTTCCCCCCACCGCGGCCACACTGAGCCAGTCACACTAATATTATACATGTATATACCTCTGACATATACCGCAGTGCTGTAAAAAGAACACTACACTGAGCCAGTCACATCAATCTCTGTACAGAGGAGCTTACACTCTAATTCACAATGGCACCAGCTGTATACATTTATACAGCAATGCAGAACAGTACTAAGCCACTGGACTCAGGGCTTAGTGACGCGCTGGACACAGGACCCACCTGAGAGTGACCCTGCAGAGCCCACCATAGATGCTGCACAGCCCATCTGAGACTGTCTATGGTGGGCTCTGAAGGGGTCTCAGGTGGGCTGTTCAGGGCTGCATCCCTCTCCCTCCCCCTCCCTCCCCGCTCCTCTTACCTGCACACCAGGCCTCCACTGCCGCCGGACTGGCCGGAAATGACGTCATGTCACTAACGTGACGTCACTTCTGGCCAGTCCAACATCAGATGAGCAACGTCGCTGATGGGGCCCCAACCTGTCTTGAAGCTGCTGGAGCGGCAATGCCTGGGCCCGGCGCTGCTAGGGCCAGGCCTACTCCGCCGCTGTGGGGGGCCGGCCGCCTCCCTGCCCTTCACTGTCGGCCGATACTCATGTAAGGGTCCCGGGTGGGCTGCCCAGGCCCCTTACAAGAGTATCAGCCGTACCCCCCCTGATGGCAGCCCTGAGTGTGTGTAAAGCCTGACAATGAACTGCTCTTATGTTTTACCTTTTGGCCTGTTTAATTTAAAATTGATAGTGTTTTGTTATATCTGTTTGATAAGTACAAAACAACCCCTCAAAACCTGCTGATCTTGTCAGAAATTCAGAGCTTTCCTGTGTCCTCTGTACACTTTCATGTATTGTAAGAGCCATTCTAGTTCTTATCTTGGACTAAAGAAAAAGATTTCAATAACTTTTTTTTAGCAACATAATCACTTTCAAGCAGATAATCTGTCTTTGATTATCAATAGACAGTATATAACTGTTTGATCTGACAAGAGAGGAACTGCATAATTGAGTTAATCTTATGTAGCACTCACCACCAAAGGAGCTGCTGGAAATAGGGTCCCCCTACCTCTTTAGCAGTTACTGGCCCCTTTTACTCAGCTCACCCCCTGAGAAACACCCTCAGGAGAGAGGGTTAGGGTTGCTGGATACCAAAAGAACAAAAACGGAGGACAGTGTCTTCACTAGTGGCAACAGCAATAGCAACAGGTCCTATGAGAGAGACCAAAAATGGTTTCTTTAAACAGAGAGAAAGCAAACAGAAAAAGTCTATGACACTGAGAAAGCAGTCACAGTACTGGTAGTGCACCAGCTGGCTTCTTCTCTTTTGTATAGTACCTGAGTTTTACAGGGCCCAGACAGCAGCTATCCTCAGCTCATCTGCGAGACTCCATAGTAAGCAAATCCTTCCTCCAGCCCAGCTTCCTTCAGATTTCTTTTCAGTAGCATCTTAGGCCTCTGAGCCCCAGCACCTGCCACATGCTGAGGCCTAGGCCAGACATCCTATAACACACAGGCCTCCTCCCAGAGAGAAGCCCCAGGATATTGAGAGTTCTGAAAAGGTGTTCCCATATATTTATCACCTTCTCCCAGCCATACCTCAGAGTCAGCCTGCTCAGGGATTTGTCAGAGTCAGACTACGGTCTATAAATAAACACACTAAATTTAGTACCAACATTTTTGTCTGGGGCACTGGTGCAGATTGTAGTTTCCATCTTATATTTGGATTGCTTTTGTATATTTCTGACGTTCTGAGGAAGGGGGCTTGACCCTGGAAACGCGTCAACGCCGCCACACTACACTGGCACACAGGCAGATTGCAGTCTTAACTGCTGTTTCTCCCAAAACATCCATACAAGCTGTTTTATGACCCTCCATTGTGAGTACCATTGCAATTTTATCTTTGTGTCTTTTAAAAAAAATAAAATAATCTGCACTAGGTTGGGCGCCCTTCTGTCCTTTTTTGTATTAGAGTCAGACTACGGTCTATAAATAAACACACTAAATTTAGTACCAACATTTTTGTCTGGGGCACTGGTGCAGATTGTAGTTTCCATCTTATATTTGGATTGCTTTTGTATATTTAAACTGTTTTTGTGACACATTTGATTGTGTGTAACAACTACACTGGGGATGACTTGGGATGATTTAGTTGATTGGGGGGTATATAAGATTCACAACGCGGTGTGAATCACATTATATACATATTGTCCCAGGGACAGTGCAGAGTGAGAGGGAGATTTTTTATTTTACCTGTGACTACTGGTGGAGGATTGTTGTGATTGATAAAGAAATCCATTATATTTCGTTCTGAGCGATTACTGGAGACAAAATATAACGGATTTCTTTAGCAATCACTGACAGCAATCCTCCAAATGTCTGTGTCCTGGGAATGTTTTACCTCGGTTCATGCAGCTAAACATGCCTAAATTCATATAAACCTGTGTAAACGTGTCTAAATGTGGCTTAACCTAGGAAGATCTAAACCCAGGAAAAAATGATCTGGGAAGCATAAATGTTGTTTTTACTACCCATATAACACCTTCTGGGTTTAGTAGAGGAGGCCTTTGTGCATGATGCCTAAGTCCAGTTCTGACCGAGTCACTTGCCCTCAGAAATGTCTCTCAGCATTTGTACAAAGTTGCAATTGAAAATTGAGAGCTGTAAGCTGCGATTTGCAGCTACTTTTTTGTGTACCCTCTAGAGGGTGTCACTGAGTCAATTCTTACCCAATCAAGAAAGCTGGGGGGTGGGAGGTAGGCGGACTGATGTGTTTAATTATACTTCAGCGGACACTCATTTAATGTCAATTGTATCAAAATTTCCGGTCTGACAACCAACATATTATTGCATAGAATAAAACTACAATTTGGTAGACATTAGACATAATATTGATCTAATGTATTGCCTGCTTACAAAATAATATGTCCTATCAACTTTCTGCACCTCATAATATAAGTTTGGTATCAAACTAACCATTACTTCCTCATACAAGCCAAATATTAGCCAAGTGTTTCAATATTACAGTACCCATTATGAAACATGATGAGCTTGATATATATGAAAGTTTCATGTAGAGCCAGACTCAAAATGTGCATTTTACTGCTCTACTAGAGTAATTATGACATCATTAAGAGCCTCTGATAATGGAGCTTTACAATGGCTATCAACCATTTATGAAAACAAGGAGTGTTTTAACAACTATTTTAATACAGGGCATGTTTCTCCCAAAACATCCATACAAGCTGTTTTATGACCCTCCATTGTGAGTACCATTGCAATTTTATCTTTGTGTCTTTTAAAAAAAATAAAATAATCTGCACTAGGTTGGGCGCCCTTCTGTCCTTTTTTGTATTAGAGTCAGACTACGGTCTATAAATAAACACACTAAATTTAGTACCAACATTTTTGTCTGGGGCACTGGTGCAGATTGTAGTTTCCATCTTATATTTGGATTGCTTTTGTATATTTAAACTGTTTTTGTGACACATTTGATTGTGTGTAACAACTACACTGGGGATGACTTGGGATGATTTAGTTGATTGGGGGGTATATAAGATTCACAACGCGGTGTGAATCACATTATATACATATTGTCCCAGGGACAGTGCAGAGTGAGAGGGAGATTTTTTATTTTACCTGTGACTACTGGTGGAGGATTGTTGTGATTGATAAAGAAATCCATTATATTTCGTTCTGAGCGATTACTGGAGACAAAATATAACGGATTTCTTTAGCAATCACTGACAGCAATCCTCCAAATGTCTGTGTCCTGGGAATGTTTTACCTCGGTTCATGCAGCTAAACATGCCTAAATTCATATAAACCTGTGTAAACGTGTCTAAATGTGGCTTAACCTAGGAAGATCTAAACCCAGGAAAAAATGATCTGGGAAGCATAAATGTTGTTTTTACTACCCATATAACACCTTCTGGGTTTAGTAGAGGAGGCCTTTGTGCATGATGCCTAAGTCCAGTTCTGACCGAGTCACTTGCCCTCAGAAATGTCTCTCAGCATTTGTACAAAGTTGCAATTGAAAATTGAGAGCTGTAAGCTGCGATTTGCAGCTACTTTTTTGTGTACCCTCTAGAGGGTGTCACTGAGTCAATTCTTACCCAATCAAGAAAGCTGGGGGGTGGGAGGTAGGAGGACTGATGTGTTTAATTATACTTCAGCGGACACTCATTTAATGTCAATTGTATCAAAATTTCCGGTCTGACAACCAACATATTATTGCATAGAATAAAACTACAATTTGGTAGACATTAGACATAATATTGATCTAATGTATTGCCTGCTTACAAAATAATATGTCCTATCAACTTTCTGCACCTCATAATATAAGTTTGGTATCAAACTAACCATTACTTCCTCATACAAGCCAAATATTAGCCAAGTGTTTCAATATTACAGTACCCATTATGAAACATGATGAGCTTGATATATATGAAAGTTTCATGTAGAGCCAGACTCAAAATGTGCATTTTACTGCTCTACTAGAGTAATTATGACATCATTAAGAGCCTCTGATAATGGAGCTTTACAATGGCTATCAACCATTTATGAAAACAAGGAGTGTTTTAACAACTATTTTAATACAGGGCTTCATTAAAGTCTCTGGCTTTGGAGGTTTATAATCCCCAATTATAGTCAGGATATATTAGGGCCTGTTAAATGCTCTGCTGCAGGTCTTATGAGAATGCAATTTTACAATGGGGCTACATTAGAACTAATTTGAGGCTTACAAACCATGCTAAATAGTGTTTATTCAGCTTGGTCTGCTTAAACTGGTTGATGTGCCAAGAGATTATTCAAAATGTGGCAGTTTTCTGCCTTGCCACTACAGACAAAATGTTAAATCTGACTGTATTGTGATTGCTTAAAATTTATTTTTAAAAATGTGTGTCATTGTATTTAGTTCTACTCATTCTCCTTACTCAGGCCTTCATCAGTCCTTCATTGGACCTCCTTATTTTTACATACCCCTGTACTTATTGCCAATGCAAGGTGCCCTCCTCCATGTTAGGAGACATGACATGAGGCCTGGTATGTTACAGAATCGGGGGAGGGGGGGGGCATATACTCACTGCTCTCCCTTTCTTGGTCAACCAGGCTGTACGCCTGAATAATGGTTTCATTGGAATATTAGGGAGAACCCCAGACAATTTTTCCCTGTTTTTTTAAAGGAACAATACAAATTAATTTAAAAAAATGGCATGGGGTTCCCATTGTTATTTCCTCCAGACCCTTATCCAGGTATGCAACCCACATTTTTTTCAACAGGGTGGGGTTGCCTCCTTGCCTCTCAACCTTGTCCCAATGTGTCGAATCAAGGGCTTCTTCCCCACATTCAGCCCCTAAAAATTATGTGGGGGATTTTTAGAGAAATCTGAAAGCCCATTTTATAATATGACCCTCCCCCTGGTGGTATGAATACAGGGGTACTTTTAATAGAGAATGCGTAAAATATAAAGAAAACACACCAGCACCTTAGAAAAAGGTCCTTTAATACCAAAACCTAAAAATGTAAAAAAAAAACAGAAAAAAGTCACTAATGTTCCCTGAAGTAAATTCATCAATTACAGCATTCAGTGATGTACTGTAAATCCTCATCAATCAAAGCTATTTGCTCATGATGATGTTTCCCTGCCCTATTCATGTACCTAAATGACAGATCCCCTACACTGCTGTAATGTAAATACAGGGCCAGAGATCTTGGGTAATGTCATTGACCATATTTGGTCGTTCATAGTCAGCTGACCTTCAACTGAAGTTCAAAAGCCAGGCATTGTATTATGATTACTATGGTGAATTCCAACAATAATTAGCCATGTCTGCAAATTATGAACACGCAGAATTCTTTGCAAACCCATGGTAGCGGTGAACCAAAACTTAATCCCTAGCTGTAAATCACATTCATTTGCAAATTTTAAGTAAAGTTTAAGTAAAGGTTTCCACCAAGCGAAGTTATTTTACTGTAAACTTATACCATATAGATCCAAATGTAAGCTCCTGCTAAATAACTTAGGGATCATGTACAGAGTAGTGGAACTGTTTTCACAGCTGTCCCAACACTTCCATAAAAATAATTAAACTTGTGATTTTGGCGAATAATCACTAACAGCCCAGAAAAGTGAGTAAACATGTTACATTAGTGCCCAATAAATAGCATATTACTAAGAATAAATCTGTTTTATAGGCTGTTCTTTGCAAGACATTTAAAATCATGATTACTAAATGTGAATGTGTAGCGCTTTGCATGTATTTATTTATTAAGTTTATTAAGGTCCTAAAAATATGTTTATCTATCTTATCAGATAAATATAAAATATGCAGCACATACAGTAGATTTTATATTTACCACCTGCAGACAGCAGACAAGATGCTAAGATATGTTGGCTTTAGGATCTCTGCAGTGATTTACAGCTCTGCTGTATACAAAACCCACATAGATGAATGACTCAGAGGAGGCTACATCCCCACCCTCTGTCATACCAACCTGCATGGACATTTTGTAAGAAAGAGGCAGAGAACAAATGATAGTGTTGGACATAATATTGTATCAAATTAATGTCATTAAAGCATCTTGTATGTGAAGGCTCTCATTCATCCAGGTCATGGTATATGTGTAAAAAATAAGTCACGGCAACTGGACTTGCTGTATTTTTTTATTGAAGACGTTTCACTGGTCATCCAACCAGCTTTCTCAATTCAGAATGACTTGTACAAAAATTATCTGGAAATAAATATGGTGAATGTTACTCCAATCCACATAATCTGTTAGTCACAAACATGTGGTGAACACATTTGCATAATTGGAGTCTAGGAGGTGTTATTAACCTGCCCAGAGAGAACAGCAAAACCCTCTGGTCAGGATTCGGCAGTGTACCTACATCTAAAGGAAAAAGGTCACTCCTTTGAAGAGAGTTAAGTACACATCCTAGACAGGGAGGAGGACTGGTTTAAAAGAGGTGTTAAAGAGGCCATATATGTAAAAATGGAGAAGCCAAGCTTGAATAGAGGTGTGGGGGTGAGATATCTATTGTCTGCCACATACATTGCTTTTTTAACACCTCTCTCTGGGTAGGTTAATACCACCTCCTAGACTCCAATTATGAAAATGCGTTCAACACCTGGTTGTGACTAACATATTATGTATCCTACTCCACGATCTGGGAAAATTCCCAACTTTTGAATTCTGCGAATTACTGAACATTGCCCTTTAGGAGTGTCGGGTGCCCTCGCTGAGGAGCGGTAAGACTGGCATTTATATACACATATTGATGTACTGTCTTTTCTCTGTTTTTGGTTCTGTTTTATGTTTATTAATTGCTATTTATTGTTGGTGGTTACCTGCTTATGACAGTAATTGGCGCAGTGTATACTTTGGACTATTGAGTGCATTTATATTCCTAACGCATACATATACTATGTGATACACTTTTATTCCATATTGATTGAACAATTTAAACAACTATCCTATATCTTCATACTTTCACTTTAGATTACTTCTAGACCTGAAGAAGCGTAATTATACGCGAAACGCGTTGTCACATATATTCTACCGGCTATAATTCCCTGGGTTCAAATTAAGAAACTAAACCAAGAAATTATATTAAGAACGTTACTATTTTAAACATGTATACCTGTTAAATGCATCAAACAAGATGTGAATGGTCGACACACATCAACTGTCTATAGGGCGACAATCTAACAATCAGGGCTGGGGTCAATTAAGTATGTTATATCACATCGCAGATAGTTGCAGCGGTTGATATGCCGAATTCTCAGTATACAAACATCCCAAGTAGCTGAACCCTGCTCAGAGCCCATACTATCTAGGAACTCTATCACCCTATCTTATATTAGTCGCCCCGCCAGTTGAGTTGTGTCAACCATAGTGTGGGGGTTGAGACCCACAATTGTACTGTATCTATGCGTTTACCTTTTAAATTAATCATGTCAAACTTGTCAATTAATTAATACCTAGGATAGCGGGGAATATTAGAAGTGTCTATGCTCATTACTGCTCCTGTTTTATTTTTTTCCTTTTTTCTTTTAAATTATGCATCCAATAAACTTTATAAATTTTATCTAAAAAGATTATTTTTGAATTTTCATTTGGAGTGCCTTAAAAACTCCACCTTCCCAAACATTCCCCGCTTCTAATAATAACTAGGGGTGTGGCACTCACGTTTTAAACACCACTTCCTCCCCTTATCACCCATCCCCTCCTCCCCCCCTTGGATATAACATATTATGTAGATTGGAATAACATTCACCATATTTATTCCCAGAGAATTTTTGTACAAGTCATTCTGAATTGAGAAAGCTGGTTGGGTGGCCAGTGAAACGTCTTCAAGAAAAGTACAGCAAGTCCAGTTGCCTTGACTTATTTTTTACAGATATTAAAGCATCTTGTGTTGCATTTTTATTTAAAATAATTTTAAACAAGCATTAAACATGTGGTTCAAAGTATCTACTTATAATGGTGCAAACATTAAAGAAATGTAAATAGAATTGACCAAAATTGATTATAGCTTACCTATAAGGGCGCTATTAAAATAGCTACTAGGCAAGTAATAATATGGAAAACCACATTTATATCTTGCTCTCCACAATGGTGGCTTTTTATTTCAAGCATTTATATAGATTGTCAAGTTAAAGTAGTTATGACACTGTGTCACTAATTGCAATGATTGATTCAAGCCCTATAAATTGCTGTAGCTTACTGGAATTTCTTTTACTATGGTCTTGTCTCTAGATACTAGCTATATTATTTGGCTTTAAAATGACAGCTGCAGTGCAAAAACAGCCAAGAGAAACTCATAGGTAGACACAGTTGGCTGTATGGAAGTCATTTAATGTTTATGGAGTTTTGGCTCATAATGGAATATACAAAGCTTGTGTAACCTACTGAACTACCGCTGAACCATTACTGTCATGCAAGAAAATGTTGATGGAGCAAACAGGAATTGACTTTACGCTTAAAGAATTGGTAAATATATACAATATTACCTATTGGCTTACATGCAACATATAACAATGACAAAAACAGTCAAAACAATAATAATTTTGGATGTAATGAAAATGTCTGATACTATATTAAACTCAAAACAATGTCAGATATCTCCTACACTAAAATGTTTGTAGCTCTTTAATACAGTACACAGTTATAAATGCGTTGGTGTCTGTTTTACATTAAGTAAGACTTTTTTTGTAAGCTTACCCATGCTTTAAACCAAGCAGTTCTTACTGGATCATTACAACCTAAATTCACAATGTCATGACAGCCACAGAGGGGCAATTTTATATGGCTGCTTTAATTTTCTTTATTGACCTGGACAGGACAGCCTTCCGCAGGTATCACACAAATTTGAGCTGAAGGTAAATGTTGAAATATTTTTTACCATTTGTTTAACTATGAATTGGTTGAACTGCAGATACAATTTGGCTTATTTTCACTGTTAAAGGGTCCACAGAGAAAAGGCTGTAGAACAATCATTAATCACATGTAAACTTTCCACCTGCAACATATTAAGTATTTTTTTAAGTCATGGGAAAACTACATGTCTTCCTTTTAGGATTTGGTCATTAATTTTGCTTTGGCTGTAAGATTTGCAAAATAGTAACAATATTAATGATGGTGATAACAATAATAATAGTAATAATAATGATAATTATTGTTATTGCTAGTCCATCCTTAAGAGACAGCAGTCTTAGAAAAGTGTTTGCCGATTTCTAAATACTGGGCCAACTATGAATAAATATATAGTTGTTGGAACTAAATATCTGATCTAATATACTGTATATTACTCATTTAGAAACTGGGCAATGAAATGAGTGTTTAAATGATGCTTCTCCTTACATAAATGCAGTGCCAGAACTATATTAAGGCAATGGTAAGATGATATCCTAGCCCTGACTAACTTTATATTCAATTGTTGGATGCATTTGTCTCATAGTTATGTACCTTGGCTGCAAATCGCAACTCCAAATAATATAATAAGTGACAGTTGTTTCCAGATTATTTTGAGCTTTATACATCCTGCTCAAGTATATATTTTTTAATAAAGGATACTGGCTGTCTCATTTTTAGAAAAAGTATTTGTAACCAAATGTCTTACTAATTTGGCAGTTTTGGCATTTGTCAGAAGGGATTTTGTGTCTGAGAGTCTATGGGGGGAATTCATTGAAGGCTTAGTAACACTTTTCTGTTGGTCCTGCACCAAATTTAAAAAAGCCCCATTACCAGTTTTGGCAGCTTTACCAACACTTGGGACGTATTAAGTATGTTCATAGTTGTGCCAGTTTAGCAATCTTGCACTATAGCTGTTAGTCTGCTACAGGTTCAAAAAGAATTGCTGCCAATTTATAGTTAAGAATAATTGGCTTCCCCAATCCCACCTACCTCTTGGCAACCCCACTCAAACCGTTGGGAACATCTCTGTGTACTCTCGGTAAAAAAATTATTTACTAAAAGACCCACTCCAATTCACCAATTTGAAACTTATCGTATTCAAATTTTTATCTATGGATCTGTTAGACATGTCAACTCGACCCACCGAAGAATGTAATGATATTTTGGAATGGGACAATCATTCACAATGATCTATCTACTATTCATAAAGGTAAACTTAATTTGTTTATACTTACCACTACTGGATATGAAATGCCGAGCTGACAGTTCTTGTTCCCACCCACGATTTATTTCTGATTTATAATTTTTGATTCTATATGTATAACCATACCACTACCTTTTTATAGTTATATACCCACCCTACTGGCCTTACTTGGCTGAAATCACAACCTCCTCCCACCGGAGCCTACATTGACTTTGACCTACTACTATCTTCCCTCTTCCTACACCTTAGACCTTTTACTTCTCCATATTTTCCCAGCAATTCCCAGCTGTTCAGTGAGAACATACAATATATACAATATAGATATGCTTTTATTGTTCTGGTTCTGTGCTACTTCTACATAATTCTGATTTATGACATATTTCTTTGCTGTAATAACATTACTTTTTTGTTTTGTAACCTGAATATTTGTATATTTGCTCGTTTTGTTATTCTTTTTTTCTATTTGATGCCTCTGATCCAATGACACTAACTGTACCTGATTAGGTATCGCGTCCTTTATTTCATGCACATGACATTGCTAATGATACCTTATTCCATAAGCTATATCAACTTGTTTCCTTGTTAATATTTACAACGTTAACTATGTAATCTATATGTTGTGTCAATGCTTACATTATTTTCAATAAACGTTGTTGCTAAAAAAAAGAGAGATGCCAGTCCTCAGAGTAGGAGAAGTTTATACCGGGAAGCTCTCATAAATGCTTCCCATTCATTGGTTGCTAGGACACCTTTGGTTGTTAGCAACCTAGCAACAAAATATGCATCCCTGGCCCCATTCAGCTGCATGGAGGTTACATAATGTTAGCCAGCACCCCCCACCTTTGTTCTAATTTAGCTGTTGGCCGAGGAATCTCTGGACTGGCAGCTGAATGGGCCCATGGATGAGTCACTTGTTGATTAGATGCCGTTGACTGCAGAGCTTACAGCCTCTTAGCAACAAATAACATGGAGTGGACTGAGCCTGGTGGGGATACTGAGGTAGTTCCCTGTCGGGTCTGCTCTGTGACTGATTGACAGCAGGCATTGGGCAGATTCTATAGCCAATAGCTATATGGCTATTATGGACTTCGCCTACAGCCTGCTGTCAAGTTCATAGCTGCTGTGTTTTCCTGTGTGTGGCTGGGTGGAGAGCTCAGTAGTGCTGAATCTGTGATTTTATCAAGCTCAGCATTACTGAGCTGCACTGAGGATGAAGTGTCCAGTATGAACATTCTGGCTTCAGTGCACCACTACACCACAAATGGCGGTACTTGCACCAAATTCAACAGGCACATGAATCTGGGGCAAGCAACGACATTTGTCATGTGAATGCACACTGAAATTCTAAAGAGTGTCTTTATGAGTTTATGAGTTATAAACTAGTTTTAGCAAAATCACAATGCAACCTATAGCCTATAACCATTCTGAATTTAAGGCATACAATGGCATGTAGCTTTGGTGCTAGTTAATTAGTATTGCTGCTCTTCTAAGCTTTTCAATGGTCTGGTTGGTGTGTTCTATATGATAGGAATGCTTTTGACTCCAAGAACAGCTTTATTATATGTAAATTATATGTGGCTGTGCAAGGTTAAAACATTTAACAACAGAATAGGGGGACACAGGGCCGTCTTCAACGCAGGGCAAAAGGGGCAGTCGCCCAGGGCCCAATCATTGTTGTGGGGCCAAAAGCAGCTGCCCCTTCAGCCCACATAAGCAGTGGTGGAACTACCGCCGGTGCGGGCGCACCATGGCCTCGGGCCTCTAGGGGGCCCAGCACAGTCCCAGCGCCGGATCGGTACCCAGCTGCCAGCAGGCCCCCCATCTCTGCGCCGAGAGTGTCGGATCATCCGTTCATTCGACACTCCCGGCGCAGAGATGGGGGGCCCGCCGGCCGCCGGATACTGATGGTTGCCATGGC
>NW_017306305.1:2580551-2630773 GCF_000935625.1 Nanorana parkeri
GCTATGGACCCGCCGATCGCCTATATGTGAAACACCCGGTAACGGGTGTGTGCATTTAGCGGGTCTTTTCTGCCCGTGCGTGCCCGCTAGGGGGCGCGCGCGAGCAGAAAAAAATTGCCGTCTGGAGACGGCAACCCGCAGATGCTGCAGTGCCGTCCGTCCGTTTTTTTACTACGGGCGGACGGCAAGAGGTTAAAGACGGCCCGGGGGGGACATAACAGCAAGCAAGAGGAGGTATTTCTTAAGTGAGGGGAATATCCCCTTTAAGATATACGGTATGTCACTTAAACAGATGTCCTTAATGGCAGATTTTACTTTCTTAGGACAAAAGTCATCAGGGCCAATAACATAGTGAGTAGACATGTAACACACTCAGGTATGAGATAACATCCTCTTTGTTTAGCTGTAACAGTCTTCACCTGCCAAGCATTTTAACTGTTTAGTGTGAGTTACATTTTAGAATTATAGTACCCATTACAGTTTAAAACATTCAGGGGGGGTTTATCAAAACTGGAGAAGACATAATCTGGGGCAGTTGCCTATGGCAACCAATCAGCTTCTCACTTTAGTTTGTTCAGTTAAGATCTGGAAATGAAAGAGAAAAGCTGATTGTTGTCATGCACAGCTGCTCCAGATTTTGTCTACTCCAGTTTGAATAAATTCCCCTCACTGTAATAATTTCTAACAATATTAGTAAAATCAAAAGCAGTTGAACTTTACAATCACTTAACAAATTATTAATCTTCTAGAAAGCACAGGAACACTGTACAATATTTTGTGAGTGTAATGCAGGATTTGGCTATAAATCATCAGGACAGGTGCTCCACAGGGTAATCAGACAGAATTCCAAATGTTTCAGTTGCAGCTGTTTTTCTTAATATTGAGGAAGTTGGGATCTACTGTTGCAGATCATCTAGTTTCATTTCACCATGAAGGTATGTAATTGATTTATTCATATGACTATAATCTAGTTTAGATTATATTTGTGTTCTGACAAAGCATTCCTGAATGTAGTAAGTTACTTGACTAAGGCCAACAAATTGGTGTAAATTATGGACAGATTTTCCACAATTACAAGCTAATATTTCTATGTTCTGGACACAGGTCATCATATCAAGAGTCAGGAATCAAGGCTGCAAGAAATTCATACAATATATTGGTTAGCAAATATTATATTACTATTTTTTATAATGTTTAGATAAAAAATGTTTAGTTTTCCTCTCTGTGCTAAATACAAGGGCAAAAGTACACTGTTTTATAAAGGCCATTTATTTTTCTCAGTTGTACCCTATAAGATGCAGAACACATTTCAGGATATTGGCCCTTCTTCAAAATTAATGTTTTTTGAGTGTTTCTCAAACAATTATCTCAACAAAATGTTTTCAAAGGTTCCATGTGGATAAAAGCACATCAGTTTTATATGTAAGATCAATGCATGTATTGAGTATTGTCTCCATATCCCTGTTACCAGGATTTTATAGTTCTCTAGATTATATGATGTGCTAATCAAAAAGAAAGTTTATCATCATATGTGTGAAAATTGTACCTGTACCTCTTGCCAACATCAATCAATACTAAAGCAGTGGTGCGGGTTCTAGTCTCTTACCAAGTTACAACTAGGGATGAGTAAGTGTGCCCGGGAAGTCCAAAAATTCTGAACCTAAATCCAAACCCTATTTAAGTCTATGAAAGCGAATTTTGATAACCCTTTCTGGCCATTTTCAAGGCTAATCGGCAAGGAATTGTCAAAAAGAACACGAGAGGCTGGACACTGCCACAGGGGACATGAATCAATGTCATAAAATGTTTTTAAAGATACCATACAGCGAGATGAGGTTCCTCCTTTCAATTTCAAAGGCGACATGAGAAAAACACCAATCCTTTAAATTACATGCTTTAGTGATGCCTTTAAGCTGTATGTTTTGTTATGGGACATTCTGGCTACACATATTTTGGATGTGTAGTTCATTTTTTAACTTTACTTTTAGCTTGGATTAAATACAGCAGCAGCACTCAAATCTGATTAATTTCAACATGAAAAAAAGGCTCCTTTAGGTAGTTTGGGCTGCAACACCTGATTTTTAATCCACTGGTACTAGGCCTGAATTGAGAACTAAAAACAGTTTTAAGGTATTGTTTAATAGTATTGTTTGTGAGGTTTTGTTTTTTCTTTTTGCAGTACCACACTACATTGTCCTAAAAGTTTAATAACATGTCAAAAAGAGTGCAAAAAAACATGTTCCCTGAACCCCCTCCTATCCCCATATCCTATATTCTAAATCTAGGCTTCATGTATGTGTTCTGTAGAAAATGGTTAGCATCAGTACAGTACACAAGCACTTTAATAGACTGCAATCAGAAAGAGCTCTGCAGTGTCATGTCACATTTATGTACCACATTTATGAGGCAGCAAATGACTCTGCATAAACCACAGAGCTTGGTAGGACCTCTAAGTGAAAAGTCAGCAGCAAAAGTACCACACTTCTCCTTCTCATCTTCCCCCTGCTCCACAAGATTAACTTGCTGCATCCACCGCAAAATCTGAAGCCTTTAGTGACAGGAAGTGAAGTCTAACAAGAGGTTTTAAAGGCTTGGGATATGCCCCGTCAAGTGAGGAATAGGGTCATGGGGCCATGCTAAAGAAGATAAAGCAAAGGCTTGCGCAGAATTTTTCTCCACTGACCTCATCCTCCTCAGAACCAGCAGTCTCACCAGAGTACCCATAGCATATGCAACGATGAGGCTAACTGTAGCATTACTCCACCATTATCAGCTCCTGTCACCTCTCATGACCTATTCTGGTGCTTCGGCACTGTAAAGGTGCCACACAATGTTTCAGGGGGAAACCTATCACCATAGGTTTCCTGCCCATCCACAATTCAGAGGAAAGGGTAGGAAGTAGCAAATGGAGGGGCAAAACTCTACATGCAGAGAGAAGGGAAGACTAAGCATGTAATATTATAGCTCTAAGATGCCCATCCTTCCTCAAATTCTTTGAAGGGTATACATATAAAAGAGGCAATCTGGAGAGGCACTGGGGAGCTGTTTATCCCAGCAGTGTTAAATAGTTCAGGAGATAGTGTAGTGGCTGACAAAGCATTTCTCTTCTTACTATTCCTAATTGCAGATCAGACACTTACCTTCAAACACTGTTATTGTACATGAATCCTATCGAAAATCTGTGGAGTGGCATGAAGAGGTCCGTGCACAGGAGATGCCCTCACAATCTGCAGATTTGGAGCGCTTATACAAGGAAGAGTGGGCAAAGATTCCCAAGGCAACATGTGCCCTGCTCATAGACTCCTACCCCAAAAGATTGTCATCAAAAGGTGTTTCAAAAAAGTATTAGTTTAAAGGTGTGCATATTTATGCAACCATATTATTGTAAGTTTTTATTTTATATTTTCACCCTTTAAAGATTTCAGTTTGCTTTTAATTGAATTGCACAGATTATAGCTCACATTAAACATGGAAAAAATTTAGAAGTGATTTATCCTTGTCTAATTTTTTATGCCTGGCATTTTTACAGGGGTGTATAAGCTTTTTATATCCACTGTACCTATGTATTTCTGCATGTTACATGTTGAATCTTCTCTTTTTCACCTATGGAAGACTTTTTAAAGACAATATCCATCTGCTTGCTAAAAATCAGTATTTTAAATGAAATAAGAAACTAGATTCTGCAAACACAAGATTGGGTCACCTGTTTATAAGCCTAGTTTTTTGGAACATTTACCAAGTGACAGGTCAATTATGGCAGGTCTATCTCCTAATTTATTATCCAGCACCTCTATTAAAATAGCAAATAGAAAGGGTAACAAAGGGCAACCTTGCCTTGTCCACCTCTATATTGAGATTTTGTGAAGAAAGCAAGTCATTTACTTCAGCTGAGGCTCTCAGAGCATTGTGAAGCAGTTTGACTCATTAAGTGAACTAGTTATAAAAGGATTTTATAACATTTAAGGGTATGATGATATAAGATGATATATAATCTTGTGAGATTTCAGCAGTAGAGTCTCTGGATAAAGTGACAAAGTTTAAAAAAAAAAATGCAGACAGCCATGACATAAACGGAATGGTAAGCTCCAATATATTATATCTTTGTTCTTTGGTTAAGATAGACTTTAACCATACATACAAATTAAACCTAAAACAATGAACGTATCTGTAAATACAAGCAAATACATGTATAATTACATTATCTTTAAATCACATTGTAGCTAGTCCACCTGTATACTAACTGAACTGAATGATTTTCTGCACACTAACTAAAAATTGCAAACCAGGCTGACAACAGAATTACCTTCAACGAGTAAAAAAAACAGGAAAGAAAAGAAAATGTACAGCAATAGTAAGTGACACAAAGTGCTTGCAGTGTGCCATGTCTGTGTTTATTAGAGTGTCACATTACAAACGATGATGATCAAGAAGCGTTCAAGCACATCCATCGCAGAATGGTGAAGCGAGACACCCTAGAATAATAATTGTAGCTGTGCATTGACCATAAAGGTAATGATATACAAATGACTGATTATTGTTTCATGCAATCATTTGCCTGAAAATGGTTGTTCAATACAACGAACAAAAGACCAATTTGGCTGGATTCAACTGAATTTTTGTGCCAGAACAAAACATCAGTTTTTCATCAAAGCCCTTTGTAAGCCCTTTCTTATTCTCCTAAATCTGCCATCACACTACCCAGTGCAGCGGCGAAGAGCAGTCCAGACCCGCTATTGACTAGTTTTATTGCCACCTTCTCATGACATCACCACCTTACCACTGAAGTTTTTAGAAGCATTTGAGGACCTAATTGATAAACTTAATAGGAAGTATCCACATTACCAGACAGCAAGTTAAATACCCAGAGAAGTGTCCTCCCACCCTAAAGTCAAGAAGTCAAGACCCCAGTTTCCCTGTTCAGATGTAAAGTGACACTAAACTCAGGAGTTAAATCTTAAAAATGTATTCAAGTACCTAAACTATTAACAAAATATATCTTATTTGGGTATTACTGGCCTGTAGATCCTCAAATAATCTCTGAATTGATGCTGATACTGTCCTTCCTTCTGGAGGCTGGATACGTTTGTTTCCCATGGTCCCTGTGTGTGTTGTAAAGTAGCTACCACTCCAAGCTCGCTCCTGTGATGGACTACAAACTCATGTTTAGTTAGCTAAGTTGAAGTGAGATTGCAGTTCATCACGGGGGTGAGCTTGGAGCAGTGGCTACTTTACAACACACACAGGGACCATGGGGAACAAAAGTAGCCACTAGGGATGGCCTCGATATTTGAGTCCAACAACAGTTCAACTCGAACATCGGCAGTTTGTGTGTTCGGCAAACATGCAAACTATCAGGGCAACGCACTGTGCGTTGCCCTGATAGTTTGTATGTGAAGCCCTGATTGGGTAAAGCAATGCACCTGACCACAGGTCAAGAGCAAGACTTTACCCAATCATAGCACAGTGCACTGTGAAAGCCATGATTGGGCAAAGCAATGATGACTTTGCCCAATCATGGTTCACATACTGTAGCTAAGTCCTGTCAGGTGCCGGACGAATGTAAACAGTTGGGCGGAGCTCGCAAGCTGTCACCGCTAGCTCCGCCCAGTTGTTTATATTTTGCCGGCATCTGTCAGAATGCTATTCTGCGACGGGAGGTCGTCGCGAGCAGGTGGGTCAAAGGGCGTCTTTTTAAAAATTATTTTCTATTTATTTTTTATTTTTGTATTTCATCAAGTTGTCATCATCGTGGACAACGCTGGACGTCGTGATTGACCCTAGGATTATGTCAGTGGATCCATTTTTATTTTTTTTTAACAATAAATAACTTGTCAAAGGCCTTTGTTGTGTTTTTATTTCAATTAAATGATTTTTTTCTAAAAGTCTGGACTTTTTTTATTTTTTTATTTTTAAAATTTAAATTTATTTGAACCCTACTTATTCACAAGGGAGAGGCGCATCGGAGCGCCCCTTTATTAAAGGGGTACCCTGATGTGACTAAGCCCCCCTGCCCACACCCTCCACAAGCAATGCCCCGGGGCTTGTGGGGAAGAGGCCCTTGTTCCCATCGCCACTGGGACAAGGTGCTTTTCCAGGGGCGACCAGGCAAGGCATGTGGACTGATATGGCAGTGGGGGGAGCTTGCTCACCCCCCCTCCTTTCCTGCCCTGCCTGTGCTCAGATCAAGGGTCTGGTTAGGAATTTTAGGGGGGACCCCACGTCTCCCCCCATTTTTTGTGGTGGGGTTCCTCCTTCAAATTCCTACGGGACCTTAAGGGCCTAGTATGATTTTGAGTGGGAACCCCACCCACTTTTTTACATTTTATTTAAATGATGTCCCTCCTAACATTCCTACCAGACCTTAAGGATCTGGTATTGTTTGGGAGGGGGAACCGCACACTTTTCTTTTTCTTTATAAATGTCATTTTTTTCTTTATAAATGTCATTTTTTTCTTTATAAATGTCACTTTTTGCTGCAGCAGGTTCTATAAATCGTACAGATGCGCCACTTTACAGGCAGTAAACGGTATTTTTGAAAAGTGTTTTTTTTCATTGAAACATGTCCCCAAGGGCAGCACCCGAATCCCCATACCCTTTTTATGGCCAATAACCTGCATACAAGGCTTCAAAATGGGGACATTTTGATTTTCAGAGTTCTGGTCCCATAGACTTGCATTGAGTTCGAAGTTCGAGAATTTTTAAGATTTTACTTCTGAGTTTAGTGTCACTTTAAAAGCTTTAAAACAATTCTTTGTAAACTAAAACATTTCATTACTGCAGCCATTTTATGCAATATACAATCCTTTCACAGAATAGTTGTTATACTGAACGTTCTTATCATTTTGTGTATGGCCAGGATAACAGAATGGTTTTCTCAGAGTTCAGTGTAAATCAGTTAAAGGGACATCATTGGGTTGGCTGTACACTTTTTAAATGTCAGACCTTTGGTGATTTTGGGAGGTTATAAATCCTTGCACCAAGGTGTACCGAGAATGTAATCTTAGTTGTGCATGCATAGCTCAGTTTATATTTTGAGAGAAATGTGAACAAGTAGGTAAGTTTGTTTTTGAAGGAGCCTGTCTATTTGCAATTTTTTATTTTTTTTAACTTTAGTTTCACTTTATGGCACATCTACTTTTAAGACAGTTCCTTTTTATTTTGCATAGAGTACCCAATATTATTAGCAAAGTTTTCTATAATAATAGATGCAGGAAAACTCAGGAGATCCATTAGGATTGTCAAGTCAATTATTCACTTATCTTTGCTTCCTGAAAAATCATCCTGAATCTGCACTGAACCCACTGAAATATGCTGCAGATGGGATAAATGTTTGTATTTGTCTAATCATATTAAGATAATTCTTTGTATGTATAACAATATACAAGTCTTATGAGCTTCTTTATAATACTCATTGTTCACAAATGGGTTTCATCTGGCTTGGTTTTATGAAGGTCAGACATAAAACAATCTGAGCCCTTAGTAATCTTAGCTTTTTAATAAAGTGTGCCCTGTTTATTGTTACATCACCATTGACTGAAACACATGAAAGTCTGTATTGACCCGTTAGCTTTGCGGTCTGTTCAGCTCGTCTAGTGGTCTTCTTTCTTTCACAAAGTCAATTTTTCCATTTGTGTGTGTATACATATAAAGAGAAACAATGAATAGCTGATTTAATTTCCTCATTACAACAATGTGGATGACTAAACAAACTTGATTATTTTAAGTCAATTTAGAATTACATAAGCACAGAAATAAAGTATGTTATCCATTTTTTTTCAATTGAGCATTAGTTTATCTTTCAAACAGCATCTAAAAATAAAAGCTAGGTATTGATAAACATTTCTTAATAAGCAATATGGGGCATATTTATAAATCAATAAATGTGTCTATCACCAAATATTCACTGGTAATAAATCAATCACTGTCATTTAAAACATGTGCACCTGAAAGAATCACTTGCAGTGAATGTCTGGTGAATGTCAGATTTATGTATGCTTTATAAATATACCTCTTTATATTGATGACTTTTGTGATTTGTACAGCGTTTTTTATAAGCCAAATTGAAGCTTACTATTCCTGTAAAGCAGTCCGATTTCTATAATAATTGTGGGCTTCTTTTTTATTAATTAACAGTGCTGTTTGCTGCAGGAAAGGTTTAAAATATCCTGCGCTAGAGGCATGCTAGAGGGCAGAACCACTGCTCAACATAGATCACAGTGGTCTGGGTATTCAGTCCTCGTGCCCAGTGCTGCAATTAACAGCACACATGGTCCCTTAGTAGCACATTTCAGCAAGAAAGACAGATTTTGGTTCCAAAACAGGGACAGTTCTTCCAATTGACATTTGGGAGTTATGGTTGAACTGCACAGAAATTTAAGTGACCCTTGCTTTGCAATCTAACAGTACCTGTGCATAGAGGCTGCAATAAATCCCTTTCTTACAGTATGTCACAGCTATCCCTAGATAGCAGCTGTGAATACTATGCATAAATATGTACTTTACCTTCAGAATATGCAATGTTCAGTTAGCTTGGATACACTGGCATCATCCCTCCTTTCTTGATAGTCTAGAATTACCAAGAATAAGTGAATTTTCACATACTGTAGATTTTTCACAGTGATCTAGGGATTACTAGACAAATGTAACAGGAGAGGGAGGAATAAAGAGGATACAACAGCCTCTATATGCTGTTCGATGGGATGGCAAGAGGAAAGGCATTATTTTAAACATCTAGTCATGCGGATGAAAAGTAAAATTTTATTTTTAAAACCCCATATACTTTATTGGAAGTATGAACTGGATTTCCCTTTGTAGCACTACCCCCAGGAGCTTCTGGAAATGTTAGGCTCTCCTAATGCTTCTGGTGATGATGTGCTCTGTAACTGGACCCTATAGCTGGACCTGACAACACGACGAAACACCAATAGCAATGATTGGGCTCTAATAAAGTAGCAAGAAGCCTTGCAGAGGAGTGCTGGTTACATGAGTTTCACAACAGTGACAGCAATGGCTCTATGACAGCCATATACTTCAGTGATACAGTTAAATGAATTAAATGAATATGGTTCATTTTCTTTTTACCTTCAGGGAAAGACCTTCCCTGAAATGCAAATAGCAATAAACAACAATCAGTGTTGCCAACTATCCCTATGTGTAGCAAAAGGAATGCAGCTACATCTACTGGAGTCTAGCTATAATCCTTACACCCTAATTAACCACAGGTCAGTCTGTGAAGTCTACTGCTGGAGTGCTGAAACTTCAGGTGAAGATATTTGTAATTGGAAAGAACACACAGTAAAGGTGCCCATACACCTGCTGATTATCGTACCATAATCGCGTGTGATCCCACGATTGTACGTTAACCGGCAAGTGTATGGAAGGCGTGCAACCATTTCAACTGTAAGGTCACACGTCTTTTGTCTCCCGAGCAGGCTTGAAAACCCGCCGAGAATTGTACGATTATCAGCGGGTTAGTGGCGTTCTCGGGAGACAAATGCCGCATGGGCCGGTGTGTGTAAGCACACACTGCACGCTCTGCATTGGAATCATCAGAAGCCCTCCCCTCAGCAGGGAGGGCTTGCGATGATCGCAAGTACGATCTACCTGTCCAAGATGGGCAGATCGTACAAGCTTTTAATTACCTTACAACCATCGCAGGATGAAAGTCGTGCGATGGTTGTAAGGTGTATGGGCACCTTTACACACAGTAACAAAATAGCAGACAGTCAGCTTTCTTAAAGCTCAACTTTAATGTATGTTACATACAAACAGATTTAGGCAAAGTTTAACACAGCAATAGATGGCCAAAGACCACTCACCATTTTGAAGTCTGACCAATGACCTCCTAGAGATAGTCTGTTCTCTTGTTGCAGCTCCCAAAAGCTGGATGGAGGTGGGTTAGCCACTATCCACTCTGTCCCTGGCTGAATGAGGTGACTCCACATTGCTGGCTTCAATATGGAGTCAGGCAAAGGGTAGGCTGCAATGCCTTTCCCAGGGCTCAAAATGTCAAGTCCTGAGCTACTAGCCAGGCCTTAAAAGTTACTTGCCCCTCGTTGGCCCACATAACCCCTACCCTGCCCCGGCCTTAACTCCGCCAGGTCAGCAGTGTGACAGAGTACAGAGGCCAACAGTGTGACGCATAGTACAGAGGCCAGCGGTGTGACTCACAGTACAGAGGTCAGCAGTGCAAAGGTCAGTAATGTAACGCAGAGTGCAGAAGTCAACAGTGTAGCACAGAAAAAACAGGGACTTACAGTGCACAGTTATCTGATTCAGGTGGTCTCTTCCTCTCCTGGTGGTGGTGGTGGGTGCAGCAATGTTGCCTCCATGTACCAAGGTAAAGCTTCCAGCAGCCTTGTTGAGCCTCCCTTCAGGACCAGCGCTGCATAGCTGTACAGAGTACAGAGGTCAGCGGTATGACGCACAGTACAGAGGCCAGCGGTGTGACGCACAGTACAGAGGTCAGCAGTGCAAAGGTCAGTAATGTAACGCAGAGTGCAGAAGTCAACAGTGTAGCACAGAAAAAACAGGGACTTACAGTGCACAGTTATCTGATTCAGGTGGTCTCTTCCTCTCCTGGTGGTGGTGGTGGGTGCAGCAATGTTGCCTCCATGTACCAAGGTAAAGCTTCCAGCAGCCTTGTTGAGCCTCCCTTCAGGACCAGCGCTGCATAGCTGTACAGAGTACAGAGGTCAGCGGTATGACGCACAGTACAGAGATCAGTAAAAACGCAGAGTGCAATGGTCAGTGGGGTCTGCAGTACAGAGGCCAGTAATGTAACACACAGTACAGAGGTCAGCAGTATAACATGCAGTACAGAGGTCAGCAGTATGACACACAGTACAGAGGTCAGCAAAATGACGCACAGTGCAGAGGTCAGCAGTACAAAGGTCAGTAATGTAATGCACAGCAACGAGGTCAGCAGTATAATGCACAGTACACAGGTTAACAGTACAGAGGTCAGTAATGTAATGCACAGTGCAGAGGTCAGAAGTGTAATGCACAGCGCAGAGGTCAGCAGTACAGAGGTCAGCAGTACAGAGGTCAGTAATGTAACGCACAGTATAGAGGTCAGCAGTACAGAGGTCAATAATGTAACACACAGTACAGAGTTCAGTAATGTAATGCACAGTACAGAGGTCAGTAATGTAACGCACAGTACAGAAGTCAGCAGTACAGAGGTCAGTAGTGTAACGCACAGTATAGAGGTCAGTAACGCAGAGTGCAGAGGTCAGTGGTGTAAGGAAGAAAAAACAGGGATGTACAGTGCACAAAGCTGATAGTATTTAGCTGCCCCTTCTTCTCCTGGTGGTGGTGGGGTGGCACGGGTACAGAGATTTATCCTCCATGTACTGAGATTAAACTCTCTTTCAGGTCCCGCGCTGCATACATTTCTGTCCGCCCAATAGTATCTCTGCAATCTTCCTCCCAGCCTATGGCAGCTGAGTTGGGCAGAGGAAGCTGCAGGTGGCCAAAGGAGAAGAAGTGAAGTGAAGGGAAGACAGCCAAAGAGAAGGGAAGACAGCCAAAGAGAAGGGAAGACAGCCAAAGAGAAGGGAAGACAGCCAAACTGATGCTTCTCGTCCTCAGCCGCTGCAGCTACTGAGTGGCCAAGGAGGAGAAGAGAAGAGAGAACTGAAGCGAGCAATTGCATCGGCGCTAGTTCCCGCCCTGGTCCTGCTGACGGCAACCCCCCGCCCCCAGATGACATTCCACTGACCCCCACCCAATTTTCACTCGCCAATCGCGAGGGGATGACTGGAAATTTTGAGGCCTGCCTCTCCTATCTAATCTTGATTTTGGAGCCTCCCTGGGATCCAGTGGTTTCCTGAGAGTTACCTCTCTCCTCACTTGCAGACCACACTCTCGCCCCTTGGCACCTTGCTGCTCTCCTCTTTCTCTGATCTCTTGGCAACTAAGTCTCTCCTCTCAGCCCCAGAAGTGACCATTCAAAGTTCTGCTTCATCTAACGCATCGAAATATCCTGGCTGCTTGTGCAGTCAACCAGGTTCCCCTTTTTTTCAGAGTAAGATAGGTAAGTTGCAGCAATTATGTTGATGCACAAGCTGCATGGCTCCTGCACCTTAAAGGGGCCACCACCTTCACTGTGCTTCACCTCACTGCACACTTTATTAAAATAGACATAGTGGCTCTCAAGTAAAATTTAGAAAATGGGGTCAGAAATGGAGTACCCTGCATTAAAAAAAGCAGTTTGTTATAATTTAAACTGTAAAACTCCTTAATCATAGTGGTGGCTGGTTTTTCTAATATTACAAGTAATGGTGTGCCGTTTTACAGTGACACCAAGAACCCATAGCAACCAATATTAACTCACTTTGCTGAAGTTGGCCCAGCATAAAAGAGATCCTGACCATTTCTGCTTCCTTGTGCTATTTAATGAAATACGCCTGCTAATTTCAGTTTTGACTTTGCTCAGTGTGTCCAACAGATGTTATTCATGTAAAGTGCAAAACTGATGTTCTGAACTTAAAAAATAGATTCTGGATAAAAAGTAGCATGCTACATGCAATTATACATTGCTGTGCAAAATATGTACCATTATAAAATTGTTTATACAATTACACGTTGGTGTTAATAAAAAAAAATCAGTCTCAGAAATTCCTGCATTTTTATGTAAATTCAGTAGCTTTATCTTTAATTTACAAGTCAAGCAAAATATTTATATTTGTGCTAAAAGTAAAGATTTCAATGCATGATCTGCAAATCATTCTCACCCTCGAAATCTATAAAATTAGTGGAAAGTTGACACTTGAGTTAAATCCATTTAACATCTGGAATCAAGTCATGTGGGCTTATTCATCTCCGTGCCGTGTGTCCCATAATATAAAAGATATTTATTGTCAGATTACAGAATCTATTTGTTCTTATAATTTGACATTTTAGCTGTGGATAGGGGAGTCCATAATCACTCTAATGGGAATGCTGAAGCGATTTTCCAATTCAAAGTAACTCATGTCATAGTAATAATTATGGCAGACATCTCTAACCTCTGTGGTTGAAGTCTCTGGTGTGTCAGAATGATTAGTTCCTGCTATGGTTTTCATTTACCTTTAACTGCCTTTGGTGAACCACAGAACTTGTAGAGCAAATCCTCTGCCAGGCAAAGCGTCAATACTTATTAAGCTGGAAATTTATACAGAGCATAGGATGCTTAATGTAGCATTAAAGTGGAACTATGGGCAAAACCTACTTTATGTTTGTTTCTTGATAAAGTGGGGAAAGGTTAGAATCTCTACCAAGTTTTTATTGGTGCCTGTCCCCTCAAGGAGGGTAAAATAAACACTTTTAACAGCGTAGGTAACATTAGCTGGTAGCAGAGGAGGTGAGGCTCTGTGACAGACAGTAATAAGAACATTATTTTTAGTAGAAAGGTGATGGGTAAGAATGTGTGTCAGGTTTTCATAGCTGTTTGTGTCTCTGTTTGGGGTATTTCTTCTCTTCTTGTTGTTAAGCAATACAGCCTAGTCAAGGACCAGCCTTGCCTGTGACTAACAAGTGACGAAGCTGTAGAACCACTGACAAGGCTAACCCAATGCTGATACCTCCTGCAAGCTTTATCAGAAGGTTAGACTGAGAACAACATACAAAGCATCCCTGACTGGTTGCTAACCTACCCGCTTTCAGCCTGAGTACTGTTGCACAGGCGATTACAGGGGGATAAAAGCAAGACAGATTAAGGTACTTATGCTACTTTTATGTAAAAATACATTTATTGGATGCATAAATATTTGTAATGGTTTTTGTTAGGGTTGCACAGATACCAAGCACAGTACTCGGTACAAGTACGAGTACATGTACCAATACTTTTGAGCTCCAAGACTACACTAGAGAAAAATTCAAAAGTTAGGAGGCAGCTGTCATTTGTAAGGAGCACACAGAGCTCCTGGGATTTGTACATCTCTGTTTTCATGTATGATTTTGTTTTTATACATAAAAATAAATTGATGCACAGATACCAGTTTTGCGAGTACTGGTACTTGCCGAGTACTTACAAGTACGAGTACTGATACATTTTTGTTTATTGTCATGTGATAGTTTTTCTAAAACAATACAGACTAATGATTTCAGGACAGTGGTGGAGCGCCAGAACCAGGTCCCAGCTGCAACCGCTGCAACCCTGGTAGTTCTCATGAAAATGCCAAGTATCTGCACTGGTACTCGAAAAGTATCTGTGCATCCCTAGTTTTTGTTTATTCATGTGGAGCCCAGCTTTTTAAACAAAATCTATACTTTTTTTATACTATGAAAGGCAGACCTGTTCACAGCAATTTATTTTGCAATCATATTGCCAGTTCAAGTTAATTATAAATGTGTTTGGATTATGTTGATTAGCTATTCTGCTCAGGCTCTGTGGGTTCTTACTATCTAAGCTTTTCTGAATAAAGGTTTTGTGACTGTCCGTGTATCTTTATGTAATTCTGGAACATTTCACTTGATGGTTTACTGCTTCTAAATGCAGCAATTCGCTGAATTGCAGTAAATGTCATATTTTCTATAAGCTGCTTAGTGTTTCCAAGGACTTTTTTTTCTCAAATGATCTCTCGGTCAAAGCAGTTATACGTGTGAAGGGGCGGTAGGCTGTATTGATCAAACCTGGAAAAAAGATGGTCGAGACAAAAAAAAATCGTCTAAGCAAAATATAACCTTCACTTCATGTAAGAAATAACCACAAAATTGTGTATTGACTGAAAAATTCCATTAATTATTGTGTGGAAAACAGTAAGGTCTGTTGCTTTATCTAACTGATGACCAGACTGCATTCATATATTACAGAACATTGCTAAGTGTGCTAAGATATTGATTCACCAGCATATACCTTTTAGGATTTATCATGAATTAAACCTGAAAATAGAAAGATTTAAAAAAGAAAAGGGAACAAAAGATCAAGCAGCTGGTGCTGAAGTGCTGGAAGTAGTGTAAAATCAGCAAAATATATAACAAGAAGAAGAAAGTAAGAATAGTACCTGTAATTTTAAGTATTCTTTTTTAAGCTTTCAAGCTTCCCTTTTACTGTAATGTTATTGTTACCACACGTTTTATCAAAGAGGACCTATTAATATAAATGACACAATGCTGTTCAATGAAAGGATTGAGGAATTTAAAGAGTGGTCCTGTCTTTTTTTTTATTCTAATATATATGTTTCATTTTTGACATTTTCAAGTGAAGCTTCACCACTTTTGTAAGTTTTCAACGGAGCAAATTCTAACCTTCTGTCTTGTCTATACTGTTATTGTGGATTATCTATGTGCTATTGTATTGAACATGTCAGATGAACACACTGGCTAGCTCACCATGGATAGGTATGTCGTACCCACCCCTCGCCCTCAAGCTGGATACCCATCATGGTGCTCAAAAAAGGAATATCTTTTTTGAGAATCTGTCTTAAAATAACCCCTCCCCAGCTGAAGGCTAGTTTCAACATGGCAAGGGATTGCAAGCGTGTTGCCTTGCTGACATGGGAATACCAACATACAAGCCTTGTGTGCCCAGCTGATCACATAAAATTTTTATTTTGACATTTTTATTTAAAAAAAATAACTGTGTTACCTGATCGATCAAGTTATGCAATGTGTTAAAATTGCAAACACAGTAAATGTATTATGCTGACTTATGATTGACAGACCTGAATATTTAGAAGCACAGTACTGGCACAGAATATATGGTGTGGCAAAGTCTTATTTAATGAAGAATCTTTGCCCTGCCTAAGCCTCTATGATTCATGTTAGGTTTTACAACCAATGGTGATATGGAGCAGAATTTGGTAATATGGGTTAAAAAGAAAGGACTGTGGGAAGCTATTCAGATTACCTCAGCCTCTCTCTTACTGTGGGAACCAGGCCTCTGCAGCCAGGGCCAAATTTACTCTCTCTGATGCCCCAAGGCTAGGTTCCTCAATGCGCCCCTCTCCCCACCAACCCACCCCCAATGGAGAATGGCAACCAGATGATGGGGTGGCAGGTTTGGTTTTAATAATTTTTAAATTTTCCTTTTTAATATTTTTCCTTTTTTTTAAACATTTTTATTTTCAAATTTTTTTTACTTTTTGAAATTTTTATCTTATTAACTTTTACTTTTTTCATTATTTTATTTTACATTTTTCTCACCCAACTTTTTTCACAGGAGCTAACAAGCCCCTGTGATAGCATTTGGAGGTGACAGGTTCTCTTTATTAAACCTGTCACCTCCAATGCAGGAGTTTGAGCACAGTATTGTGCTGGAACTCCTGTGACAGCTGAGATGGGAAGGCAGCGAGTGCAGTGTTCCTGTCTCAGTGTTTACAGTGTTCATGGCCCTCCGCTTTCCATCCTGAACTACTTTGCCATGGTCCGGGGTCGCCAAGAAGAGTGGGACATCGCCAAGATCACTTGTACAAAACAAGTGGTGGCTTCTACAAGTGATCACTTGTACAAAACAAGTGGTGGCTTCTCCGCAATACATTTATCCCTGCTTGCCCAAAGCAGGGCTAAATGTGGAAAAAACGACCTACCGGGTGCACAAAACTGCATGCCCCGGGCATTGGGCTATACGAATTACACACCACTGAGGCCAGTATCAGCTATGCTGCCCCTCTACTCCCTTTCCCCCTGAGGCCAGGCCTTGGTGGCCTTTTGGGGAATCCGGCCCTGTCTGCAGCTGGAGGACCAACCTATGTCTATTCCATTGAAGCTGCAAGGTCTTATGTGAAGGAAGACTAAACAGAGGAGACAACAGAGTGATACCTCACCCCTAAACCATGTCTAAAAGGAAAAACAAAAATGTAATATATTCTTAATATCAATAAATGGGATAGCTACATTAGTTCATTTTTTTTAGTTTTTATCCCTATTTCCTTATCACCTGGTATTCCTGTGATTAACACACATTCTGTCACAGGTAGCTGCACTCTCTCCTCCACTGTATCTATGCAGGCAGCAATATTTGCCACCCTTTAGTTTACAAAAGATAAGGTTGTTTTGCTTTTTGTCCATCTCACAGGAAGTGACAAGGATTCTGCATTCCTGGCACTATCAATAGCCGTTTTCTGTACTTGTTGAAAATGTTCTTAGTGAAAATGAAAACTACTGTGGCCACCACATCTAAGAACTGGTAAAGTACAATATATTACTTTATTTTCTTGGGTTTAGTAATCCTTTGGCTGAACTGCTGAGAGGCATTGTAACTGTTGGGTTGGGTTGATAGGTGACCATAGTGCCTCACCCCTTTTTGAGATATAGGGGGTGATTTACTAACCTAAACACAAGCACGCACCAGATTTTCACACAGCAAAACTTATTTATCAACCAAAAAGTCTCTAAAAGCATATTTCCACTAATGCCATATATGGAAAAATCATGCACATGATGCATATATAATGCTGCTTCACAGTTTAGACAAAAATGGTTAGCTCATGCATTTACATTCCTGCATTCATCAACGCAAGCAACACAACATAGAGCTAATTTACACAACATCACCTTGCAATTCATGCAAGGCTTTGCACAACACACCTGCTGGGTGTGTACACACTGCAAAGGTGTTTAGATTCCACCCATAGATCATGCTGGTAGGGAACACACTACAGAGGTGTATACATGTTCGTGGTGTGTTTATAAGGTTAGTAAATCAACCCCATAGAGTTTATACACATTGATTGGGGCTTTTTAAGCACCAAAGGGACAGTCAACTTTTTTTGTTGCCAAATTAAAAATCACAATATTTTGTTTGTTTAGTACCATAAAAAATATACATAACACTTGCAGTGCATTAAATGTTTGTTTTGTTGAAATAGCCACACAAATATTTATTTCAGCCATATCATACAACAAAACCCTCAATCAAGATGTTTTAAAAAAAGTAGTTGTTCTTTTAAATCAATTGCTTGTAGTGACTCGGTTCAACACGTTTTGTGATATGCTTCTTCAAGAACAGAGGTATTCTACAATGTTGTATAAATACAGAAAATAATCAATACAAATCTTCAACATATATTACACAATTCATGAAAACTTTATTGTACACTTACTTTCAAACATCTACAATGACTGGCATGCACCTGGTGGTGGGGATCTCGGCCTAGGGGGTGGGGCCTGCAGGGAGACCTACAAGTGAGGCAAGTAATACCTGATGTCTCTTTTTTTCCCGGGGATTGATACATATACATAAGATACCATCAAAATTGGGCAACCTTTGTTCAAACATTCGCCTCGGTCTATGATTCAACAATTCAACCTATGATGGTGTGGCTACCTACCTATTTGGAAATTATATAGATGATAGTACACCTTGTGGTGGGAATTAGCATTGTTTTCCCATTGCATTGATAAGCTGTCTCATATAGGAGACATATCAACCTAAGCCATATTCACTATATTGCTGCAAATGAAGTGTAAAAAACTTTATTATTAGCCACTTCCTTTATTACATCCCCAAAAAAACAGCCCCCCAAAATTCATGGTATTATATTGATACAACTCCTCCAGATATCTGTAAGGATGCAGTTCCTCTGAGGTTTACATATGCATTCACGTGCCTTTAAATGATACTGCCTTGTATGTGACCCCACCGCCTTCAAAACATACTGTATCATCACCAAATTAGCTTCCATATATTACTTCTGACTTAATTGTCATAACATCAGATTGGGCCCCATTGAACATACTTGTTCCTATATGACCCTTTGTCTCCGGCCCCCATCGCACTGCCCGTACATCAGCCCTGTCTTCCTCCTAAATACCTACCTGCCGTCATGTGACTGGGCAATATGACTATGCATGCACTGGTCTCCGCCCCTCACTTTGGGTTTGACCACCCAGCTATCAACAGGGAAACACCCTCTTGCCTCCTAACCCTCTCGCCTCTTAAACCTCTCGCCTCCCACCCATCTCCACAACTCCTTGGGGTATGGAAGTGGGGAATCCCGAATAATTTCAGCCACATCCCCAATAATTTCAACCTTTAGATCCAAGAACCAAAGAGTAAGGGAGAGGGAATGGGGGAGCCAAAAAAGGGGGGGAAATGGGCAAACAAAGAGGCCCTGTGTCAGTAGAACCTGGAAGCTAAAAGGTTATTTCAGAGATGCCCATATGACCCCCACCTAAATTCCCCAAAAAAGGATCTCCATATTCACTCACCCAGGTGCATCACTCTCTCTGCTATATGTCTTTTATCCCCATTTCCAGCAGGTTAAGTATAATAAACGTAAACATGCATTGGTTATACAATACATAATGGTTTAGAACACTTCTTTGCTATTTATGATATTGATAGACATATTTAAAATAAATAAGACAAGAGAAGAAACCATAGTTACAACAATTCAACCTATGTACCCCATCATGTAAAGCCACACCACATTCAACAGCAATCTTAAAACTTTAGGCCATTTATATGGATAATTAATTAGTATAAGCATGGCTGGCTTAACATTTTTAATTTCATTCAGGCCTGGTCTTCTTGTCACCTTTAGTGTATGTATCCTTCTCACTTCACATTGCAGTTATATATTATCAATATTAGCCCCTCTAGGGTCATCATGAATATAATCTAATGCATAAAAGCTTATCATTGATGCTATAAAATGTTGGTGTAGCCCCACATGCCAGTTAATTTGAATAGTCAGTTTACCACTTATTATCAAGTATATATGATCATAGATTCATCTACATAATGGCCCTATGGTTTTGCCTACATAGAATGCCCCACAGACATAATTCATTAGATAAAATACTCCCCTGGTTTGACAATCAACATGGTGTTTTGGGATCCAACTTTGGCCATTTGGCATTTGGATCTGTTCACCTTCTGTTATCCAGGGACACTTATTCCATGTCCCACATTTATAGGTACATTTAATTCTGCAAGGGTGACTTATTGCTTCCCCTGATAATTGCTTTGGATGACTTTCTCTCGGATGGACCTAGATCGCTTGTATACCAATTCAAGTGTCTCTAATATATTTGCAAATAACCTTATTATTTGTTGATAGATGCCAATGTTTAATCAGTATGTTCTTAATTTCCTGGTGTTGACGAGAACATGTATTTATAATCTTTACTGTGGTTATAGTCTGGGTATCCACAACTTTTTTGGGGGGGAAGTCTTGTAGATCAGGGATTACCTTGTTTGGGTTTTAGCACTTTGATATGCTTTCTTTAGGGACTTTTTGCTATAACCTCTCTCATTTAATCTATCCCTTAATAATTCTGCCTTTTTTAAAAAATCTTCCACATTAGAGCAGTTATGCATTGTATAATCTCTATATTTTAACATATATTTAACTTTGCAAGTCAGAAGCAAACTATTGGCAAATAGGGATGGGCTCAATGTTTGAGTCGAGCATGAGTTTGACTTGAACATCGGCAGTTTGTGTGTTTGGCGAGCACACAAACTGTCAGGGCGTTCGGCGGGCTGCTCGTCCACCGAGCACCCCACAAGGCACCGCACAGTGCCTTGTGAGCCTTGATTGGCTAAAGCCTTGCTCCTGACCACAGGTCAGGTGCAAGACTTTGCCCAATCAAGGCACAGTACTCTGTAAGAGCCATGATTGGGCAAAGTCATGATGGCTTTGCCCAATCATAGCTCACCTGTCAGATGCCATACAACAGTAAACATCTGTCAAAATGCCATTCTGCGGCTGGAGTACGTCGCGAGCAGATGGGTCGGCGGATTACATCGGTGGATCCATTTTTTTTTTAAATAAAAGACTTGTCAAAAACTTGTATTTTTGTTTTTTTCAATAAAAGGATGTTTTCAAAAGTCTGGCCTCTTTTTTAAACTTTAATTTAAACCCTTTAGTGAATGGGTAGGGGTACAAGTAAAGGGGTACCCTGATGTGAATAAGCCCCATGTCCCCACCTGCACAACCAATGCCCAGGGCTTGTGGGAAGGAGGCCCTTGTCCCCATTGGCATGGGGACAAGTTGCTTTTCCAGAGGCGACCCTGTTGGGCAGTGATGTTAAAATCACTGCTGCTTGAAAAACGGTATGTTTTAAAAGGTTTTTTTACATTAATACATGTCCCCCAGGGCAGTACCCGAATCCCCATACCCTTTTTATGGCTAATAACTTGCATATAAGCTTTCAAACTGGGAACAATTGATTTTCAAAGTTCTGGCCCCATAGACTTGCATTGAATTTGCGTTCAAACTTTTTCCATGTTTTAAAGTTTGAATTTGAACTGAACACGGGGCTTTTACCCCCGCAGAGTGAACAGCCTATCTCCCTCTGGTAAATCAACCTCTGTGTGTCTGAATTCCATATAGTGATCTTAATGCTTGCACCCTGTTAAAATAAAGGGATTACACAATACATGTTTATTTTTACTACAGCTTGTGACTTGTTTGCCGAAACACCTGATATTTTTACTTGAACTTTGTTCATTCAATCCCCCGAATTTTGAGCTATTACTTTGACAATATTTAATGTTATTTACTTTATTTACAGATTTATTTGAAATGTGTATCTAATACTGAATATTGCAATGTTGTAATTATTGTCTTTATTCATTTGCCAGCTGAATATAATTGGGTGAATTGGCACTTCATCTTAAATTGCACTTTATTACAGGAAATTCAATAAGTGACCTTATCTTATCTTGTTTTCAGGAAGAATTTTGAACTTGTGCCTTATTTTGATTACCACTTATCACAGTTTGTTGGTTTAGAGAAATGACTGGATCATGGGATTTGGGATTATGTGAATTAAGTCAGTACACACATTTAGTTATTATTTTAATCATTGATAAACTTTGGTGGTTTTTTTATTGATACCAATAGAGACATACAAATTTTGAGCTTAGGTTTTGATTATTGGATACATTTATTTATTTGATTTTTTCACAAGGTCATTTTGAGATTCAGAATGCTTTTTTATGTTTTGGTTATATAAATTTTACTCACTGACAAAGTCTATGTATGATTTATTTACATGAACTGAAAAATTGGCTTTTTGACATTACACTCTCTAGTTCCCTACTACAAATAAATGGATTTGAAAGTTTAAATTTCTGCAAAAACAGGAACATTTTTAACATTTAAAGTTAATGCATTGGACTGAACGGTAACGCCAAAGTGAAGGTGTTTTTTTTTTTTTTTTCTTCAATGGACTTAAAAGGGCTCTGCTGAAAGTTAGGAAAGTTTTCATCTATACTGGACCTATTCTTGGGCCACAAATGGCCCCTCATTAGGCCCTGAAAGATAAAACCAGACAGTTAAAAAAACCAAAATAAAAAAAATAGAAACAAGAGTACATAAATATTAATCAAATTCACAAAAAAGGAAAAATACTAAAAAGTTGAATTAAATAAACTTAAATGTCCTAAATACAAGAGAAGCCCCTATAAATACAGAATACTAGCTGAATGAGCTAGAAAAAAGGAAACCTTCTGCTTCTTTTAGAAAATGGGGATCTTACCACAAAGGCTGATGCAACATTTATAGAAGCAGTAGTTAGAATAAAAGTTAGCTTATATAATTTGGACCCAGATGGTCAATAAATGGAGAGTAAAAGAATAAAAAATAATCCAAGTGGTTTTCCAACCAGTAAAACGAAAGCAAATAAATGTACAGCAGAGCAAGATTTAGGGTAGCAGTTCCAGAGATCCAGTTATCCTTTCTCTAATTTTTACTTGATGTATTTTTTATTGTTTTTTAGAAAAATCAAAATAGTTTCTTGTTCATTGTCTAGGCACCTTTGTACTTGAACAAGAGTGATCCAGAGGGTTATAGTAAACCATAACAAGTGTATGCACTGTGCATTAACCACCTATAACATCAAGTGTGCTGTGCTAAAAGGTATTAACCCTTAGAGTGTGTATCAGGTGTATGCACTGGGCATCAATCACCTATACCATCAAGTGAATATATGCAATGAATAACATGTTAGTGAAATAATCTAAACAGTGTACAAAATAGTATCCACAGATGAAAAAAAAAAATTATATGAATTAATAAATATCCAATACAAAAAAGGGTGTCCGTTCAAGTCCAAGTGACAAAACACTCTTCAAATCTTGTTTTCTTATCACTCCCAATTACGATATTCCATCATGTGTACATTGTGTAAAGATCATCACTCACCACAAAGTAGGACCATTTTTAGGATGATCAGAACAGCATGAGTGGTAATATCCTGCAATCTTATTCACTTGATGGTATAGTTGATTAATGCGCAGGGCATACACCTGATACATATTCTAATGGGTTAATACCTTTTAGCACAGCACACTTGATGGTGATTGATACATAGTGCATATACCTGATACATACTCTAAGGCCCCGTTCACATTGAGCGGTTCGCAAATTGCGCGTTTGTCGCGCGATATCGCGCAAATGCTTGCATTGAGCAAGCTTGAATCGCAGCTAAATCCGCTCCAAAAAGGGTCCTGCTGTAGCGACACATGACCCGCGACATCAGGACCCTTTGCCCCATTGAGAAGCATTGGAGAGCGATATCACGCTGTAAATTGCCGCGATATCGCGGGAATTACCGTGCGATAAATCGCTCAATGTGAACAGGGCCTAAGGGTTAATACATTTTAGCATTTGATACATACTTTAAGGCCCCGTTCACATTGAGCGGTTCGCAAATCGCGCGATTGTCGCGCAATTTGCATTTTGCTCGATATCGCGCAAATGCCTGCATTGAGCAAGCTTGAATCACGGCTAAATCCGCTCCAAAAAGGGTCCTGCTGTAGCGACACACGACCCGCGACAGCAGGACCCTTTGCCCCATTGAGAAGCATTGGAGAGCGATATCGCGCGGTAAATCGCTCAATGTGAACGGGGTCTTAGGGTTAATACCTTTTAGCACAGCACACTTGATGTTATAGGTGGTTGATGCACAGTGCATACACTTCATACATATTTAAGGTTCAATAACTTTTAGCACAGCTGCACAATCCACATGGGGAGGTTTGTTATCCTAAAGCAGAGATCATTATTGGATTCATGGTAAAATGTAAACCACAACCTTTGCTGGTGGACTTACCTTTGGGCTGCTATTGCCACAAGTACAATAATCCTCTTTCCCAAAGTTTTAGCTAAATACACTTCCTACACCTACAAGCAAATTGACTTGCACTCATCATTGTAAACACTACCTTAGCTAAGGTCAAAGTCTGTCAATTTCACTACTCCTGACTTAAAAGTAATTGCACTGGGAATGTTTAAATATAACTTCTAGAACAGTGGGGTGTGCAGGGATTTCACTTGGGTAACTCCCGTTTTCTCTGGGAGCTCCTGGCTGGTGTAAAGTGAGTTACAGGTATCTCCAAATACAAAGCCAAATAACATAATGCCTCAAAAATCACATTCAACCATAATAATCAGAAAGCAGGTTAGCATTTGAAGGAGTGAGGGCTCTAGTAATGGGCATATAAATAATGAGCCAAAGATAAGATTATCAATAAATACATTCCTAAATACACACAGTGGAAAAAAACTGGTTAAAAACATTTTCTATAAGAATTTGGTATGCAATAAATGTTGCTCAAGTGTAAAAAATAAATAAAACCTTCAATGGTTGAAAAATGTCCAAAGGGTAAACCCCACTGCCAGTGTTTTGTTCATCTTTGACACCTCACAGCATGATCCTAACTGCCTTTTGTACAACAAGCATACAGCAGAGATCCTCTAGAGACTGTCTACTATTCATCTCTGTAATAGTCTTTTTGCCACTGGAGGCTTGCATGAATTTGTATTACCTGCTCTCTTTCTACTAGAAGTGAATTCAGTGCTGTATCTCAGTATTAAAATAAATAATACAGGCACCAAATGGCACATGTACTGCAATAATGTTTTGTTTAATTGAATTGCACAGTGTTTGCTCAGTTTACAATGCAACTCACTGTACCTCCTCCCAATCCAAATATTGTAACGTTTGTAATGTTTTTCATGGGACCAAGAATTTCAGAATTAGAAACAAGCTTTAGTCTGGCAAAAGCAATATTATGCTTGGGTGACTTTTGTCATGGGCATGTTAAAATTCTCGTTATTAAACTGACAGGAAGCCTGATTGAATTTTCAGTACAATCATAGCCCTTGTCATGGAATATAAAAGTGTTTAATGAATATTTGGTATTTCTATATGCTATATGATGACATGTTTTGGAAGATGGTTACAACAAAAGCTTAGATAAAAGTATCATAATAGAAATTATATCAAATGAATTGAAATACTGGCTGCACCAAAATAAAATGTGTGATAGTATGGTTTGATTTGATATTTCTCCTATATTCTAACTCAAATTTTTATGTGAGAAATATAATTATTTTCCCACACTGTTGGCTACGAAGTTCTGTCTGGTTTTTTCTAGCACATCCTTTTCATTGGAAAATTTCATATGAGTAAGCCATTTTGGATGGACTAATTTTTTACATAGATTCTGCTTCTGAAATGGGGACAGTATAAGGTGATTGCAATTGAATTAGTGCTCTTGCCTGCCAGTGCTTGAGCCAATGCAGGAATGGTCCCAACTTTGACACAGCATCCCCACTATACCCTTGTGCCCGACATAGTTTTGCAGAAACTTTGCCCTGTCTCCATTTCTCTCAACACCCCATCCCAGAGTTATATAAGCCACTCCAAACTGACAGCAGTTGTTATGCACTTACAACACCTCTCTTCTACCCTTCCATATCACTCCTGAGTTTAGTGAACACTTTCCAAACCATGTGACTGCTTGGTGCTGGCTTCTATTTGGTCTGTACCCACAGTCAATCAGAAGCTAGTGTAAGATCCCTGCCTTAAAGTGTATTTACAATTTTCCAGCCAAATTGGGATAACACCTATTTTATATTTGTTACATGTTCCCATTCACATAGCATAAGCTAAAAAAAAAACCACTTCTTACAGTTTAAATTGCTTTTGCTTGGGTTAGGGTTTTATGGGTTAAAATTTATTCTTGCTTCTTTCTTTGAAATGTAAGGAGAGGCTGTGAGGTATGAGGTGGCTTGTCCATTTATGAGATAAACACAATCCTCAAATTTCAGTCCCAAGTCTTTCCATTAGGACAGATCACTGTAAATTGGCTAAGAAAAACCTGGAAACATCCATCCTGCTTTAACAAAACATCTTAAAGATAAGAATTTTTTAAAAGTTATTTTTCAGTATACTGTGTGAACAGGAACACATAACACAAATATAGAAGGGTTTGCTAAAATTTTAATACAGCGGGTTTGCTAAATTTTTAATACAGAAGTGGAAATACACTTTAAGCTGGGTTTTCCCTTATTAAATCTAGTGTTGTTTTCAGTATTCAGCCTGAGCTTTGTTTATTTTATCTGTGTTTAACATGGCTCTTCTAAGCTCAGAAAATTATTTCTGCTGGTTGCTGTTAAGTTGATTTTAGTAGCTAGTGTAAGAATAATGTATTGAGTTATGAATGTTTGCCTACCTTGGCCAATTACTGAGAGTATTATTCTTGTGATGTGAACTGAAGGGAGAGGATAGCGGTTCAGAGCAACCTTCTAGAATGGCCCTCCCCTCCCAGGACTCTGCCTTTAGAGGATGCCAGTTTAAGAACCTTGTCCTTCTTTCCCAGGCCCATGCCTGGAGTGGATGTCAGATTCAATAATGATTTTCATCTTCTTAGGGGCCTGAACCTGGGCCTAAGGAATTTAATGCTGGCCTCTAGCCGAGGTGTAAATAATCTAAAGTTGGCCTGTGTTAGAGGCCTAAAGAACCTATGGAATTGGGGCAAGGTGGCTGCTTATAGGAAGCATCGTCTGAGGAGTCTGTTGTGCTGTATTGTATCCTGGAGAGCTTAGGGGGTATCCTGGAGGACACTGCATGGACATTTTGGCTGCTTAATGTGACGCTGAACTCAGGAGATAAATCTTAAAAAAGCATTCAAGTACCTTAACTAATAACAAAAATGTAGATTATTTGTGTATCACTCAGCTGTAGATCCACAAATAATTTCTGAATTCATGCTGACACTGTCCTTCATTCTGGAGGGTGGCTACTTTTGTTCCCCATGGTCCCTGTGTGTGTTGTAAAGTAGCCACCACTACAACCTTATGTTTAGTTTACTAATCTGAATTTATATTGTAGTCTATCATGGGAGTGAGCATGGAGTGATGGCTACTTTACAACACACACAGGGACAATGGGTAAGAAAGGTAGCCACCCTCCAGAAGGAAGGACAGTGTCGGCACCAATTCAGACATGATTTGAGGCTCTACAGGTGAGTGATAGACAAATAAGTTCTATTTTTGTCTGTACTGTTCTATAGAGTCAATGGCCAATATATTATGGAGAGGCTGCTACTGAGGATGACTAAAGCCACCATTTAGTTCACACTACACTTTTTTTTTTATTGATAATAATTATTGCACAATATTTATATGTAAATGTATATGTAAATTTCAATAATTTTGCTCTGTGGTGGGGATTAGTTTTTGTAGCACTGGGTATATTGGCTATCAGCTGTCTAGAAGATATCTATCAGAAGTAGTGCTGCAATTATTTGCAAAGGTTTCTCTGTTGAATTATTACAAACACCACCAAAAAATCCTTTTTTAGTATAGTGGAAACATTTAAAAATCTTTGTCAAATTTTAATTGGTTGGGCTGATTGGAGGAGCTAATGAAGATTAGGTAACTTGTATGGTAAAGTGTATATCAAGCAAACAAATTTAAAAAAAAAACATATGCAGTGCATTTCTGCAATACATGCACATTCCCCCATGTTTTATCCCTTTATAGAAACTGCAAGTACAAAAAATAGCTGTTCATCTGCCACAAATGCTCACAGCTCCTAAGTCCTGTTGTGAGCTGACAACATGCAACATTTTTGTGCACTCAGTGGTGTCAGCCCTTCCCAGTTTTATTTTCTAAACTACTCAACTGCCCTTAACATATTCTTCACAACATAGATACTAGTTATTCTGCAGTCCCAAGATACAAAATCAGGGGGCTTATTACTTACCTTAAGATAACAAATGAGGTGTGCACAAGACAGCTATGAATTTCTGACATAATTAACGGGCATTTTTTTTACACTTATCGAACAGATATAACAGAACACTTTCAATTATATATTTAACAGACTAAAGGGGATCAAAGTAAAGTTCCTTGTTAGGGTTTACATTTTTATGCCATCTAATATTTTTCTGTAGGCTCTAAAATATAGACTTTGGAAACTAAAACTCTAGCTTCTGGGCGGATTTCCCAGGGACAGAAAGAGCTGGCCTTCGAGGTAGATGATCCTGGCTCAAAAGATGTAAGTATGCAAATAAGGGATTAGGTTTATATCATGGAGCATTAGTGTTAACATTGCAGCTACAGAAAGGGTTAGTGTAAAGGGGGCCTTAGGAAAAGGCATCATAATCTTCTACCGTCACCAAGAGTCCACAGGTGTAAACTCTAAATATAATCAAGCAACATCCTGCCTTAAAGAATAGGAAAACCCAATCACTAAAATATGGTAACATATTTACTTAATTTCAAAAGTATTTTCAGTATTCGAAAATCTGCAGCTTAATAAAAAATAATACCTTTAAATCCTGCCATAAAGGTCCTTGTTTAGATACTTCCTGTTACAGGGTGACAATACTCTGTATCTGTCTTCCAGTTGTCCCCCAGCATCACCCTTTCAAATAGATTTTGATGGTGAATACAAGTGGCCATTTCGAAACACATGTATACTCCACTGTTGCCACCATCAGGAAGCCCACCTTGAGAAATGCCATGCAGCCATTGCTAGAGCACATGCATACAAGAAGTGTCTGCAAACAGTCTGCAGAAGCTCAGCGGCACTGAAAAGCAACAAATGAGGCAAAAAGTTGAAAACAAGTATTATTTTTTTTAAAAGGGACAATTGTTTATAATACAAAGGGCTTTTTCAAAGTGGATGTCATTTAGTTAGCCTTTACATCTACTTTAAAGCTGGACTGCAGGTAAATGGTACATACAGCACTTCCAATTAAAGTGATTTACATTTCATTTAATGTAATGTAATTTAAATTTTTTTGGATTTACTTTGTAGAAGTTTAAAAGTTGTTAGCGTATTGTTTTGTAAATTGTCAGGTTACCTTCAGTCTAATTGAACAATGCTATGAGGAATTGAAGTGGATTGAGAGGAGTTATACAATGATATACTTTAATGTTATGCAACAGTAGTTATTTCATGTACTATTTATTATAAATGTTGTATTGATGTTTATTATACACTCTGCATATGATGTTGTTTGAACTGAATTGTTCTGTTGAATACATAAATCAAGTGTGCAGCTCTTCTGAATGCTCTGTGAGTGTTCAGAGGAACATTTTTGCCAATAATGTAAAAATGATTTCTACCTGGAGTTAAAAGTTATATACAATACGTGACATTATTTAGCCATACAGCCAACTTTGCAGGATTGTAAAGAGAGACAAATGTTAGTGGCAAAATATTCACATTTAGAACATGCCTATGCCATGCCCCTGTACATTTTAGATTTCTGAAAAGATAGAATAGCGTAGGCATGAAACATACTACTGAATAAACACTGTCAAAGCTAAAAAATGTGAAACACATTGGAATTATTTGTAAGGTAAATCCCCGGGTGCTCATGCACAAAAATATCCATACTCATCCAAAGTAGGTAGAGGCAATCACGGTTATTGTAGTGGAGATAAGTCAAAGCATTTGTATTTTACTGTCAGCATTTCAATGAAATACAGGTCATCAAAATAACAATAAAATGCTAATGTTTGGACATGTTTCTGCTGTAAGACCTGTGGGTGCCACTATATCTACTAGGTAGATAAATAGCATGCTTTATTGCAGCCTAGTAGTGGGTTTGTCTTGCACTTTTATTCATATTCAGCAAGGCAGAAAAGAAACACAGTTTCAGTGCAGGAGGGCTTAAAACATCTTAAAACAGCAGGTCCATAGAATAAAACAAAACATCTGCTCCTCTGAGCAACTAACTAAACTCCGGCCAGTTCCTCACTAATACACTCTAACTAGTTTGACTAATGCAATGGGTTCCCCAAAACAAACAGACAGCACTCGGGACTCCCTTTTCACTATTGAAAAGTTCCTCTCAGAGGTTAGCTTCTACCTATGCTGCTGGATGTTTTCCCCCATTAATTTCCTGGCTCCCAGGCCAACATTAGAGGCATGTGTTTTTACAAGAAATGCTTGACTGAAGTTGGGGGGTTGGTTAACACTAGTCCCTTATAGAAAACTGCCTTTAGCTCTTGAAAATATCTCTTTGCCTTTTCCTTCCATTTAATCATGGTGGACTTGCTCCCTTTTGCAAGATCAGTAAGGGAAGCTCACAAGATATTTGGTCAATGGCTATGGGCACATTTGGTCAAAGATGTTAGCCAGCATCCTCCCCTCCTTTGTTTATATGCACCTTCTGAGCTGGGGAGCTGTCATTCAGTCAGTAGGTCAACATCTTTATTTTTCAAGGGGTCAGTGGGCGTCCTTTATTGTTATTGATGTGAATTTAAATTGCTGGACCACTTGATTGGGGATAAATTTACATCTACGGTATATTTGAAGTAATGGCTATGTTAAGGGCATGTCGCTAGGTAAGCCTACGGGTGAAACATATGAGAGGTTGTAGCTGGTTGGGGGTTTTGGCGGTGCTGGTATTTGCTGCTTTACACACTTTAATTCACTGTGCTGTGAATTTCAATAAAATCTGAAGTATTGGAATTCTCTGGATATTGTGGTCTGTTCGTATACTACTACATTGCAGTCATTAGATGTGTTTGCTACATAGTTTTCATTTTTAAAACTAAGAACATTTTCAGAAGACATGTTTAAAGTCCTGAGTGAAGACCATGACTCCATTCATAGATAAAGTACAGTGAGCTTGGCTACCCTAGGACAGGATGTATGTCGTTTTCAGGCTTACCAGATGAAAATATAGGGGGAAAAGCTCTACAAAAAGTACACAAGGGACTGGTAAGCTGCAATATAATACATTTTTTGTCTTTGGGTTTAGATTCACTTAAACTTTATCATAATAGAGTGTTTTTGTAGATAATATATTGATTACACGCTACTGGCAGAGCTGGTGACTCTTGTCTTGTTTTATGCAGCAAAGCACATACTGGACTTATCACAGATGGAGTGGGCATTTTAATTTTACATAAAGGAGAACTATGGGGTTAGGGCTTTTCCCCATAGTTCTCCTTAGGGTAATGGGAGGACACAAACTAGCGTCCTCCCGTCACCCTAGGCTCAGTATACTGCGAGCTGTAGCTCGCGGTAAACTGAGACGCCGCAGCTGAAGTGGATCCTGACAATTGTGCCGGATTCCGCCCAGCTACGTGACTGACAGCTGGCTCTGCCTATGTAGAGGCAGAGCCAGCTGTACCCGCCCCCATCCCTGTCCGTTCCGCCAGTCAGCGCTGGCGAATCGGAGCGGGGAATCCAGCCCCTCCCCTGCCACGGCAGAGAGCCGTGACAAAATCGAGAGGTGAGCGAACGCCGGTATGTGTTCTCTCACCTCCCGATCTACTGAGCCGACCTGTGACAGTTTCATTGTCACAGGTCGGCTAGAACTATGAGTTGAGTGAAAAGCACTCACCTCATAGTTCTCCTTTAATGGTGATCAATAAAGACTTCCAATGTTTGAAAGCAATTTTCATCATTCTGTTGTTAACCTCTACACTGCCCAAAGGTCAAATGCAATATTCAAGTCTGTTGTTTCACTTGCATCTACTGAGCTCTGGCTGACGTCCCTTAGGCTGACTTTAATCATAACTAAAAACACAGAAGCAAACTAAGCACATGCGATTTCTAACTCAACACAAGTCGACTGCAAACACTTATAAAAGTCACTGTACAAACATAACATCACAAGCCGCGTTACATTATGTTTTACAGTAATCCAACTAGACAGACCCTAAGGACATCTTACTTAGCACTGTAGGCTTTTTCTATTAATACACCGTAACAATGCAAATTCATAGTTGCTTTACTGTAAGAAGTCGTAATAGGATCTGACAATGAGCAGCAACAGTGTTAGCTCTCATTGTGGATAAAAAGTTGCAGTGTCACTTAGCTGCTCTTTCTATTCAACTATCACATGCTTAGCTAAAATAGCAATAAAGTAGCATAAATAACCCATGCAGTATATAATTAAAAACATATTTTGTAAATTATATTAATAATCAAAAATAATAATGTATTTTGAAGAAAAACATTGACTATGGCAAAACATTTGTGAAAAAGTTAGTAACCAACTAAATTTAATTCTGCACTGTATGGCATAACTGGACAATGGCAAAACAAAGAAAATGAGTACTGCATACAGCACACAATGATTTTATAAACACATAAGATGTGTACCTTATGCACCTAATGCACATTGCCTAATAATTACCTTGATATAAGCATATTGTATTGTCATAATGGAGGGTAAAGTCAGAAAAATGCATCAAAGCAGCATACCTCAAAGAATGACAGGTATAGGAAACTGTTCAACCAAAACCTGGAGTGTACGAAAGTAAATTTACTTGGATCCCTCCATTCGAGATTGCTGCAATGTGTGGGCTGCATGCCATAGCTCTGAAGTGTTTTGTTTGTTGACTGTTTATGCGCTGGCACAATCCACTTTCAGAAAGCTGGTGATCTGAAGAAAGCAGAAAAGCTTTTCAATAGAGTTACAATACAAAATAATATTCCCAAATGAACAAATTGTGTTCAGGAATAGTTACTTACTTTGCATTTGAAATAAGGAGTGCATAGAAACCAAAAAGCAAGATTTAACATGATGTCACTATGTTACACAGTGCTTTTTCAGAATACATAGATGCATTTTTCAATCTCCTGGTTCTTCCAAAATCACACACTAAAGCCAATTTGGAGGGTAGCCAACTAACTTGGCTAGTATGTTTTAGATTTGTGGGAGGAAACCACAGCACCTAGCATACTTGGTAACATTTTAACCTAGAACCATGTGTTGTATGACAATAGCCATAAGCCTATAAGCTTTTTTGAAAATCTCTTATCAGTAGACAGGTAAATTTTGTATCGTTCCAAATGGATATCCATATGAATTTGGTTAAATTCAGACATTCGGATGCATCCAAAATGAGAACTAATCCAAATGTTCCTTTAACGAAAATTTGCATCTGTCTGACTTTCATTCAAAAGGAAACTAAATTGGACATGTGACTGTTCTCTGGCCAATCAGATTTTTTGTTTGAATGTTGGGGGTTGCATTATAGGCACTGTCATGTGACTTTCTGCTTTTACATATTTTTTTTTTACATAGTTTTTATTCAACATTTTTCACAATACAGGTGATGAAAATCACAGTTGCAAGACCCATACAATATAATGTGGCAGAGGACAAAATAACAAAAGAATACATGGTCAAAAGCCCAATATTTGCATAGATCTATCATAAGCCAATCCTGAAAAGCCAGTGGGCCCTTAAAATGCTAGGGTCCAAACAAATTAGTACAATTAGGTAAAAAAAAAATAAGGCACCTATCATAAAAGCAAAGTAAAGTAGCGATGTTTGCCAGTCAACCAACAGCCCCAATCTGTATTGAATTTCTGTTCCCTGAGGTGAGCTCTGGCAAACAGAAATTCAAAATGCATATGTGTGTTAAGTGTGTCGATCATCATTGACATGGTCGGGATTGCCTGTTGTTTCCACAACCTAGCTATAACTAATCTAGCTGCTATGAGTATGTGTGTCACGAGTACTCGCAAGGAGGGGGACCAGTCCAATATACCAATCCCTAGGAGGGCCATCTGCGGGGTAGGAGTGCATTTCAGATGAGTGATGTCACTAATGAATCCCGTTGGCGTTTTATCTTCTTACGGACCCCTATTTTAATCAATAACCCCCTAACAAAGGCCTTATGGACATTCCATAATGTTGCATACTTATCCACAGTGCCAGAGTTGAGTTCAAAGTATGCTGATAATTCAGACTGCATATACTGTCTATGATCAGCATTAGAGAGCAGATTAGTATTCAGTCTCCAGAGGGTACGTGCACTATGAAGTGGGTCTAAGAAAAGACTTAGTGAAGTAGGGGCATGATCAGACCAAGTAATGAGGCCTATTTCTGCATTAGATGCATGTTGTAGCTTGTATTTGTCAACCACAAACATATCCAGTCTGGAGTATGAGCTTTTAGTGTGAGAAAAGTATGTGTAGTCTCTTTCATTGCCGTGCATATATCTCCATGCGTCATGCAGGTCATTATTACGGAAGAAAGTGTTTAAGAGTCTATTGGGTCGTCGATCCACATTTGAAGTGTCCAGATCATCGTCCACCATTGCGTTATAATCTCCACATAGGATCAAGTGTCCCTTACGGATCCTATTAATTTTATTCATTAGGGTCACAAAAAAATTCTTTTGGCGGTCATGTGGGGCATAAAGGTTAACCAGTGACACTAATCGATTATTCAAGGAGGCCACAAGTATGATAAATCTACCGTTTGGGTCAATCAATAAATCATGTTGTAGAAAAGTGACAGTGCGTTTAATGGCTATCATCACACCTTTGCGTTTAGTATCTGAGTTTGCAAAGAGGTAGTGAGTAAAATTTTTGGTTTTGCAACTCGGGGAGTTCTCCTTTTTGAGGTGTGTAATATGTCACAATTCAGAGATGCAGCTTCCTTCCATAGCATGGCTCGTTTAAACGGACTATTAAGTCCTTTCACATTCAGAGAGCTCAACTTAACTGCCATAATTATTTATAAAAAGGTGTAGAAAATGAGCCTGGAAGGGACACCGAAAGAGATTGCAGCGGCACTGAAACATCATCATACCGGTGTCTTGGTAGGTAAAGATAGTAGGAAAGACATTGTGAAAGAAACCAGATGTTTCATTAAAGGTGAGGTATAAAATGTCAGGTATATAATGGCAATCAGAGGTAATACATAGCTGTGTTGTAAGGAAAACAATAACATACCAATAAGAACAAGAACTTAGCAATAAACATTGCAATAACATAGTTCAAAAAGTGTGCGTAGCACACAATTAACCGGGGGTGTGTAGAAAAAAAAGGCACACAAACTTCAGCTTAGAGATCCTGATATGTGGTAGAGGCGCCACTTAGTGGGCTTGAAAGGACTTATGTGAGTCTAGTGCATGAAAATCTCAGTGTACAGACCAGTCCACCACCACATGCTGTGGGGTCTTACGTTGCACTGTAGGAGCAGGTATGGAGATTGTCAGGCCCCAGGAGCGGAGCATATCTATGCCATCCAAAGGTGTCAGGATAGGGATGATTTTATTTTGATATGTAACCAGTAATTTGGTAGGGAAGCCCCATCTGTATAAGATCTTGTAATCGGAGCAAATTCCCTCCTTTTTGATACGGTGGCTGCTGATATATCAGAGTAGAGTGAGATGCGAGAATAGGGGTCAGGCAGGCTGGCTGAGTGTTTGGTCAGAGCTAGGAGTCTCTCTTTTACATGGTAGTAGTGCAGCCTAGCAATGACATCCCTGGGTATGGAGGCAGGGAGGTGCTGCGGTTTATGCAGCCTGTGAGCTCTGTCAATGAGCAGCTCTGATGCAGGGAAAATCGGTAGCAGGGACTTCAGCATTTGTTGTAAGAAGACATGTAATTCAGCAGGGCTGACAGACTCAGGGATCCCCCTGAATTTAATATTATTCCTCCTGGACCGGTCTTCAAGGTCTGCTATCTTATCCTGGAGCTTTTGAAGCATATGTTGTTGATCAGAATAGGCATCAACCATGCTATTATATGCTGATGCATAGTCACTCATTCTGGCTTCAATGTGATCTGTACGTTCCCCTATCTCATTAACTTGAGATTGCAGGGAAGTGAAGGAAGTTTTGAAATCATGTTGAAGTTCGGATCTAAGTGACAGGAGCATAAGTTTGATGCTGGCTTCAGAGGCGGGGTTGTTAGAGACTGGAACATCTTCTAACAGGGCTAGATGTTCAGGGGGGCCCTGAGAGGGGGGGCCTGTGAGAGTGTGCTGGTTTGATTTTTTTTTACTCACAAGCTCCTTGGCCTTGGTGTGTGGAGAGCTGAGAGGAGAGCTAGCTGGCCTCTTGGAAAGGTGCTTTGAATGCAGAGGTGAAGTGCTGTTGTTGTCATCCATGTCAGAGTCCTGGCTGCCGCTGTGTGAGGAGCGGGATCTGTGTGAGGTAAACACAGGAGCTGCACCTGCGCCATCTTGTCTCCCTGCTGTGTTGTGAGGAGGATAGTAGTCTGTGAGCCTGCGGGGTCCTTTCTGCTTATTCTTTCCCTTAGTCATGCTGATCAATGCAGCGGGGAGTAGAACAGGCAGGTTAGGGAATCTGAAGTTGCGTGTGTGGCTGCTGTGAGTCGCTTACAGAGGGATCTTTTCGGGAGCCTCAAATGATGCAGCCATCTCTGTCTGTGGCCAGGCCACGCCCCCGTCATGTGACTTTCTGTTGTGGATCTTTCAGAAAAAAAAATCAGACGGATACAAAATCCGAATCGAATTTGAAATGTAAAATATGAAAAAGGAAAGAAATTAAAATCTGAATCGATCCGAAAGTAAACAAATTTATTGTGGGACTACATGTCTACTTATCAGGCTTTAGTTCCAGCATGTGTAATAGTAACCTTCCCGCCATAGAGAAAACAGGGGAAAACCCTCTTTATCAATTGTTAAACAGGACATAGGTAAATGAAAACAAACGGAGTACAGGTTGTCCTCTCTCCACACTCTCAGAAATCTCTAAAATTTGCTACCACTCCTGCTTTGTTCCATTATTTTTATTAGTCATTCACATTTATGCAAAGACAAAACTTTAGTCAAAGCAAACCATACCACTGCTATGAGGCTCAGCAGCAAATGGGGAGCAGCACTGTCTGTCTACATAATAAGTTATATGGGTAGAAATGACATTTGTAAAAACAATGTAGAGAAAATAATGTATATACAGTTTAGGAAAAACCATGAGTGCTATGAAAGCAAACAATATTATGTACCACTAGGAGTATTACCTTTGAGATGGAGAGCAGAAAGGCTGATAAATCCCTAAATATTTCTTATACGGAGTCCCATCCAACATAGTTACACCCATTGCATTTATGTGCAAAATGTTAACAACTACATTCTAAATTGAACCCAGTGCCCTCTAGTAATTTTATTTTACCTGTCATATTGTTTAAAATGGTTATAAAATCAGAGTTTAAAAATGGTAATAGTTGTAGTGGCTAAACAAAGCCTCTTGTCCAATAAAATTTTCACATCACCAAGCTCTGATGTCTTATGGGATAGCACATGGCCATATTCAGCAGCTCTAAAGTGACCATTCAAGTAGATATCTAATAATATCAGTATTTAATAAGTACTACAAGATAATTTGATTGAAACAATTTCCCCAATCTCTGATCGTGAAAGATTCTTTTATCTCTAGCTACATTGCCATGGCAGTAAGCTGCTTGATGTTTGTTATTGCTTATAAAATGTACAGAACAGCCTAGTATCTGACATGAATTCTGGCTCCCCTTGGAAGTTGTTAATGTCTGTAACATGGGCTGTAAACAAACAGTTCTGTTTCCAGCAACAACACATTGAGAGTATAAAGGTGCATGTTTGTCATAAGTAATAAAACTAGGGCTGTGCAAATGAACGATAAATTTCTCGATTAATCGTTAATCTTTTTGATCGATTAAATTTTTTTTGATCGATTAAAAATCTTTTGAAACTTTCTGCATGAGCGCCAGCCAAGGCATTGGCCTATACACATACAGCACCGCAATGAAGTAATAAAATGAACTAGGATCACACTCATCCAGCACATTATTATTCTGAGTTGCCCCACTCAAGCGGTGGCCATATTAAGTGGGGCACGTGAGATTAATAACGTGCTGGATTAGTGTGATCCTAGTTCATTTTATTACTTCATTGCTGTGCTGTATGTGTATAGGCCAATGTAGTTGGATCTGTATGTGCGTTATAAATATTCAAAATTAATCGATTAAAAAAAATGTGATTAATCGAACACGAAAATTGTAATCAGTATCAGCCCTAAATAAAACCTATGTTTTATTCTGCTGAACATACTCTACCTCTTTTATTTAAAGACTTTAGAACCAAGAGCCATGAAAAGGATATTTCCTTTATTGAATTGCACTCTCTGGCAGCAGAAGTACTCACTAAAGAAACAGAACAGACTTTACATGTACTTGGCAGCCCCTGTAGTCAGGTAGGAGGAGGGGAGATAAGGGGAGGGGAAATAAGTCTGTGACATTAACTAGCACTGTTTCGTCAGTTCTTGGTAATTTCTACATCCCCAACATCCCACAGTTCTGGATGAACTCTAACACTTTACATTAGATTTACCTGTATGCAGTAGGTAGAACATGGGCTGTGTTCCCCAGTCTTGGCATTTTTACATAGCTATAAAACTGAATTTTAGGCAGGTATAAAATACACAAATTATTGAAGCTCTGTATTTATGAATAGAAGAATCCATTTATTTTTAAATGCAAGCAGTTTGACACGATATAATCCTCTTTAGTCCCTGTACAGATGGGCTGTAGTGTGAGAGGAAGAATAAGCAGTACAAGGAGCACCTCAATTCATGTACTAACTATCAGCATACTGATAGGAATGGAACGTGGAGTGGCAAAAGGATGAGCCCTTCATGTGCTGCTTCTCTTTTCACTGTCCAGTCACAGGCTGGGGCAGGTCCAGGAAGAACTGGGCTCAGAAGAAGTGGGTTAAATGAAGCTGCCCATAAGACTTGACAAAGGACATCCCTTGGATTGAAGGTGGATATTGCAGCAAACATTGGCTTTGCTAATTTATCTTTTAATGGACTATTCATTTTTATCTTGTTATTTTTGGCTGGAGTTGTGCTTCAATCAATTATTCTAGACATTTGGAGTAAGAAATTATAAAGAAAATCTTTATTTTATAGCTGACTGATAAGACTCTTTATTACCCCTTGATTTTAATGTTTAATAATTGGTAGGGGCTTCATAACTTTTAAATTGTAAGTATAATTGATTTGATAATTACAAATCATTCACAACATTACAGGTGGGAAGAGAGGTAGCTCCTGGTAGGAGATATAAGGGAGAGGGCCCCCTGGCATCAATCCCTTTGTGGCAGACCTGAGAGCTTGTACTATTTTCAGAGCAAAGCTATGATTGCTGTGCAGTGTATATTATGAAGCTGGGGAAGGTTAAAATTGTATTATATTTATTGTTTCTCTGGGTACTATACTCTCTTTGAGAACTATTGTTAAAACCATATATTGCTTCATTTTTTTAGGAGTGAACATTAACTACATTTAGGGAAAGCAGTTTGATGTCTTGAAAAGCATTAGTTTTAATCAATACTATGGGTCTAAATTGCTCTAGTAGAGCTGCTTACATTATGTGTTGGTGTAGGAAGACCATTATTAAGATATACAGCAGTGGGAGACTATGAGGAAAATCCTCATCTTAAAGGACGTTATTTGCCTTCCATTTGATACAAGTGATAAGTATAATTTAGATCAATCATATACTGTAGATGTTATTGTATGGTAGAATTACTATATTATAATGGCTTTCAGATGGTTTGAAAATATTGCTTTTACCCTTTTCCTCTGCTGCTTATAAATTAGAATTTGAGTAAATATGTATTTTGAAGTATGTTAGGAAATACTTTTGACATCTGTATGTGATCTTCATTGGCCCCTCTTCTTTACAATTGTCAATTGAGAATCCCTTGGGGACCTCTATGGTCAAAAAGAGGCTTGATGGCTGCACACAAAAGTCTAATGATTTCATTATATTGAAAATGTTGATGCCAATAAGTTAGTACTATGTAATGTATACAGTTATAAATGTGAATAATGGTGTAATGAAGTGTACAGTGCTAAATGCCCTTCAGGAAATTAGATAACGGTAGGGATCATATGGTGTCACCTCCGTGTCAAGCAATCGTGAAACAGTGTATATATATAATAAATATTTGTGTAAAAACTTATAGTACGTTATAAAATGTGGTTCACTATAAATGTGAATAACTTATTTTTATATGTTATAGTTGTCCACCCCATCCCTGAGAAAGTGAACTTTTTCACAAAATGTGTCGGGCAATCTCTTGCCTCCCCTATCAGTACTGAGATACTTGGAATGTTATATTATGATATCACTGAATGTATAATGGGGGTGAGGCTGATGTGGTATTGGGGAATTAATTTGATGATAGTTGTGTGTGACTTAGAACTTCTATAGAATACTGTGGAAATATTTTAATGAAAATTGGGGATGTGGCTTTTTTGATTGCTTTTGCATCCACTACAATATTTGAATTAAGAAAGCTTTCACCTAGGTTATGGAAGTCAAGAATATGCATGAATATATATATATATTTTTTTTTTCTGTTTTATTGATCTCATTATTATCCTTTCTTTACCCCTATTTGAAGGATAACTCAACCCAAGAACAAAAACATAATATATTGCAGCTTACCAGTCCTCAGATATAGTGGCTGCAAATGTTTCAATTTTTCAGACTTCAAGAATCAAAAAGTACAGAAAACACCTACTGATCTTGCCAAAAATGCAATGTTCTTGTCACTTCCTGTGAGCTTAAATGAAAGGATAGCAACTACTAATCCCCAACCTCCAAAGGGACACAAAGAGATGAGGACACGTTTAAAGTTCAACCAGGGTGACAACCAAGGATTCCTCCACAGTGACAGTGGAGTGAGTGAACACAGGCTGGACAGCCAAAGTCTCAATAAGAAAATTCAGTAGAGCTTATAACGGTATGTTTTTCTTCTCTTGGACTCAAGAAGAGATGAATGGGTTGTATTGCTTTAAAATTTATTTCAAAAGAACAATTTTTTCTATCTGTACAATTGAGCCAAATAAGAAACTCCTAATTTTTACCCACTGAGCTGCTTAGGTGAAATTGTCTTGAAAAAAACCCTAATCTCTCTTTACCTTATTTAGAGGTTGTGGGGGGTTGTTATTTTTATTGTGTATTTTTGGTGGTTTCATTTCTTTCATTTAGTGTTCTTTGCATTAGTGTTTTCCTTGTTTGTGTATTTTGGTTGTGGTTTTAGTACTGTCCCTTTAAATTGTTTTCTTTTTTACTTTTTGTCCACTGCGTGTTTATTTTCTTATTGTGGAGAAAAAAAATAAAATAATGAGGCTATGAGGGGTGTTTTTCTGGCACAAGAGCAGCTCCAGGATAGCCAAAATAAGCTTCTGTACCCCCATGACCCATTTAAAGCCCACTGCACTCCTACAAACCACCATAAAACACCTTAATTTGACCTACCCCACTGACTCCAATGCATTAAAAAAATTTTGCATCATTTTAAGCACTTAAATCCAGCCATTGTATATACACTGATGGACGGCACCTTCTTCAATGCGGGTTGCTGTACATGTACGGTAATTTTTTTTCCTGCTCACCCTGCTTGCCTGTGTATAAGGGTTACTTGACACTGCATTAATGCTATATTTGTGGCAAAATGTCTACACGTCAATGAAGACGAGTTTTGAATGCATCTTTTTGGTGTGCTTGTGACAATTCATTACTGGGTAGCTATAGAGACACCCAATTAATTTTATTGGTTTGGAAGTTTATGTAAGCTCTTTTGCCACCACTGCTGGCTTTTCCAGGCTCTGCTGTCCCCCGTGAGGACCCGGACACCAACATACATGACCCGGACACCAACATGCATATACAAACACATGTCAGATGTGCCTACGTGCAAAAATAACAATTGCAAAACACATGTTAATTATCCCAACGAAGGAGTGCATGCAATAATTCTAGGGCCATCAATCACTGTTAACACTTAACTGATGAGTGGTAAAAGCTTTTAAAACGTCACCTATGGGTATTTTTGTGTATGGTAGTTTTTTGCAATTTTGTGGGTGCACACAATTTTAAGGCTTGATGTGTGGTACCTACTTACCGAACATGACCCCCTCTTTTATATTTTACCCAAAAATTGGATAATAATAAATTTTTCATAACAATATAAGAAAAAACATTTCTTTTTTCTTTATATAGTAAAACATTAAAAAAACCAGCAGGGATTGAATACCACCAAAAGAAAGCTCTATCTGTCCCAAAAAAATTATATAAAATTTTGTTTTGGTACAGCGTTGCATGACTGAATAAATGTCAGTCAAAATACCTCAGTGCTGAATACTGAAAAATGGCCTGGACTGGACCACTTCAAGTGGTTGAATGAAATATGAAATTTGTAGAGATTTTGTGCAAATGGAAACTCACACTTTTACTTTTCTCCAATTTTAAGATGCTGACAGATATGCGGTCTCTGCCCTTAGAGAGCACATACATTTTCTCCTTAAACTCTTCACAATCTGCCAGTATGCATACTAGAATATTTATATACTTACCAAACAGCACTAACTGTATACAATCATATGTTGGTCACTGCAAGATAATATTGGGTTCTGTTTGATAAGTGGCTGATACATCCAGTGTACTGGTAGAGGCAGACAAATCTGAGGGGAAGACACGGCTGTTTGTGAGTCTATTTTAAGGATGTCTAAACTCACAAACAAATGTTTAACATACAGTAGTTCAGCCCTACCAGTCATTAGATGTGAGGATTGTGTTTGTTTTTATCTTTTAGGCCTATAATATTTTCACCAAGTAAAGAACACACTTGCTGATCTTACCAAAATACAGTGTCCTTGTTACTTATTGAGAGCTGAACTGAAAGCACAAACAACCTTATCTTCCTACTGTAAACTAATGATCCACCCACTTTCCATGGAAAAAGAATAAGAGAGGAAAACATTTCTGAAGTTTAGCCTGTAAACCAGGACTCCCTACATAGATACAGTGGAGTGAGTGAGCATACCCACATAGGTACAGGAAGTGTGTTTTTCACAAGATTATCAGGTGAAAATAAGGGGGAAAGTCTGAAAAAGAAAAATAATGCAGCCAGTGCATCTAAGAACTGGTAGGTTGGAATATATAACATTTTTGTTCTTGAGTTTAAATACACTTTATTGAGACTGCTCATTTTTACCAACTGTGCTTGAACCACAGAAATCTTCCAAAGGCAACTGGCTAGGCATGTACTATCAGGCTTACAAAAAATGAACTCAACTAATATAATCCATACATCATCCAGACAAGAAGCTACTGACACTATCAGGACAACTTAAAATAAATCACACACTTTTATGTTTTTATTCTCTCTGACAGCTGCTCATTTTACCAACATCAATTAATACAAATCAATGTTTGCAATTAATATGTTACTGAAGTCTGCTTCTCTGCTTTTGAACAATATTTGTATGGCTTTGTTCTTCATTGAGTTATATTATCAGAGTAAATCACAAAATTGCTTACCTTATATTTATTTGTAGTTACTTTAGGAAAATAGGAATAAAGGTCATAGAGGGATACGTCTTAGACACAATGTGGGAAATGGAACTGAATAAACTCTGTCACTGCCAACAGTTGGCAGCATTTCCCTCTGAGATGATATATAACAGAAGGCTGACTATGATGATATTAATGTTAATGAAGTTGAAGAAGATACTTTATGGATCTGGTCACCAGCCACTGTCTATTGTGATTTATTTAAGTGTTACTTTGTCTCCCACTCACAGCTTGTGTCTTGAATTTTAGTTTCTTATAAACAGTTGTGCACTTTGCTTTACTGTCTCAGCAGTTTTTCAAGATCAGGGCTACTTAGAGGGTAATTTACTAAAGGTCTGCACCAGCTAAACTGTGTTCAACTTAAATAGCCAGTTTTCGAAAGCCTCACTTAAAGGGAAACTGTAATAGTTTTTAACCAGTTTCTTTTTAAAACAATTATTATTAAAGCACAAAACAGCCAAAACATGAGGAAAGGTTATAGCCATTGTTAGGCTTTCGTTTCCTTTTTGGGGAGAGTTCACCTCACTTCCTATTGGGATAGAAAGTAATAAGAAACCTCTCCAAAGGGGACACAGACACATAATAACAAAGGGTTAGAACTTCTCACAATATTTTATTGCTGCCTGTGCATTCCAGTTCTGGTGACATACTTTCTCATTTCTTGTATGAACATGACAGAGACAGAAATTATGGGAAATCTCTCTAATAGGGTCACAGATATAAATGATATACTGACACACATTTGAACTCTTCTACATTCTATTTAAAACTTTAAAACTAATACATTTGGCAGGAGTTAGGCTTTAACAGGTTTACAAGCTTTTTTATTTACAAATGAAAAAGCAAGCAAGAAAGATCATTGCCAAATTCAGAGGATAAGCATAAATTATTTCAATGCAGCCTTACAAATAATAAGCTGGTAAGCTAGTAACAATATGGTAAAAGACCCTTTATCAGCCACTCTTGCTACTGCGCTAAGGCATGTATATTGGTACTCTCGAGTGCTATTGTTTTCCAGTGTAAATGGGACCTATGTGTGTTAATTAATAAAGCAGTATATAAACACACTTAATGAGTGGAATAACAAACACATGTTACAACCAGTAAAGAAGCGGGGACATCATCACGTGCTGCACAGACTGCATGTCACATAAAACTATAGGGGCTGGATACTGACCAGCTACACTTCATAAAAAGATAGAGCAGCAGTGACTGGTCTTTATTACAGGCATGTCCTGCACTGAGGCAATGTGCAGGAATGTTTCATATTGGATTACAGCATAAGTATAGAAGAAGTACACAAATAAGACCAAGGGGGTGATTTACTAACCTAAACACACACACACACCAGGTGTGTGTGATTTTCCCACAGCAAAACGTTTTTATCAACCAAAAAGTCTCTAAAAGCATATTTCCACTAATGCCATATATGGAAAAATCATGCACATGATGCATATATAATGCTGCTTCACAGTTTAGACAAAAATGGTTAGCTCATGCATTTACATTCCTTGCATTCATCAACGCAAGCAACACAACATAGAGCTAATTTACCCAACATCACCTTGGAATTCCTTCAGGGCTTTGCACAACACACCTGCTGGGTGTGTACACACTACAAAGGTGTTTAGATTCCACCCATAGATCATGCTGGGAGGGAACACACTGCAGAGGTGTATACACGTTCGTGGTGTGTTTATAAGGTTAGTAAATCAACCCCCAAGATTCAAGTACAATAAATTACTCTAGTACGGTGGTGCTCAATCTGTGTAACCTCAGGACCCACATTTGTCCTTGGCCATTAAGTGGTGACCCAAGTCAACTTGCAATGGAACGCACGGTATTGCGGTACCGTGTTTTCCAATGCGTGCAATTGAACTGTGGGTGGGAGGTGTGTTTGGGGTGCCATTACGAGAACTGGAATGGATCCGCAGCTGGGGGTCCAGTGCTGGGCTGCTGTGCTGTGACGCAGCTCCATCCATACATGCATTGCTTGTACAACTCCCTTGCGCGCCCTGTAGAGGTGCCTGGAGCCAGAATTTGACATCACTCCTATCCAGGCAGCTCTACAGGACACGTAACCAATGCATGTATGGATGGATGGAGCTCCCTCATGGTCATAGCTCCAGCCCACCCCACCTGAAGCTGACACTCGACACCGGGCAGCATATTCTGAATAGCTGCTCTGCGTGAGAACTGACAGTGCTGTGCTAGGGGGAGGCTAAGAGACTCTCACCTAGAAAAGTGGAAGGCACACGGCGACCCACTGAACATGGGGTCGCGACCCACTTTTGGGTCACGACCCACCAGTTGAGAACCAAGGCTCTAGTAGTTGGACATTATTTGTTTAGAAGTTTAGCTTTAATTGTATTTTTTTATTTATTTATTGCATTATTATTATACAATATTTATATATCACCAACAGTTTGTGCAGCACTTTATGAAACTCAGTAGCTGCTTACTTTTGAATAGCCTCTCTCTTATCGATAGTTGATACAAAGCAGATTGAAGGTAGAAGAGATTATAGGGGGTTATTCACAAAGCTGCTGTAGGCAGCCGAGTGAATAACCGACCCGAAGTTAAGTGAGCCGAACGCTGTTTGGCTATACACTTCAGGCTTGTACAGCTGATTTCAGCCGTATATCGGCTGAAATCAGCCATACATCGGGTGGCTTAGCGAAGTGCGGAAGGAATTCGACTTAGCCAATCCAACATCTGGATCGGCTGAGCCGAACCTCCGGCAGGCTACCCGCTGCTGTTCGGCCTATTCTCATAGATCCCAAACAGCAGTGAGTGAATATCCGAATGCTGAGCGACATTCGGCTCGGCTATTCTGCTCGGTACCTCTGGTGGTACCAAGCAGAATAGAAAAACAGTCAAAAAAAGTTTTACAAAAATTGAAAATGATTGGGCGGAGCTAGCAGTGACAGCTAACTCTGCCCAACTGTTTTCTATTGGCCGGGACCTGCTGTCATTACAATGAGAGCTTGTCAGAGACGGCGGGGACATGAAAGCCGGCTCTGCCAAGCTCTCATCGCAATGACAGATGGGCGTCCCTGGTTACCTGGTTTTTCCTAGCCCTTTCATAGTGATCTGTCCTTATAGAAAGACTTGGTACTGAAATTTGAGGATTGTGTTTATCTGATAAGCTTCATTAACATACAATGGGCAAGCGACTTTAGACCCCTCACAGCCACTCCTGAAACAAATCTAAAATAGTTGTTAACCCAATCTAGCTGTGAAAGTGGAAATACACTTTAAAATATTGCTTTCATTTGCCATGTTTGGAGTGGTAAATAGGAATAAAAGTTTTTGTGTAGTGCAAAAGCAAATGCGGCATATTAACGCTAGACTGTAGACAGACAGATAAGTACACAGATTAACCCCTTCGTGACGGGAGACGTACACTGTACGTCCAGCCACAAAGGGACCAAATGACTCGTCACGTACACTGTACGTGACAAGTTATTTGCTGCTTTAGAGGGCTGTTAACCGCTGAGAATCAGCTTTTAACATTCATCAATGGATGCCCTTACTACAGAGGCATTCATTAATGAAAGGGTTAACCTTTTTCAGACACCCGATACCTTAATATCGGGTGTCTGAGAGTCAAAGCAGAGCGGCCGGGAAAAGCTTTTGCCGGCATTCTGACAGCTCGTATAGATCGAGAGAGATATCTCTCTCAAGCTATACTGGCTTTTTTTCCCTTTCACCAATAGATACATAATGTATCTATTGGTGAAAGGAGAATGTTTCAGTTTGCTGATCGTTTTGGAACAATCAGAAAACATTTAGTGACAGCTGAATCCTGAACTGCTGCAGGATCAGTGTCACTAACTTATTATCGGCTGTTCTGAAGTTTGAAGCAGCCTGATAATAACCAAAAATGTATTCATTTATCAAGCAGTAACAGTGAGATTCACAATGACTGCTTGATATAATTAAATAAATAAAATAACATTTTTAAGTTTAAAAAAAGTGAAAAGTGTAAAAATAAAATAAAATGTGAAAAGTGTAAAAAAAAATGTGTAAAAAAAAAAAGGGACAAATAAATGAATGTATTTATTGATTTTTTTTAGCTGTGCTGGTTTTGTAAAAAAAATACTACAAATCAAAACTGCGAAAAAAGTGTTTTTTTAAATGTTTTTTCCCTCTTTTTTTATATTTTATTTGTCCTAAGTGAGGCGTTAGACACACATATGTGATATAAATATATAGCCCTATCTGTCCTCTAAAAAACAATATATAATATGTGTGGGTGCACTTTGTAAGAAAGTATATTACTGACGTGGAAGAATCACACAGCAAAAATGTCAAAAGTGTGTCAGTCATTTACGAACAGAAACGAAAAACAAGCTCAGTCATGAAGGGGTTAAATACTTCTATGGCTGCAACCAGTTCTCAGATTAGCAGAGCTCTGCCACACAGCACAGCCTTGTGTTGTAGGACAGGACAACTGTGCTTTTTCTGCGGAAGTTAAGTAACACTTACAGGTCTTATTCCTCTCTCAGCCTGTGACAGTTATAGGAAATACAACAGACTGGTGGGCTGATCTCTCTGTCTCTCTGCATTTTTCTCCAATCAGCATGCTCCTTGTTAGCACATGAACACTACAGTACAACTGACTGTCTTCGTGTGCTGCTTCTACTTCTTCCATTTCCATTCTGAGTTCTACTGCACAGTGGACTGCAAGGGGCTGATACCAAGTCACATGTGAGTACTTTCAATGCAACAACTTGTACTTTATACCTACCTTGACTTTAAACAAATTGGAACAATGTTTTGTTTTCTTTTAGATCTATGTTTTAAATGTATGATATTATTAATAACAGACAACCTTTTAGAGTATACAGTGTTGCAGTTAGATGGTAAATATACATGTACAATTAAGAGTTAAACATATACAGCTGTTTTTTGTTACATATGGCAAGTGCCAAGTTTCTAGGTTACTTTGGAGAGCAGTTGAAGCTCATGTAGCATAAATTGTGAACACAGCAACTTAAGCATTTATTAAAGTGTCTTGAAGTATTACAGCACTGGTATAGCATAAATCACTGCTGTTCATATCCTTGAATGCATCACAAGATAATGTACCAGATGCACATGTTCTTTTATATTTTGTGAAATATAATGCTAATTACTGTATTCTGTTTTAATTATTAATAGACGTCTGCTACATTGTGTTACCCTGCTTCAGCGGTTTTCTTTCTCCTCGTTCCTATATTGCATTTAACTTCTGTTATCCCGTGTGTGTTACTTGTCAGTCATATGTTCTCCTAAACCAGAAACCTTTGTGTAAATTGTAAATTGTGTTTATGCTTCTAGGATTATTTACACATGCAATATTAATGTAAATTAATAAAGACAGACACTCGGTTAACAAGTCCTCCATTAATTACAACTGGGTGATGTTTGTTTCTGAGCAGAGCTAAAAGTTTATTTTCTTTAATAACTGTGCCACTATTTTTGCTTTGTAATGTACATAATCAAATCTGAGGCATTTTTACTATAAAGCCAATAGACAAAAACACATAACATGGTAAAATAATTAAACTACAAGTCCCATATATTGATTTTTTTTTTGCATGGGCTACATTTCAGTAACTAATTCTGTTACGTTCAAAACTAACTAGTCATTAAAAAAATGACTTGTTATGCAGCTGCAGACTTTCAGAACAATTGACTTAAAGTGACACTAAACTCAGGAGTTAAATCTTAAAGATGCATTCGAATACCTAAACTATTAACAAAAATCTATCTAATTTGTAGATCCTCAGATCTTCTATGAATCAGCGCTGACACTGTCCTTCCTTCTGGAGGGTGGCTACTTTTGTTCCCCATGGTCCCTGTGTATGTTGTAAGGTAGCCACCGCTCCAAGCTCACTCCCGTGATAGACTACAGTATACATTCAGATTAGTAAACTAAACATGAGATTGTAGTCCATCATGGGAGTGAGCTTGGAGCAGTGGCTATTTTACAACACACACAGGGACAATGGGGAACAATAGTGGCCACCCTGCAGAAGGAAGCACAGTGTCAGCACCAATTTAGAGATCATTTGAGGATCTACAGCCGAGTGATATATAAATAATGTGCATTTTTGTTAATATTTAAGGAACTTGAATGCATTTTTAAGATTTAACTCCTGAGTTTAGTGTCACTTTAACTGAACAAAAACTACAGTGTCACATACAGTATACCGCGCTGAGCCAATCACGGCAGGCTTTGTATTCATTAATACAAAGCCTGTATTAATGAATACAAAGCCTGTTGTGATTGGCTCAGCGCTGAGCCAATCACGGCAGGCTTTGTATTAATGAATACAAAGCCGGAAGATGGAGGACACTGCGGGGATCGTGGACAAGGTAAGAGACTGTAATCCGGAGTGTGGCTCGGGGTTACTGCTTATGGTACTGAAAATTAACCCCGAGCCACACTCAGGAATACCGCCACGGAGGTTAGTGGATGCATTTAAACATTATTTTGGGCTATACTCGTCTTATGCGATGAGTATAGCCCAAAACCTATATTTTAACACAAAAAGTAGGGGGTCGTCTTATACGCCCAGTCGCCTTATACAGCGGCAAATACGGTACTTAAAATCCCAAAATATTAGATATATTTTGAAAGCAGAAACCCTGTAGAATAAAATGGTAGCAGTTGCAAATGTTTACGTCACACAATATTAGCACAACTCTTTGTCCAACCCAAAATTGTAGTGAAAAATACACTTAAGTTAATTTTAGTGCCCAAAAACGCAAACTAATACCCAATTTTTTTCTAAAGTATAAAAGAAGAGGCTACGAGAAGTAAACAGATACCCAACCTGCCCAGTTTACAAATTGTGTGCGCCTGTGAAATGGCAAAAAAATACCCCAAATGTCCACAGGCAGCGTTTTAAAAATCGCTACAG
>NW_017306305.1:2630890-2660265 GCF_000935625.1 Nanorana parkeri
ACTGTATATGTATATATATGTATATATATATATATATATATATATATATATGTATATATATAATAATAGGTTTAATAGGTTCCTTGCGAGCCAAAATCAGCAGCTGAGACAGTGGACTCATAGTGGTGATGATGATGGCTAGAAGGATTTCTCTTGATGTTACCAACTTGACCTCAACTACTTTCCTGGGCTCTTCTCTCAATGTGGAGGGAATTGATAGTATAATGCAGTTATTTAGTACTTGCTTGTTAAAACAGACTTCTCCCCTGTATGCCACTGTATCCAGAATCTTAGTGCTGCAACTATTTCACTTCATCCGCAGCATTCAGTCAGTAGTGCCTGTACGGGTGTGTTAGAGGGCCACAACCTGGGAGCTGTCCTGCAGCAAAACCCTTCTCCCCTTGTGGGACTCTGGTGATTACCTGCACACCAAAATTATCGGTATACTCTAAACCAATGGATGCACACTATTACACTATACCAGTGCCCACCACCAACACCTATGTGAAAATTTGCCTATCTTACAGTTTCTTTGGGTTATGTGCAGCTGCTCGGACCCTATGACACGGACACTACCGATAACAGACATGTATGAGAAATTATTCCAGGCCACAACAGTTATTGATATGGCATTGTCTAAAGCAACAGCAAGATTCGTGGAGGGGTCAAACGCACATGATGCACAGGTTAGAATCCTGTTCATACAGACTTTTACCTCTGCTTCTGACAATGTACACAAGGTGACATTAAAGAACCTTCATTTCCCCCAAGCTGATAGAAACTTGATGCCAGTCATTAAGAATAAACCCCTCAAAGTATATAAATGCAGTAACACACTTAAGGACCTATTAGTCCAGGCAGACCCCAGACCCGAATATAGCAAGGAGTCTTTCATATTCTCTAGTAAATCTGGATGCTTTCAGGATTATCACTGTAACATGTGTAGAGCCATGGTTTGTGTGGATTCCTTTTCACATCTCCACGATGGCGATAGGTACCCTTTTCACGTTTTTTCCCCCTGTAGTACCGAATTCTGTGTTTACATCCTCAAGTGCCCATATTCGATAGTGTATATAAGCATGATGACAGGTCCTTTTTAAAGGCAGGTTTTATTCGCATTGCAATATCGAAGGCAAAAAAGGTGAGGAGTTAGATGCCAATAAGCCTGTGGCACTGCATTTGTCCAGAAACAACACCAGATGCATTATCTCAGATGTATGGTCATAGAACACGTCAGCAGACACCCTAGAGGGGGGGATAGAACTTGACAGCTCCTCTGCCGCGAAGCGCATTGGATTTTGGTGTGCTGATGAAATCTTCATATGTTTGCTGATATTGGAGACGCCATTCGCAGTCACTATGAGCACCCCCCCACTACACGGGTCATACGGTAAGGAGTGCGACAAGGAAACTACATACATTCTGGTGATTACCTGGCGCTCCATAGATTCGGCACCTCTTTTATACCCACACCAAATGTGCCTTCACTTTAATCTGTACTCGCCCTGTGTCTAGAGTGTCTGGTGTTACTACATCTTCTGTCAGTCCCCAGCCAGTCCCTGTTCTGCCCCAAAAAACCCAGGCCCCGATCTCCCTGTAACTACGGTCCCCTGGCCATGACACACATAATGTACTGTATGCTGTAGATATAGCTATTAATTAGCAGGGGTTCCATGAAACCTGAACAATCATTTCTATTGTTCCTCCATATTAAAAAGTTTTATAAAGTTTAAGAAAGGCTGACATAGACTTTACTTGGATAAACATATACAGTATAAACATGTAAAATGAAAACCTGTTTAACTGTACCTGCTTTTTGATTTTAGATAAATAATAATGTTTTATACTTTTATTTACCTTATTTCTGACAATATCATATTACTGTGCAAAACATATGCCTTTACACACAATATGCTTCTCTCCACCAGTGAACCCTAGTCTGTTAGCATTTAAAGATTAAGCCTCTTCTGAAATTAACCTTCTGTGTGCACTCACGATAAAAAAAACACACAGATTGGACATAGGAAAAATACTATTTAAATGTATTCTTAGCTTATTTCTTTTCAGAGTAAGTAATATATATATATATATACATATATATATATATATTATATTTATTTCTCTCTATATATTTAGCACACAGCTCCAGCAGTTGCTCAGCTGAACTGTTATACATTCTGCAGTATAATATTGAATATTCTCTTCCAGAACATCTGTTGAAAGGATCATTTTTATCCCACAGTTATGCAGGACTGTTTCATATGTCTAAATTAGAGAGGTCTTGTTTTTTTGTATGTTAGTGATTTTCACTTAGACTTTTAAGAGATTGCACCTGTCATGAATCAGTGCATATTTGTGCTACGGTATTCCCAGTGGGCAAAGTTTTATTACTGGACGTATTATTAATTTTATACTGACAGGTGCATAATGAATATGCCTTCCTTGTGAGATTTGCTACTAATGTGTCTTGTGGGCACAGAACCATTGTACGCAAATCAAACTTAATCAAAATGATCATAAGGTGATTTTCTGCTCCTTTTTATACTCTAGCTGTGTTTCATGTGCGGTATTAAAACTAGCCAGCTGTAAAATACTAATTTCATAGGCCAAACCATCAAATCTTTAGAATTTTCTGAGCCAACTGAATATTGAGCTCAATGGACCCCATCAAGCGTTCAGAATAAAAAGTGAATAATGTGTTCTTTTCATATAAAACATTTGACAAATGTATGGTCGTTAATTTAATAAGTTAATAGGTAAACAGAATATAGCGGAAAGGCTAATAGGAAATGCTTATGTGAGTATGATCTAGTGGCTGATTTAGTGCCAGAAAAAGGTATTTTAGCACCCAAGGTGAAGATGCCAACATCCACCCCGCCCCCACCCCCCTATATCTGCAATGTTAAATTTTAACAGAATGAAAGCATGAGTCAGAATGGCTATTCAAATAAAGCAGTGTCTCTGCTCTGCCTGGCAGCCTGCTTCTTAGACCTCCTTTTACCCCCTCTGCACAAGCTGCAGACCACCTTGTTGACCGACTTTTCAAAATCCAGTGACCTAACAGCCAACCCCGACTTGGTGCTAGTAGCTAGGAAAACCCAAAAACAAACTGATTGGGGCAAGAATTGCCACCCACTTCTTAGCTTCCCCGACAGGTTTTTGTTTAACCTGTAATATGGGTGACTGAAAGGGGAGCTTAAAGCAGACCTTGCACTTCATGTTAGGTCCGTTTTTAAATGTGACCTTCCTTTCTCTTGCTGAAATGCTGACTACAGGGGTAAAAAAAAAAAGCCTATAGGGGGAAAACGTTTATTAATATTCTCACCTTTCCTCTGGTTTCTGTAGTGCTTTGGGTGATGTCATTATCCTTGCTCAGGCACTGTGGGTGGAAGCCCTGATATGTGTGTGGGGAGGTGGATCAGGGTAATATATAATGCAGCATTTTTTTCCCCATGGGTGTCTTGCTTACACTATTAATCAGCTTTTAGTCACTTTTTAAAAGTGAACCATCCATTTTAGGTGTAGGTCTGCTTTAAACACTTCAGCTGCCACAATTGTACATAGAGCTGAGGATCATAGGAAATACAAATATAACATATGATCCTCAGCTGCATCTAGTGGCCATAATACAGTATTTTCCTGATTCACTCTATTCTTTATGAATGAATAACATGCGTCCTGGAGAGAAAGCAGAACGAATGTACATGCACTTTCACAGTATGAATAGCTCTACAAACTTTTTATAAATACGCCCCTATTGTTATTACAGATAGTAATTTATTTACTACAGGTATGTATACAATGCTTTACATCCACATGAGCCCCTGTCCTCAGGGAGGTTACAGTTTCACATGCATACACACACATACTAGGGCCAATATGGACAGGAGCCATTTAAATCTACCGGCATGTTTTTGGACTTTGAGAGGCACAAGGAGGACATGCAAACTCCCTTCAGAAAGTGTCCTGTGGAGGATTCCAACCAAGGACCCCAGTGCTGCAGGGCAAAATGCTAACCCCATATGCCATCGTGCATACATTTTATTATATAATTTGTCTTTTTTAAATCACCCGGGAATTACATTTCTGATACAAAGCATGCTATTTTTTTAGGCTACACCAAAAAAATAAATCAATATATTAATTAATTAATTAAAAAAATATTAGTAAAAGTAAATATTATTGGTTAACAAAGATATAAAGAATATCTTTAAAAAAATAGATAGGGGGAAAAGGGGGGCAATTAGTTATTAAGGCTAATTATGGTTAATTTAAGGGAAATAAAGGATTAAGGGAATAAGGGATTATATTATATATATTTTTCTGGTAGATTTGCTTTACCCGATGATACTAAGCTATGTAGGGCAAAACCTTCACAATTGGATATAGAATCACTACAGCAAGACCGAGATAAAATTGAGGAGTGGACAGCAACATGGAAGATAAAATTAAATATTGAAAAATGTAAAGTTATGCACTTCGGAGCTAAGAACATGCATGCAAAATACTCTTTAGGAGGTGCTCCTCTAGGGAAGGCAGGGATGGAGAAAGATTTGCAGACTCGGGAATAGCATGCAATGCCAAGCTGAAGCTAGCAAAGTGAGCAGGACACTATCCTGCACTGTAAGAGGAATTTTCAAGTTCTCAGGGAGGATGTCCTTCAACTTGAGTTCAGAGAAGGGTAACAAAATGAATAAGGGGGGTGGGGGGCTTAGTTATGAAGATCGACTACAGAAATTAAACCTGTTCTTAGAGAAGAAGCATCTAAGAGGGGATATGATCACAATATACAAGTTCATCAATGGGGTCTGCAATATTAGGAATAAACTTAGAGACACAAGGAGATCTCACCTGTTCTGGAGCCTCCAATGGTGCTGGTCAAACAGGTGCATTCTCATCTCCAACCACTTCAGTGTCCAAGCAGACTGCACTCCAAGTATCTCAAATAACAATCCAAACTTTATTAAAATCCACAATAAAAAGTCAATAAATGGATATACACTAACACCGCAAACCCCCGGTAAACTGAAATCCTCTTGGAGGATGTTGGTGTACTGGCGGTTTGTGGTGTTGGAGTATATCCATTTATTGACATTTTATTGTGAATTTCAATAAAGCTTGGATTATTATTGGAGATCCTTAGAGTGCAGTCTGTTTAGACACTGTCAGAGCACATTGAAAACCAGACAAGCATAAGGTGCTAGTTAAAAATATTAATTAAGTAAAGTGTCCACAGGAGCTGGCAAAAATCATAAACAGGAACAAGCCAAGGTCAGGCGCCGGAGTAGGTAGTCATACAAGCCAGGTCCACGGAGATCAGCGTTGTCAGGAACCAGGAAATCAGCGTTGTCAGGAACAAGCCAGGAACAGGAACCAGGAAATCAGCGTTGTCAGAAACAAGCCAGGAGCAGGAACCAGGGGAGACCGTCAGCCAGGATCGAGTCATACACAGAATCAGAATACTCAGAGACAGGAAACTCCCATCTGGCTCTCTCAGATGATGCTCTCCTGTTTGGCCATAAAAGGCAGCCTGAGGTAGTGAGCAACATTAGAGAGTCTGCTCAGACAAAGGAGGAATTACAGGTGGGTAAAATGGCAGCCAAGCCAGAATGCTGCAAACCAGTTAAGTCAGGGTGGAATCCTGACAGACACTGATAAGCAATGAACTGTTTAATTTAAGAACTCTGAGCATGACACATGGCTACAACATGAGTTTAGATAAGAAGCAATTTCATCAGTTTTTTTGAGACTGCATTAGGGTGTCAGAGCAGTGAAAATGTGTAACTCTCTTCGGCAGTTAGTGGTATCAGGTGAAAGTATTGGAAATTTGAAAAAAACTTTTAGATGAGTTTCTAAATTTACAGAATATATGGCGGTATAGGAGTCCTTATCAACATGTGCACACAAACACACACACACACTCACAGACACACAGACACACACACACACACACACAAACACATACTCACACACACACTCACACACACACATATACACACCACAAACACACACTCACACACACACACATATACACACCACAGACACACACACACACACACACACACACAGGTTGAATTGGATGGACTTATGTCTTTATTCAACCTAACCAACTATGTATCTATGTAACTGATATCATATGCAGCACATGCATCTCAATATTTACCCCTTCGATCTGCATATGAATGAAACAGAGTAAATGCAAATTAATAACTAAGTTGTTACATTGTATTTCTCAATGTGCAGCACAGTACTCAGAAACTTCAGTTTAAACAGCAGTGGCTATAGCTCTCTACCAAGTTTTTTTCAGTGGTATATGTCAAGTAGGCTAATATGTTTAAAGGGGCCTTGTGTATCACTCACAGGAGAACGGGGGACTTTTGGAATGGGAAGTAAACACAACCAGCTGGCCTTTTTATTATGGTGACAATTTCAAAATGTGTTGCAATGTGGAAGTGATTGGTAGCCATGGTGGATGCATTAAAACACACATTTTCACATACTGTATATATATATATTTATATACCCTGCCTCTGGGGTCCCTCACATCCTTCTGGAAGTCAGGGGGTGCTATATATATATATATAGCACCCCCTGACTTCCAGAAGGATGTGAGGGACCCCAGAGGCAGGGTGGGATTTGAATGTAAAGTTAAGCGCCAGGTGCTCACAGGTCCACATAGGGTCTGTTGACCTGTGATTGAACCTTACGATTTTCATGCGATCCATTGCGTTCCATCGTGTTTTTTCTTTTTTTTCTTTTTTGGACAAGTTTTATCTTAAGTAACATGTCCATGCAATGCACCGCTGTTAACTGTTCAATTCACATCAATTCATTTATTGTTGCCCTTGCATTATCATCAATTAAAAAACGGATCATAATGCAACGTGTTGTGAATGGGCCTTAAGTGCTAATATCTGTTCTGCAAAGTCTCTGCTAATACATTAAGTGCATGGAGTGATATTTAACCCTTGCCAGACTAAGGGTACAGGCCTACAAAATCTTCTGATATTGCTGGCTAAGGAAATCCAAATATTAATAAAGTGATAACAATGGAATCTTAGCTGCAAACGCCATCACTAACCATACAAGATAATGTGTTTGTTTGAAAACAGAATTAATATGTTCAGTCACAACGACTATTACCAACCCAGTTAATGAGATATCTCCTTTGAGAATAATTGTAAATCACCAAAGCATTCATGGGCACAGGCCCCTTTATTTCATTTTCAGTTTGATATTTTCGTAATCATTTTAGGAACGTTAATATTCATGCCTGTACTTAAAGCTATTAAATGAATTTGCCACCACTGTTTACTGAAGTGCTTGTTGCATAGTTGATATTACATCTGTCTTCAAGTAATTTATCTTGAATCTGTTTATTAATAGCACAGGGCAACATTCCAATAAGAAAGGCAGGGAAATGAATAATGAATGCAAGCGGAAGCCATGTCCTGTTAGAACAATAACCCATGAGAGTCACTTATCAAATCTATACACGTTAGGGTTGCACAGATACCAAGTACAGTACTCGGTACAAGTACGAGTACATGTACCGATACTTTTGAGCTCCAAGACTACACTAGAGAAAAATTCAAAAATTAGGAGGCAGCTGTCATTTATAAGGAGCACACCGAGCTCCTGGGATTTGTACATCTCTGTTTTAATGTACGATTTTGTTTTTATAAATATAAATAAAGGGATGCACAGATACCAGTTTTGCGAGTACGAGTACTGGTACTTGCCGAGTACTTACAAGTACGAGTACTGATAGATTTTTGTTTATTGTCATGTGACAGTTTTTCTAAAACAATACAGACTAATGATTTCAGGACAGTGGTGGAGTGCCAGAGCCAGGTCCCAGCTGCAACCGCTGCAACCCTGGTAGTTCTCATGAAAACGCCAAGTATCTGCACTGGTACTCGAAAAGTATCTGTGCATCCTTAATACACGTATCTGTTCAAATGTGCTGTTAGCATCGCATTCTATATCAGTATGGAGATTTTTTGTTCTTGACTTCTTTTCCTTTTTAGTTGTGTTGCACACACTTGAAACAGAATTATTCTTATATCCTATGAGTTTCCTACTATTAACGTGTACTTTGCATCAGCTGGAGAAAAAATTTAATTTTTCAAGTGAGGATCCCTATTTTGGTGGCAACTATCTGAAAGAGGATTTACCCTTCCTATGGAAAGATTTCCTCTTACTTTCTGCTGTGTCTCTAGGTCAGGAAGTAAAAGCAAATCCCTCCAATGGGACAGAGACAGCACAATAAAAAAAGTCAGGCAAAGGTACTAAAAAAATTGTTTTCTAGCTAAAAAAAAGCTTTAGTTACACTTTAAAGTGTATAGGGAGAAAAAAAGAACACAACAGTGGACTGAAACATATCGAGCTGGACCCTAGTCCCAACACAATTACTAGATGGTGTACCCTCTTGGTAAATTGTGAGAAATGTACTAAAACTTTGGTCACATGTGATATGCTGGTGTGTGCGGGATAGGGGAATGCACCTCCTGCCCAACTGCTTGGTGATGGCCACCAAGCCAGCTCAATATATCCCAGCCCCTTTGTGTTCATTTAAGGAGATGACAGTTGTACATCATTCTGGGTGGATATCTTATGGTGCATGGTGAGGATCCCTCTGGGTGTTAGCATATTTACCCTTCACAACTATAGTAAACCCTTCACAACTATAGTAAACCCTTCACAACTATAGTAAACCCTTCACAACTATAGTAAACATGTCTACAACTGCTTTTACAGACATCTTCTTGCTTATGGCTCCACTACAGCTTTAAAAAGCATATAGAAACAGTCTCACTCTGCTCCTGAGGAAGCAGATCTTTCCATGAAATGTGTTGAGAAAAATCCATCTGATTACCCCCAATGTGATATAAATATATTGCTGAGAACTATGTATGGCATATTTATCGGTACACATACCTTGGTATATAAGTAGAGGGTATTAAGAGAGATTATTATTTATTTATAATTTAATACAGTGTTCTGAACTGGGCACCTAAAAAAAACAGCTGTTGTGTTCTTTTGTTCTTTTTTTCTCTCTACATTCTCTGAATTTTAGATGTGGTACCCCACTTACCAACCCACCCTCTTAAAACTAACCTCAGATCTACACTTTAAAGTAGGCAACCTCAGCACTCCAGCTATTGTGGAACTACAATTTCCTGAGGCATTGGAAGACTGACAGCTACATGTATAACTCCTAGAGGCAAAAGCATGATGGAGGGCCGAGGGTACCTACCACTGCTTTAAAGGATTGTGAAGGACAAGGCACTAAATACAAATTCTCTTTTATACAATGGGAATAATTCCTTAGCAAAATGGTCTTCCCACTTTCACTTTGTGGTGTACTAGTGATAAATTGAGATTATGTTTGCTGTCCTGTTTCTGACCCAGACCTGTCTTCTAGATTGGCTGACAATCTATGTCTGTCAGTTTAAGATTTTTTGTTGCCTACAGCAGCAGCTGTCATAAGTAGGGAAAACTCAGAGGCTGTTACCTGAAATCATCACTTCAAATATTTCAGTTCTTCCAAAGAAGGTTTCTGTCAAAAGTCAGGCAGCTTCACACCTATGGTTACCACTTGTGTCAAAAAAAGGTCCACTATTCTGACTCCAATTGTTGAATTAGTGATTTATACCTTCCTGAGACCTCTATGCCTGGCCTGTATGAGCAGATACAATCACTGCAGATAATGTTTATCAGATACCTGAGCTCACCAAATACCTTTTCATCCACGAAGATCTTTATTGAATGCAGCAACTTACTGACAGACAACAGGATGTAGCAGATGATTAAAAAGATGGTATTTGCAGGTCCAAAGATGATAATGCGTTCCTTCTGAGTGAACATGTGACCAGGAGGACATGTGGCCATGTGAACATGTGGCCAGCAATATGGGCGAATGAAAAAGAAGGAGGTACATAACGCACTAGGGGAGGGAATACAGAAAAAGGTGGTGCGCTAAACAAAATGACCACAAGATGGTTGTATATGAACACACTATACTACTGATAATATGTAGTAGCATACCGCACATTAAAAGAGAACTATGGGTTTAGTGTTTTCCCTATAGTTCTCTCTAGGGTCACGGGAGGACATATACTAACCTTCTCCCGTGATCCAAAGCTCAGTATAGCCTGCGATATATTGAGAATGCTGCACCAGGGACAGATCCCGAAAAAACTGTCAAGATCCACCCAGCTGCATGACTGACAACTGGCTCTGCCTATCAACAGGCAGAGCCAGCTGTGCCCTCCCCCTCCCCATTTGTTCCTCCACTCAGCGCTGGAGAATTGGAGTGGGGAGGGGGGAATCCCTGCGGGGAACGGTGACTGACAGGGAGACGATTGGGAAGTGAGTGGATCAAAGCATGTTTCTGCTCACTTCCCGATCGATATCACAGGTCGGCTCTAACTATGAAGATGAGTGTAAACCACTCACCTTATAGTTCTCCTTTAACTATGTACATACTCAATTCACAATAATTGCAACATTAACCATGACTATGCATTGTACCACATTTTCATACAATAGCTGTGACATCCACACAATCCTTTGACACAAGTATTATATTTGTTTACAAGTACTATTAAACATGGTAGCGTTCCTGGCAGAAACCAGAACTACCCTACTGTCAGTCCAGGCCTGATAACTGGTCAGATCTAGAATGAAGAAATGCAAAGTAAATTCACAGTTGCAAATAAAAAACTAAACGTGTGAAACACATCTACATATGAAGATGACTTTATAGATCTAAATTATTTTCATGTTCATCTGCATTTTGCATGAATGTTTTTTTTTAATACAATTTCAGCATGGGTCACATTTTTATATAAGTTATACACACGAAATGCATTAAATAGACACAAGTTGTTAGTGGAGAGTTCTGAACAGTTTCAAATGTGACAGATGTTAAACCGACAGATCCTAAATAAGCTGCATGCTAAGCTTATAACTCCTTGCAATCTCTTCCTCGGGCAAACACAACAGTTACCTTTTTTTTATTACAAAAAAAGAGCCTTTGTGTGGCTGCTTCTTCTGTATACAGTTGGGAGAATTTATGAATAAAAAATAAAAAAAAACTGCATGAAACAAAAATAGGGATTCTGCTAACAGTAAACAAACGTGTTTAGTTAATAAAGTGTGGTTTAAACTTCTTTTTGTGTGTCCATTGGGCAGATTTCTTAGCACTTCCTGTTTTGGTGGCACAACAGAAGGTAAGGAAATCTTAAAAGAGACACAAGCAGCAACAAAACCTTATAGAGATTCTAACTTTTCCCAATACACTAATTAAAGTGTTTTTATTGTTGTCTATGTTCTGTTTGGAGAGAATCTCCTTAGTTGCTGCCATGAGAAAAAATTAGAAAAAAAACCCTATGAGGACACAGACAGCAATAATAATAGAACAAAACCTTATAGTAGACAAGAAGGATAGCTGCCCCTATCTTTCTTTTCTACTATATTGATCAGATATGAGCTGGGCTGGCACCTATTTTGGTAAGTGTTGGTGGACCGATTTGAAGCAACACTGCATCTTGAACTGTTGAAAAAACTATACATAGGTTCTAATCCTTCCCATCCAAGCAGCTCTACTCTTGTAGGAGTTATGGTAAAGGACAAAAAAAGTGGAAGATGAAAGGGAAAAAAACATAAAGACCGTCTGTTGCAGAGGCACCCATGTGGTCGTAGGTGTCATTAAAGTAAAGTGTACCAGGAATAAGGTCTCGATAACATGAGATCTTGATTATGTTGTATTTGGTAGTATTTTAAAACACCAAAACCAAAAGTTTTGATGTATATAAAACCTAATCAAGATCTTGTGTTATCAGAACTTTATTCCTGGCATACTTTACACACAACGCCTTTGACCACATGATCGCCTCTGCGACAGTCATTATGGCTTTATTCCCCTTTATCTTTAATTAATCATACCATCCAGATCTCCACTCTAGGACATTCAGATTGGGTTCCACCGTAGCATCCAGAGTGCCCTCATCATCCTGTGTGAAAACAGATATATTCTATACAAGCATAGGTTCTAGGACAGGTCACCATTCTTAAATGGTCAATGGCAACTTTGACATAAGTCATTGCAATATTTTTTTATATGCACACTGTGTTTTACCAAAATTACTACCCTTATCCACCAGAAATACCCTACACCACATAAAGAACTGTACTTTTAGTATTTCTTGGAATCAGGTCACACAAGTCCTGAGTTGTTTAGTTGGCTTTTACATCATAATTTAAGAACAAAAAGCACCAATCCTTTATGAGATGAAGGTGGTAACAACCTACTCTGCATTTGGTACTCTAGAACTTCCTATAAATGCACCATGATGTATCTATGGTGATTGTTTGAGGCCATGGAAGGCATTTTACATCATCCCGGTGTTTAGGAAACCACTCTTGAATGTGTTTATCAGTGTATATACAGTAGAGTCAATATCATATTGAAGTATATCAACACTATGAAGCAACAGTATTTTTGATACTGACCTAATATGGCTATTTGGGTATATAAGGTCAATGATGTCACAAGCATCCCACCTCTTTGTTTATGTGCAGGTGGCAGCTTTCTTTCGGGTTAAGAATGAATTCAAGTTCTTACCAAACCTGAGCTAATTCCTACTCCTGACCTGCCCACACGAGTATTTTCCTGTCTAGTATTACACAGCAGGCCTGGTCTGTACAAATTCAGGTTCTAGTTACGGCACAGCCTGAAGATTTTATACATTTTAAAGGTATGCAGAAAAACACTAAAAATATGTTTTTATTTATGTAAAGTATTTTTTATAATATCAGCTCCCTGGCCTCATGGCTACTTATGCAGCCAACTTTGGATACATTTGCATTTTTGTATACAAATAAACTTTTAGAATAGTTACCTCTAACTTTCACAAAGATGAGAGACCAAAAAGTTTGCATTAGGCTGCATTCACACCAGTAGCTGCACTACAATGCACAGCCTCTGGTATGAATTAGCAGCCACAGTGCCATTATGCCAATAACCCCAAGTGGATGACATTTTAGTTTGTTACCCTGTAGCATTTTTTCTTTTATAAAATATGTTATTTTTGCATTTAAGTGCTGCTAAATTGTCTCCAGCCTTTTGGTAGCCGAATCCTGTCTAAATACACTGGCTCCAGTGGCGGCTGCAGGAGAACCATTGGGAGATAGTGACAAAGTGTTGTCAAGCTATAAGTGGATTGTAACACGAGGTACAATTTTAATGAAAGCTGCAGATTTAACAGAGATTAAAATTGATTTTTGAAATAACATTAACACTTTCAAAATATGAGATTAGTGATTGGGTTAATCTCTGCTTTCTAATGGTTAAATAATATGATAAGTATGATTACAATTAGGGATGTTCAGATACCAGTGCCAATACTTGGCATTTTCATGAGAACTACCAGGGTTGCAGCGGTTGCAGCTGGGACCTGGCTCTGGCGCTCCACCACTGTCCTGAAATCATTAGTCTGTATTGTTTTAGAAAAACTGTCACATGACAATAAACAAAAATGTATCAGTAACTGAGTACTGAGTACTTAGACAAGTATCAGTACTTGTGCTTGAAAAAATGGTATTGGTGCATCCCTTATATACTGTATATTTATTTAAAATGTATACATTAAAACATGGATTCACAAATCCTTAACCACTTCAAGACCAGGTGTTTAGACCCCCTTCCTGGCCAGGCCATTTTTCAGTATTCAGCGCTGCGGTACTTTGACTGACGTTTATTCCGTCATGCAGCGAACCTAATTACAATTATATTGTTTCTAATGTACTATGATCTGGTATTCTTAGGGTTATATTCCTCTAAAAAATGTTTTTTTTTAAATAAAACAACAATTGCACTCAACCTATATGATTGTCATCTTCCGCTTTGCTGTTTTGATGAAAAGCCATTCTAATGACACTTACAGCGCTTTTTTATAATGCACGTAGTGGAGATGGAATAGAAATTGCAATGTGAGCAGCAGAGTGCAAAAGCAGCATATAAATAGTTGCAAGCAGTAGCAAAGTTCACATCAAAGCTGTCAGTCGCATGTTACATGTGGCCATAGGAAAAAAAATATTTAGATGTATCAGCTGGGGGCTAAGAACATGTTTCTACAAATAGAAGATACTTCTGTGTTATTCAAGTATTATGATATTCTTTTCTTTGAGTAGATCATATGCCTGTGGTAATGTGAAGGGCTTATTCACACTAGTTGCAACAACTGGCATTTATCCACACTGATTCAATCCAAGGGCACACATAAAATGATTGTTTCCAATATGGTTTGATGTACATCTGTTGCATTTTTCCTCTGCACACTGCATGGCTCCGGAGGCCACCACAGCACACTGTGCTGTAGTATGTAGTAAGACCTCTGAATGGCATGTACACTTGATACACTGCAAATAAAATGAAAAAGTAAACCTTACCTTGTGTAGCATTGCCTTGTGTAATAAAGCAAGGCAGCGCTACATACCAATGACGTGCAGTGGATACCAGCCACACACTAACACCACACTAGCAGCTGCTATGACCCAGCATAGCACTTAGGCCTCATTCATACTGGTTTATCTTTATAGGACATTTCCAAATGCATATAAAACATTTACTGATTTTAAATGGTATCATGAATGCCGTGAATTTACTTGTGTTTAGACGTGTTCAGTGTAGCTGTGTTTAGAGAAAATGTAATTTTGTGCATCATTGAGCAGATTATATACTCTAAACACACATAAATGCACATAAACACATGTACATCCAAGTATATTTAAACAGTGATCTGGGAAGCAAAATGTTTGTTTATACTTCCCAAATAATTTCTTCTGTGTTTAAATAAACTAAATGTAAGAGGCTAGTATGAATGTTGCCTTAGTCCCCATTCACCCCTAGGTGTTTTGTAACTCAAAGGTAAGCATGACAAAATGCTCAAGACAAAGTTGCCATACCTGATTACTCTTTGTGCCTTACCATTCCTCTTCCCACTATTCAAGCCCTACATGTGTAACCATGTTTTCCTTGCATGACCGACTATAGTAAAATGGGTGTGGAAGAATGGAATCTGCCACAGCTATATTACAGGTACAAACAAATTGCCAAAGTAATGCATAATTTTATTTGTCACATTGGTTATTTTCACTGTTGCTCAATGCTCAAGACCAAATGAAAAGCTGTCATTAGCCAACCTAATGCATTTATCTAGTGGAAAGAGCTATATTTTGCAGACTTGGCAACAGTCTCTCTGGATGACTGTTGAAATTTATGGTCAAGTTTACCCAGTAGATAAATTCAGCATCAGTGGCAGGAACGTTGTTTGGTAGCTTTGGTCAGTGGATATTAGTTATAAAGTTTGGGCAGTACGAAAAGAACATATATGTACTTTTAACATTTTTCCCCACACATTCAAACTGCTTTATGGGCTTAAAGTAGATCTGAACCCTAAGTTTTCGTCTTTTCAAATAACCATTATACGAGTAGATGTAAACTCTTATTCAAATTTAGTTTGTTACACTGTGCATAACAAACCATTGCCATATTATTTTGTTTTAGTTTATACAAAATATTTGTTTCTTTTTTATTTTTTTGCACTGCATCTTGATCTGTTGATCACCTGGTGGCTTATTTGTTTAGCCATTTCCTATCTACATGCAGTAGCTCTTGACCAGTTTATTCACTGTGACAACTATACCTGTGTCTTACATGGTTCAAAGTGCTTCATACCTTTTCAAAGTGTTCTTCCATCTGTAAAAAAAGACAATAATTGCTGTAATAGGTCAACTAAACAAAGTCACTCAATTTCTTCTTCTGGTGTCATGCAGCCTGCAAATGTCACTTTAATGCTCCTCAATACCGTGATCCTTTTACACCCAAGCCATGCTTGTGTAGTGATGGAGGCACTACAGTTGTTACTCAGTTTACATACACATCTCAATGGACATCTAAAATATATCATATTACAATTTTACAATAACATGTCTACAATATGTCAATATCTTTATATCAATCTCATTTTTTATGGGTGAACTATATTGGCATATTGTAAGTAGGGATGAGCTCATTGAGATTCTGATGAATGGGGCGTGACCCCGGAAACGCGTCAACACAGGCAACACGGCATTCCTTGCTGGCACATAGGAACGTCTGTGCAGCTGTCACTTGCTCTTTTCTTGGTTCCATTCTCTGTTTTAGAAGGCTCAATTTTCATCTACTTTTGTGAGTACAACTCTTATTAATTGTCTTAAACTTTAATACATTTAGCTACACTAGGGAAGGCGCCCCCTGTTTGTGTTTCCTTTCTAGGGATGAGCTCATGTTCAGACCAAACCCAGTCCGAATGTGAGCTCCTCTGATCTTGGAAGGAACACAGAAGAAAATTGACATAAAAAAAAATGGGTGGGATACAGGGATGGCATTAACCTTACATGCCTATATTTGGTAAATAATATTTACCTTATATGACTGTGTGGCCATAGAAGGTGAATGACATTAGCACAAGCATCCTGCCCCTTTGTTCACATGCAGCTGCATGGTGGGGAATGCCCAACCCACAGCTAATTGGGTGGAAGGTCCCACGGCACTTCCTTATTTTGGTGTAAAATGTTCCAAAACAAACTACAAACCTAGTAGTATAGGTGTTTTGAACGAGGCGCCAGACTAGTGTGTGAATTCATATCAATTTATTCCATGATTCAAGCATAAAAAACATACATGATTGCTAGATTCCTCAATTCCATTTTCAGAGTCATATTTCACAGAGAACATACAAGATTATTGAATTCCTCAATTCCAGTCTCATATTCATATTTAACATATTGCACATAATATGTATAACCATATGCAAAATCCCATTTAAATATTTCATATTCTTTTCACATGTTGTATTGCAATAGTCCACAAATATCCAACGTTTTTCATTCATATACTTCATCAGGGAATATTGTGGGAGGAATCTAGTTAAAAATATTTAATCCATTGTTTAATAATAAATCCATACCCGGGACAAAGCAGTGAGCGTCTACAAATACAACATATAATAATACACACATCTCTTTGATCATAGGATGTAACTTGATATACATAAGTATACATATAAACACATTTTTCCTCCAGTTCAGATCTATACATCTATGCCAAAAACATTTCCCACACTTAGCGCATATGTATTTCAAATAATTTTTCGGGCCAAAAGCATTGTAGTTTCCTTTCCAATATTTTTTTACATTTAAACATATTGATGCTTAGTTCAAATTCTCTAGATACTGAGCTAGTGCAATTTTTTTGTATCTTTACCATGAGTCCATCCCAAGACGAACTCAATGGATTTAACATTTTCACATCCAATGAACACTTATTGTTAATTATTAACACATGGGATGGAACTGGGAGTAAGTTGAAACTGTTAGGGGTGTATCTCTATACATCTCCAGTTTCCAATACACCACTAATATAAACAAATATTACTACCCAGAACCATATAATCCAAGTGGTCTGAGACCTCACCCCTGTCAAATCACAATGTTCCCAAAAAAACTACAAACCTAGTAGTATAGGCATTTTTAACGTGCGCCTATGGCTCCGCTCCGAACGTGCGCCTATTGTTAATTATTAACACATGGGATGGAACTGGGAGTAAGTTGAAACTGTTAGGGGTGTATCTCTATACATCTCCAGTTTCCAATACACCACTAATATAAACAAATATTACTACCCAGAACCATATAATCCAAGTGGTCTGAGTCCTCACCCCTGTCAAATCACAATGTTCCAAAAAAAACTACAAACCTAGTAGTATAGGGATTTTGAACGTGCGCCTATGGCTCCGCCGCATGATGTCTGAGAGAAATGGGATTCTGATCCGCGTTTCCCGGAGATAGGTTTGCAGATGATTCTTGGACCTTTGGTAAGTAAAGGGACAAAAATCCTGTGAGCGTGTTACAACATATAAAAAGTTAAATAATGAGCATCGCAGATATATGGATTTATTATTAAACAATGGATTCAATGTTTTTAACTTGCTTCCTGCCACAATATTCCCTGATGAAGTATACGAATGTGACTATGACTCTGAAAATGGAATTGAGGAATTCAATAATCTTGTATGTTCTCTGTGACTATGACTCTGAAAATGGAATTGAGGAATCTAGCAATAATGTATGTTTTTTATGCTTGAATCATGGAATTTTCAGGATATTTAATACATTGATATGAATTCACACACTAGTCTGGTGCCTTGTTCAAAACCCCTATACTACTAGGTTTGTAGTCTTTTTTTGGAACATTGTGATTTGACAGGGGTGAGGTCTCAGACCACTTGGATTATATGGTTCTGGGTAGTAATATTTGCTTATATTACTTATTTCGGAATAACCCAGGTTCACCCCAAATTGTAAGAGGCCTCTACAGTAATGAGCAAACATGTTTAAAGTATATTTTCACTTTCTGAGCCATATTGGGATAACATCTACTTTATATTTGTTACATGTTCCCAATTTAATAGCATAACTAAAACCAAAAAATAAAAATTGCAGCTTAGTTTTTTTTTTAAATGCTCTGAACGGAAAGATCCTGCTTTATTCTCACTATCTGGGGGGTTGGGGAAAGTTTTGTTTCGAATAATTAACCCTGTGTGTACTGTGCTGGCAGATTTCATTATAACTTGCAAACTAGATGAACAGGACTATATGTTCTAACAAAGGATTAAAGCTATGATGACACTCAGTCTGTCCTAAGTCTTTCTATTAGGACAGTCAGAATTAGTTAGTGAAATTGAAAAATAGCATGCAAAGATCTGCTAAATGGAAATATCTAAAAGGTAAGAAATATTTATTTTAAAATTATTGTTAGATGTGCTGTGTGAATAGGAACACGTAACAAACATATAGTGAGGGTTTCCTCAATTTTGCCTTCAAAAATGAAAATACACTTAAGGTATTATGGGACGTGTTTTTCTATTCCTCTGCATGCAGATATAAAGGCTGATTTATGAAAGCAAATGTGAATCTTCACACAATAAATTATGTGAATATTCACTTTAGTTATTATTGTTATTATAATTATATAGGCTTTATATAGCGCCAGCAGTTTGCAAAATTGTGGGAGACAATAATATTAACAATACAATTTCAGTACAGGAGCTTACAATCTATCCAATCATGTGCATATGAAAGTAAACATGGATTTGCTTTTCACATGATTGTATAATTTAATTAAAAATAAATGTGAATTTTCAAACAATTTATTGTGGGAACACTTTCAACTGCTTTAGTAAATCAGCCTTCCCTGCAGATCAGACATTTGCAACTCACCCCATGTTTCACGTGCACTGCCTTATTTCTTTATGTGCAATAATGTGAGCTTCCAACACATGGCAACAGCCTCAAAGCATATATGACTCTTCTTTTTCTTAATGCAAGCATTATCACAGGTCTGAAGGAGGCATTTTATATAATTATATATGTAAATGGGTGCACTGATATTTTTTCATTAGACATTCAGTCTGATTTAGGTATGCCTTTTGTTCTTACTTTAATTCATGCTTCGCTGACAGGGTCTGCTTGACTGAAGAAAATGGACTCTAGAATCTATAATATTGGGTTGTCAGTGATCATGTGATTTTGGCTGCCTAACTGGGAGTACAGTAACAACAGTATTTTATTCATGAAAATAGGTCCTATTTTACTGAAAATAATAATGTGACTTTCCAAGCTGATTTATATCCTGTTCATGTAAAAGTGTCAATTTTAATGCAAGTCATAAAAGGGTCACATAAATGACCTTTGATTCCTTCCAAGCATGTTTTCGTTTTTAGGTTTGGCTTAAAAGTTAAAAATAGTTAGTAAGTACTCTATGACAGTGTATGACACGACAGGATTCCAGAGACGTAGCAATAGATGATATCACACGATCCATGTCATTCTTAGTAACTCCTTCAGATTTGCTTTTGTCAGTGTCGGTAGACCAGGGCAATAAGAATTGCATTTTCATCATAAGTGCATGCACAATCTGTTAAAAAGCATTTATAAAGGGAACATGTGCTCAGACTATGCACACTAAAGTATTTGCATTTTCTGAAGAAGCACTTTAAAACAGGCCATCAGTTGTAGCTATAGGCATTGTGGAGAAATTCATTTTCTGACTTTGCAAAAGAGGAACTGGGGCTCCTAGTGTGAAAATGGATGGCTCTGATATGAAGGTGGAAACTCCAAGTCATATTTTTTTTGCCTGGGGCCTCTCTCTAGATTAAGGGTTTGTTACTCATTATGGGGGGGAACCAGACATCAATCTTTACTTTTTTACATTTACGATGTTCACATTTTAGACCGAGGTGTCTCGATACTGCATACTTTTAAAAGGTGCCCTGACTGAAAAAAAAGGTTGAGAAATACTGCTCTAACTGCATGAGTTTCTAAGCTGTTAGAAACCTACTAACCTACCTAAAAAATTAATTTACAGTACATTCAGCAAGAGAGGTCCGGGATAACATGGTTTACAGTTCATTTACTGTTGTGAATGTGTAAATAATTTAATGTACATAGTCTTGCCACAGGTACAGCTTAAACATTTTTACCAGTAAAATCTAAAATGTAAATAGTAAATGGTGAAAGCAAGTAAAATTCATAAAAACAAACAAGAGTTTTAATTCTATTGATCATACTAAAAAAATGGCTTTGCAGCAATACAGACTTATACAATTAAGTTGTCACTAAACAGTTGAATGCCGCTATTCACTTATAATCTATGTCCACCTTCGTAAAATCAAGAATCATGTGTCAGCAGTTTACAAAGACAATTACAAAATAATAATTACAGAGGTCTGTCCAAAAAAACAACAACCATTGAGCTGATTAAACCCTCTACCGATCTCACACAGAAGTTACCTGACAAGAAACTGACAAATTATACTTCATGTGAATGTCTGTTATAATTGCAGTCTACAGAATTGGAGTTGCCCTTTGTGACAGTGGGGCTTGTTCGCTGGAAGCAGAAAACCAGTCTTGACAGTTTCTCTGGATAATCCCCAATGCTCTCACCTAGAGCTTACATGTGGATACTGCTGCTTTTTTCAATTACACAAAGAGATTATGATCTGAGGTTAGGTATATTTCTTCCATGAAAAACAAAAGTGTTAAGTGATTAACTTGCTAGAATGCAGACAGCAATCTTGCATGGATTGTAAAATTAGAATCATGCATGTTTGTAATATGGTATGTTATGGTATAGTATGGGATATGGATTAGTTAGACCTATTTTTAATAGTATCTCTCAAGCAACCACAAACTACATTTATCCAGAATTTACCAATCCCTGTGGATGCCGGATAACGGGGAGTTTACTGTATATATATATATAAATATATATATATATATATATATACATATATATATATATTTATATATATACTGTATATATCAAAGACACATACACAAATAATGAATAGTCTATAAAATATCTAATCAACAAGATTAGTTTAAAAACAGACACATCAACACAGTGAAATAATTAAGTATTTTTGCATAATTTAATGCCATAACTGTCTCATGTATAAGTCATGTTGTTGCTATAAATGATAAAAAAAACCTTTGAACTTGCAAACCTATTAAAGAAATCATATCGTTATCCCCCTAACCACTGTTAAGGGACCAACACTTCAAATGCCTGTATACATTTCTAAATGTGTTAATTAGTGAGGGCCATTGCAGGCTAACTCTAAGGTCCTAAAAAAGTAATTATAGGTATTCAGAGAAATTAGCCACATCTTATATTATTTAGCAGCAGAATTCATATAAGCCCGAAACATGCCTATAAACATTAGATGACAGTTTACTAATCTGATCATTTTTAGCCAGATCCGACAATGATCTTAAGCCTGTGAGCTACCAACACATTTGACATATAGATGGCTGAAGATTCTTGAGATGAATAACAATCATACAGGTTAGGAGACATTATTTTATTATTATTACCATCCTTCTGGATTAAAGGCAAGCAATAGAGATGTCTGTATTGTGTTACCCTGCCCTTTTCAACAGGCTAAACCTGAGGTGAGCATTTGGGATTATCAAAGCACTAGCAGATACTGATCCATAAAATGCAATACACCCACTAGCGCCAGTAAGACCATCCATAAGCCAAAACCCTTCACTGCGCATTCAGTAGAGGCTGCACCGTTCCAGTCTGCCCCGTTACATCCACAGCAGCTATTCAATCAAGGACTGTCAGTCCATTTTGATGCTTTTACGTATTGCCCTATTTGTGAGTATATTTTTATTCACTCTTTTATTAAATAAAAAGGTTTTACCTGAACCAAAAAAGGCGCCCGGTTGCTTTTTGTTTTTCTATATGGCAGATACTGATGCCTGAGGGGAGACAGATCATGACTACATGCCAGACCCCCTTCTATTGCCCATGTATATCATGTGCATTGTGCACATTGCATGTTGGTGTGTTAGGCAGCCCATTTAAATGAATAGGCTGCCTAACACAAAAAAAAACATGAAATAAGGTGCATGTACTGTTTTTGCATAACACAGGGTACTACCATGCACTGTAGCATGTTAGTGTGCATTGTGCTGTGCTGCAAGGTGGCTGGGATGCCATTCATTCAGTGGCATAGCACAATCCAGAACACCTTTAAGGCCCACTCACACTAATGTGATGCGGTTATACACACTGGCATTCTAAATGGCATTGCATCAATGTGTGTAACTGCATTACAGTGCCATGCATGGCAGGCCTTACAGGTGTTAGAGCTCTGTTGGTGCTGGATTGTGCTATGCCACTACTTAGTGTAAGGAGCATCTGGTTGTCTTTGCTCCTATCTCCTAAAGTCTGCATCGGAAGCTGTGCCAGTGCAGGGTTCATCCTATTGAGGGCTCAGGCAAGTTGTAAACTGTTAGTTTATCCTAAATCTGCAAAGCATCTCAATATTAAAAATAATACATCCGTAATAGAATGATGTAAATACAACTTTTGTTTATATTTGGAAATAGTAAAGAAGGTTAGAACTTCTGTCAGAGTTTCATCACTGTGTCCCTTTTGAGAAAGGTAAGTTAGAACCTTTGCCAGAGTTTTAACATTGTGCCTACTTGAGTAAGTAATATTAGAACTTCTGCCAGAGTTTTATCGCCATGTCCCCTTTGAGTAAGGAACATTAGAACCTCTGCCAGGTTTTTATCATGACTAGGGTATTGTATATGCTATATATAGAATTTTGGGATAAATATGGAGCAAAGGCGATACCACACTCAAAGAGGAAATGCATAATAATGCGACAAAGATAAGGGCTTTTAAGGTATCAAAAACACCACTGATATAGCACAAAAGTAGGTTATGATTACATCTTTATTTTATACAAAAATATAAAAGAAAATTTGATTGTGCATAATAAAACACTTAAAACAGTGATCCTTCCTTCATATTGTGGCAAATAATCAAATCTTGTAAAGATACCAGCAATATTGATTACTTATCCAAAGACCATAGAGAGCCCCAAAAATGCATTATTATCATGATGTCATGGTATCAAGGGGTGCCAATATTTCTCAACACATTTTGCACCCAATTGTCTACGATGTCAAAAGAAGATTTCTCATAACTTCCTGTCTAAAATACTTGTGCCACTAGGGACTGAAAGACACACACAGCTAATAACCAGACAGAAGTTGTAACCCTCTACAAAAAAAGTTTTGTGAAAATGACTTAAAGTGACATTAAAGTATAATTTTTTCCCCTCCCCCAATGTTAGTATAAGCACTTACCTTAAATGATGTCTCTTAATCCGATTTTCTTCTTTCCTGTCGTTTTCAGCTGTCCCTCCAGTGCTGCTGCGGGTCTCCGATCCAGCGCTGACTTCTCTGTGCTTGCTGGCACTTCCTGTCCCACATTGTCTGCACGCGGGTGCACGCTGTCCGTAAACTTACCTTGTGTCTCTCCTCGTCTACCGGTCGAAAATCTGAACTGCGCATGCACCCGCCCGAGATTTTTCAGTTTCAGACGGGAGCGCGCGGGGAAGACAGAGGTAAGTTTAAACCTCTTTTAAAGTTTTTGCATATACGGCTTGCTAGCAGTAGCTATATGCAAAAAAACTGGAGGGTTTAATGACCCTTTACGTTTTTCTTATTTCCCTAGATTATCAGTTATTGTTGTGTGAATTTGTGTGCCTGATGATCCAGTAATCCTGTTTTGTCCCAGGCTGACCTTTACCTGTTTAATTGTTTATGTATTTTGTGAAACAGCTACTGTATAATATAGAGTTTAGGGGTCAGCCAAACGCTTCTGTCACAACTAAGTCTACGTTAATTAAGGTTCCTGTTAGAGATGTTGCTGTTTGCACATTAATTCACTCTATCATTACAGCAATATACATTTGGCATGTTTCAGGTGACATTTGGGGTTATGAATACATGTGGATGTATCACTGCAGCAAATGCCCAAGGGATAAAGAGCCATTCATACAGACCATACATTTTGAGAACAAACTGTAATATAACAAGTTGCTGTCATATATTGGCAAGTTGAAAAGGTGTTGAACTGACATTTGCCCAAACTGCCCATAATTAGATGTTATGTCGTTATTAGTCAGCAAACAATAGTTAATTTTAAGATCAATGGTTTAATACATACTACTTTCTTTCTTGTAGTAATAATCTAATGATGTATTTTTGTGAAGGTGAGCAAGAATCAGCATTAAGTAAAATGTCAGTTTTGTTTAGGGAACGAAGAAACAAACTTCTTGCTAGCATTTTAAAACCAAACAGAAGGATTTGCTTTCCTTATCACCACCTAATCTGTCTCAGTGTTGTCATAAAAATAAGCAGATTCAGAATCCTTTTTGCGTGAAACAAATCTGAGGCCTCATAGCTGATATTTCTTCTCCTTTGCTATCCTGATAACAACTTTGTCAGCTGGACAGGAATTGAGGGAAAATCTCCAACAGAGACAGCAATAAAAAAACAACAGGGCAGGACTGCGATACAGAACCCATCAGAACATTGAAATACTCACCTGCTTGCATGGCCTGCTCCCTCACTGGCTGGATGAGCATCAATTTCTCACTGGTGACCTAAATTCTCAATTGCTTTTGTCAGCAAGGGAGCAGCATTTCACTCATCTGGCAAGTGAGCAGCTCAAGCAAACAGCTGGGCATTTTAACTGCGCATTTTAGCACTTCCGTCACTGGAAACAGGATCGCTAGTGTGACATGGGCCTTACCCTACTTTAAAAGAGTGGTCTTACTGCTGTTTGTGTCCCTCTTAAAGGTTTAACAGCAAAATGTTTCCAGGCACACTCACCAGCCAACATGCAAAAAACCTGTCTAACCACTAAGGTTAACAGCAGAGGTTTAGATACATCTACCTCTTAAAGGTTTCTCCCCATTTTCTTTCACCAAAGGAAATGCGGGAATATGTCTTCAACATGGGCACATAAAGCAGTAAAAACTGACAAAGGTTCTAACCCATCTCCACTATATTCAAACCATACAAAGTTTTGGTTGGAGATACACTTTAATGACTTGGAAAGATTCATTTTAAACAATCTTGAATGTATCTAGAAAATAGGTTACCACCAAGAGTGGATCGATCTAACCCATCTAACTTCATGAGGTGCTAGAGCAGTATGACCACATGTAAACACACAGAATCCTCAATTAACCCTCTACACATTGCTATATACCCTTAAATACTTAAAGCCAGGAAATATGGCAATTTACAGTATATGTTTTATTTTCCCATGAGAAAATTGCTGATCAAATAACAGAAACTTGTGGTGGATGCAGATGTTCTTCCAAGCTATGCTTCTTGCATCTCATTAAAGGCTTATTCTAAGGATGGTGTTTGTTGCCAAATGTGATAAAAGTCCATATGGACCTACCTGCATCTATACCAGTGTCTTAATGCCTGCATTCGAGTTTGGTCTATAATTCTCCTACATCATGGCAGGTTCAGTACCACTCTTGATGGACACATTGGCCTTACTATATTCAACACAATGCATATTTCATTTGGATATTTTATACTGGACATTGGAGGCAAGGTTGTTCTTTCTAGAGTGTGTGCACATACTACAGATCTCCATTTACTTATTTGCACTGAAATGATTTCAATTTGCTCTCCAACATGCTGTGTTAAGCACCCCTAGACTACCTTATAGTCTCGGGGTGACTCCCATGCCAATAAGTTCATCTATATTTATATTACTCCTGTCCCTTGGAATGTGTGTTTTTGAATTTTCCATGACTGTTTAGAAGACTTTATTAACATATCTGACACCATAAAATTGAATAATAAATGCATTTTTGGCAAGACTCTGCTGTGGATGTTTAAGGATAATCATTCTGAACTTTTTTTGCTTTGATAACTGAGTGACCATAAGTACACTGAAGCATTATTGCCTGTTATCTGGCCACCTGAGGTTAAATGTGGAGTGTAGGGCCAAGCAGTGAAAGCATTAAAACATGTATTTCCACTTTTGGAGCCAATTTGGAAAAACACCTACTTTATATTTGTTACATGTTCCCACCCACATAGCATTACTTAAACATAATATTTAGAAATTGCTTTTCCTAATCTTTGTACTTGCAATTTTTTCCAAAACTGAAGTTTTTCTTTTTATATAATTTCAAGGAGGGGGCTGGAGAATAAATGTTTATTACAATTAGTATATACAGGTGAAACTCGAATAATTAGAATATCGTGCAAAAGTAATTGCAGTAAGTGCTGCAAAAGGGGCCCAAACCAAGTACTGAGTACATATGCATGCTTGTACTTTTCAGAGGTCCGATATTGTTCTTTGTACAATCCTTGTTTTATTGATTGCATGTAATAATCTACTTTTTTGAGGTTGTGGATTTGGGTTTCTTGGGGTTTTCATGAGCTGTAAGCCATAATCATCACAATTATGACAAATCACGGCTTGAACTATCTTGCTTTGCATGTAATGAGTCTATCTCATATATTAGTTTCACCTTTTAAGTTGCATTAGTGAAATAAATGAACTTTGCACGATATTCTAATCATTCGAGTTTCACCTGTAGTGATGCCTTTACTGTGCTGGCAGATCCCATTATCAGTTGTCAACTAGATTTAAACCAGTGGTGTAGTCTGGTTTGGGGCTGCCCTAGGCAAGATGAAACTCACACATTGTATTCAGCTTTTGACATGTTCCGCTATTAGCATAGCAGGAAAGTTGGGGTCTCAGGGGGGCTCTGCAGGGTCTCGGGGGGCTTTGCAGGATCTGTGGTGGGATCTGTCCTCCGTCGCCCAACTGGGATCTGGACCCGCCCCTGATAGGGATCCGGATCCCACCCTCTCCTGCTGCTGCTCCTCCTCTTCGCCTCCACCTCTGCCTCCTTGTCCCGCTAGATTAGGCAGCAGAGGCTGCCGAATTCTGTGCAGCCCGGCTTGCCTGACTGTTTTGGGGACTGTTTTGCTGCCCCCCTGGAAAGTGCCACCCAAGGCAAATGCCTTGTTTGCCCCATGGCAGATACACCCCTGATTTGAACACTGTATGTCCTAAGAAATGGTTGAAGATCTCAAGGCTTGGGTGGTACATTGTATGTTAATGCACTTTCCCTCAGTCTGTAGCTCAATTTGTTTATCTAATTGCACTTTGAAATTGAAAATTAAATAATAGCTTACAGTCCTGTGTATTAACCTGCTTTAAAGAAACAACTAGAAAGGTAAGAAATATTTTTCAGAATGCTGTCAGTGGGAACACATGACTCATAGTGGCGGGTTTCTCAAATTTGACTGCAAACTCAGAAATACAGTTTAAGTAATTGTAATAATTTGCTTGTACATGTTTCTATATTTTGTTTATTAGCATATATTTTCATTCTTTCCTGACACAAATAAATACTGTATATTAATTTTGATCATCAAAACCATAGACTTAAAATATTGTCATCAGAGCAAAATGACTTTCCTTCCACAGCTGCACATACATCTAACTTTGAATGGACAAATCAAATTCTCCCATGGTTTAGAATTATATTAGTTAAATGCCTAACAGCTGCTTCAGAAGCATGAGACTAGATGAAGCAACCAAGCTTTAAATATGTGCAAACTGCATGAAATGCACATAATGAAACTGATTATGTTACTACTAACCTTAATATGGCTGTGAACAAAAATAACACACCAACAAATCCTTCAGTAATTTTAACAACTGATGTGAAAAACGTCTCAACAGATGGAACATTTTGAGGCACAGGGCTATAATAAATTAACATTGTGATCAAAGGGAATCTCAGAAATACTAATCCTCAAGTAAGAATCATAATCTCCAAAAGGAAATGCAAACATTTAGGGATTTAGACCTGACTTTGCTTGGGGAACCTTTGGAATATAAATGTAATACATATGCTGTATATTAAAGGGACACTCCAGTGAAAAAAATTAAAGCTATGAAAATCATATGCAAAAGAGCTACAGAACAGACTGAGGAAGTTACAAGCTCATGTTTGGTATACTCTGTGCTCTAGGAGGTATATGCTCAAACAGCTCTGTCACCTAAAGCAAATGCATTGATTTCTTAGACGTATGATAATCAATAGTCAATCCTTGCATATGCATTTTCTCTTATGAAGAGGGCTGGTTATATTATTAGTCACAATAGGCCTGTGCCTATAGGCCGCAGACACAAAGTAGAACCGAAGGGGTGCTGTACGGGCTATTCACTATACCAGGGACGCTAACCAGGGACACTGATCTCCAAACAGCTAACTCTCCCTGGTGCCTCGGGAGTCTCCTGCTCCCAGCCGCCAAGGAGAGAAACACTGCTTTTTCTTTTTTTTCTTTATTCTGACACGGAGAGTTGTCAGAATAGAAAAAAAAAATACATTTCCCATTGAAATGCATTGCTATTTCAATTTGCAATAGCCAATTTGCAATAGCCAATAGTAAACTAGCATTGTACTCGCCCTCTGCTGCAGTTCTCCATCAGGTCCATCAGCAGAGGGCGGGTACAATGCTAGTTTACTATTGGCTATTGCAAATTGGCTATTGCAAATTGAAATAGCAATGCATTTCAATGGGAAATGTATTTTTTTTTTCTATTCTGACAACTCTCCGTGTCAGAATAAAGAAAAAAAAAGAAACAGCAGTGTTTCTCTCCTGGGCGGCTTTTTTATTTATTTTTTTTGACGGCAGGAGAGCCGCCGGACAATAGGAAACTATTAGGCGGAGAAAGCTGTCACTGCTTGCTCTGCACAATCGTTTTCTATTTACTTTTTTTTTACTTTTTAAACTATTTTTCTTTTTACTTTTTAAACTATTTTTCTGTTCTGCTCGGTCCCTCTGAGGGACCGAGCAGAACAGCCGAGCCGAATGCCGCTCAGCGGCATTCGGCTATT
>NW_017306305.1:2660832-2676234 GCF_000935625.1 Nanorana parkeri
CTGCTGTCAATCAGCAGAGTGGGACCTGCAGTTCTCCATCAGATCCCTGTCTGGTGATTGACAGCAGCAGAGGGCGGGTGCAATAGCTAGTTTGCTATTGGCTATTGCAAAGTGAAATAGCCATGCTTTCCTATGGGGATTTTTTTTTTGACGGCAGCAGAACCGCCCGGCCAATAGAAAACAGTTGGGCGGAGCTAGCTGTCACTGCTAGCTCCGCACAATCGTTTTCTATTTTTATTTTCCTACTTTTTAAACTATTTCTCTGTTCTGCTCGGTATAAGAATAGACCGAACAGCAGCGAATAGCCTGCCGGAGGTTCGGCTTAGCCGATCCATATGTTGGATCGGCTGAGTCGAACTCCCTCTGCACTTTAAATCGGCCGAACACGCTGAGCATGTTCGGCCGACCCGAAGCCATGTGAAGCAAGCCGATGTACGGCGGAATTCAGCCGTACCAGCCTGAAGTGAATAGCCGAACAGTGTTCGGCTCATTTCACTTGGGGTCGGTTGTTAACTCAGCTGCCCTCGGCAGCTTAGTGAATAGACCCGAAAGATGCAGCTTATCCCGACATACTTATCAGCCACTAATGATGGGCCTGTTCGGTTTGAATTCGAGCTTTCGAACATGGGGAAAGTTCATATTCAAACTTAAACTCAATGCAAGTCTATGGGGGCAGAACATTGGAAATAAAATGTCCCCATTTTGAAGCCTTATATGCAATTTATTGGCGATAAAAGGTGTTTGGGGACCTGGGGGACAGTAATCAATGAAAAAAAAACTTTTTAGAAATAAATTTTTAAAGGAGCAGTGATATTAACATTGCTTAAAGTGTAACAATAAAAACTCCTTTAAATATCATGCCTGGGGGGGTCCCCTTAAACTGCCTGTAAAGTGGCAAATCTGTAGGATGTATAGAACCTGTTGCAGCAAAACTGAAATTTCTAAAGAAAAAAAAATGATTTTTTTTTTATAAAGTGTTCCCCCTCCCAAACAATATCAGACCCTTCAGGTCTGGTAGGAATGTTAGGAGGGACCACATTTGTTTAAAAAAAATCATACCAGACTATTAAGGTCTGTTAGGAATATTTAGGAGGGACCCCGTGTAAAAATAAAAAAAGTATGTGGGGTTCCCCCTAAATGTCATACCAATCCCTTAAGGTCTGGTAGGAATTTTAAGGAGTAACCCCACCCCCAAAAAGGGGGGGGGGAACGTGGGGTCCCCCCTAAAATTCCATACCATACCCTTGATCCGAGCATAGGCCTGGCAGGGCAGGAAAGGGGGGGGGGAACAGCGAGCGCCCCCCCTCTCCCATACCAGGCCACATGCCCTTGGCACTGGGAGGGTGCTTTTCCAGGGTCATGCCGATGGGGACAAGGGTCTCTTCCCAACAAGCCCTGGGGCGATAGTTGTGAGGGTGCGGCAGGGAGCTCATTCACATCAGTGTACCCCTTTAATAGGGGCACACAGATCCCTCCCTCCCTTGTGAATGAGAAAGGGATACTTACCCATTCACTAAAGGGTTAAATAAAATTGTAAATAAAAAGTCCCGACTTTTGAAATAATCCTTTATTTGGAAAAAACAAAAGACATGTTTTTGACAAGTCTTTTATTTTTTTTTAAAACAAAAAATTGATCCACCCATGTAATCCAGGGTCAATCACGACGTCCATCGTTGTCCACAATGAAGACGACTCGACTGAATAAAAAATAAAACAATAAAAATAAATCGAAATAATTTAAAAAACCGCCAACCGGCGCCCCGTCCGCTCGCAATGAACACCCGCTGCATAATGGCATTTTGACAGATGCCGGCTAAACATAAACAATTGGGCTGAGCTAGCGGTGACTGAGTACTGAGCCCTGATTGGGCAAGGTCTTGCACCTGACCTGTGGTCACGTACAAGCCTTTAGCCAATTAGGGCTTCACAAGGCGCATTGCCTTGTGGGGCATTCAGCGGTTGAACAGACCACCGAACACTCTTATAGTTTGTGTGTTTGGTGCACATCGAGCCCAACACTATCAGCCTCATGTGTTTGGATAGTAATACAGTCATAAATGCTTGTTTACATATTATACCAATAGTCTAAGCCAGGCCAGGACCAGTAAAGCAAGGAAATGTTATGTGTAAGGTTATGCTATCAAAGAGATGTTACTTTGGGCACCAACACTTATGGCACATAAGTGCCATAAATTGCCATTTCTAGAAAAATGCCTATAAGCATAATACATAGTAGATGGAACACATGGATATAACAGACTAAATAGTCTCAGACTTGGATAGTCCTAAATAAGAATAAAATGCTTAAATAGAAACCTTACCCATATATTTGAAATGACAACAAAGACACCTTTAGAAATGCTTAGTGATGACAATCTACAAACAAATACTTCTAAATAATTGCAGGCTTTCTATATTTTGCATACCTTATTTTTCTTTTCCTCCGCATTCTTCTCACAGTTGCCATTTTTACTTAGGGCAAATTAATGTATTCCCTTTACTTCCTGCAACCCTGGCATATGTGACTAGGACATGTGACCATGAACATCATCTCAAGGGAGGAAAATGCCTTTCTGTGAGATTACGATCTATTTTCCAAGCAATGCACTGCTGATGTAATCTTTACAGGATGCATCACTTGGGCACAGATTACATCACTTATGCTCAAGAGGACCAGGAAGTGGAAAAACAGTAACTGTAAGTAAAATTAAAATTTGTTTATTTAACTTAGGAATGTAGGATGATTTCATATCAGCATGCAGAGCTGCATGCTGTTGTGATTTTTAATGAAAGGGGGGTAAAGGTCCACTTTAATGGACAGTACCCCTGGCAAACAATATGTCTTAGCTGGTGACCTAATGTTTTTCTTCTGCATGTACACAATGCTGCTTGGTCACCAGCCCCAGTCTGTGATTGGACAATGAAGGTGCAGAAACACACTGGTTAGATCATCTGTTTAATACCCCTTCCTGTAGGCATCTTCATGGAAGGATATTGACAGCCCTGTAAAAAGTAAGAGTGCTTTCTCTCTCTTTCCTACTCTTAGTTCTGCTAGCTCTGCTAGTTATATAAAACATATCCAGGTACACAAGACATATTCAGGTACTTATACTATTTTTATGTAAAAATAAATTTTTCATATTGAATACAAAGCTGGATTAAATTGTGCTTTTGTTATAACTGCCTGGAGTTCAGCTTTAAAATATAAGATGGAAAGCATTGTTTTACTATGGGGAATAATAATGCATAATACATTACTTACATTTTCTTGAAACTGAGGTGATATCATAGCTTGCACTGTCTCCTGCAACATTAGCCTGATGCTCAGATGCATCAGTAATCATCAGATTTCCTGTCCTATACTTGAATGAAGCCTTACTGTAATATGGATTCGAACCTAAGCTATAACAATTAAGATATTAACTTGGTATGATTTTCCTCTTTGTGAAATATTGTTCATTTCTTCATTGATACAGGTCAAAAGTTTTCATGTGTGTCTCAATATGAGATAATGACATAGGTCAATTTTTTTCATCTGTGCTGAATCTGGAGCACATTAAAACAAAATTACATTCTCATCTTCTTATACACTGAAACTATTATATGTTAAATTATACATCAACTCTTTATGATCATTTTAATTACATGATATTATCAAAAGTTCATGGAGTTGCATTTGAAAGAGCCAAGTTTTGAAAGTGAGCATCTAGGTCTGACTACGGTATACATGATGTATGCTATCAGATCAGCTGAAATCTTCTTGAAGCCCTTGAAGAACTTTATTTGAAGGCACCTGGGGTCCAACTCTCACTTTGCTATCCTTGTGACTGCACTCAACGAGGAAGTAAAATATATTTCTAACAAGCACATACCTGTATTTTAAGTTATTTCTGCAGTTTGTACCCCTAAAAAATACACATTTTGGTAGACATTTGCCCTCTTTGGGGTTGAGTTACTATAGGCAGATAGGCTGTTCACTTTGCAAGGGAAATTAAAGTTGCCATTAGTTTATTGAATGAGTTGAGGCTCTGCTGACTTTCATCATCCAATCATGTGCAAGCAAAAATTACTGTTTTTTTTTTACTTTTCCTTGCACATGATTGAGTATTCTTTACAAAGTGAAATTTCACCACGTTCACTAGGCTAAGGGAAACTTCCCCAGCAAAGTGCAAATTCCCTATCAAAATGAACAGCCTATTTGCCTTTAGTAAATCAACCCTATTGCCTCAAGGAAGGTGTTTGCGGAATGTTTCATTCTCCAAATATATGTGACCCTAATTATTAATCTACCAAGAAATCAATTTGCGAGCTACAAAGTATCTGTACTACTGTTTGAAGCTGAACTCTGGGATAAGCACATGATGTCTAAATACAAGAGGAATGTATATTCTTAAATTAGTCTTGGTGTATTATGTGTCTTTCTTTCAGATCTGTGCAGTAATCCAGTGTGAGACTTTACCTCTGTGCAGGAGCTTCCTGTAATAAAGACTGGTCACTGCTGCTCTCTCTCCTTGTACACCATGTCTAGTCTTGTCTCCGCTCCTTCCTGTAGTTTTTCTGCCATCAGCCTGTAGTGCAGGGGTGCAATTCCGGCCCTCCAGCTGTTGTGGAATTACAAGTCTCATGAGGCATTGCAAGACTGTCAGTTACAAGCATGACTCCCAGAGGCAGAGGCATGTTGGGATTTGTATTTAAAGCACAGCTGGAAGGCCAGAGTTGCCCACCCCTGCTATAGTGGATAGGCCTGCTGGTCCCTCCCACAGCTCTGCTCTCTGCACAGGCTATGTACAGCATGGTGATGATGACACCACAATTTTTACAAGATAATAACTGGGTTTCCAGAGGCATTTGGTGGACAAAAAGGGAGTTTATAGCCTTTGTGGCTATTGAGGAATATATTTGAATGAAAATGTATGTGTCTGCAGTTTAATTTTAAATCATTTTTCAGCGTGCTTATTGATTTTAACGTTAATTGGTTGTGGGGGGTTTCCCCTGTTGGAGTAAATTAATGTAAATGATCTGCAGGGGCTGATATTATTCCATTCGTGTCAGAATGATTTGTGTGGTCAACCAGTGTGAACTGAAAGCTGATTCAAAGCAATAGGATTTTTTTGAGCATGGAGCAGTAGCTGTTCATACATTGTTTCTGAACACAAGTAAACATTTACATTAGTTCTAAGACTAAGGGGGTTATTCACAAAGGAGCCGAAGGATCCAGGCGTAGCTTTGGCTGATCCTTCGGCTCTCTTCAGCCGCTGGAGCCCTTTGGTCGAACCAAAGGGCTACTGTACGAGCTATTCACTATAGCCCGTACAGCAGCTGAAGGTGGCCGAGCGGCTCAGCCGAGCCGAAGGCATTTGCTTCAGCTCAACTGCGCCAAAGTGACACCCGACGCTGGGCGGATGGCCTGCCGAAGGCCAGCCGTAAGCCCTGCAAATGACAGCTGGGCGGAGCCAGCCGTGATCTCACGGCTGGCACCGCCCAGTTGTACTGACAGATCAGGACCCCATAGACCTGGGGATGCTGATCTGTCATTAAACAATAACAACTGGGCGGAGCTGGCCAGCTCCACCCAGTTGTTATTGATTGGCTGGGACCTGCTAGAAGACTCTGGCAGGTGCCAGCCAATAGGAAGCAGGTGAGCGGAGCTAGCTGTCACTGCTAGCTCCGCCCAATTGTTTTTTTTCCATTTAGAAAATCTTTATTTATTTTTGTTAATTTTATATTTATCTACATTTTTAGAAATAATTATTCAACTGTTTTGTTTTTTTTACTATTTGCTATTCTGCTCCATACCATGGAGGTACCGAGCAGAATAGCCAAGCCGAATGCCACTTTTCATTTAAGTACAGCGTTGCATTACAAAAAAAATTGTCAGTCAAAGTACTGCAGCGCTGAATACTGAAAAATCTCCTGGCCAAGAAGAGGGTTTGACAACCCGGTCTAAAAGTGGTTAAAGGGCATGTATAGCCAAACAAACTTTTTTTCATTTTAGCTAGAATATAGAAGGTTTAGAACTCCTGCCAAGTTTTAATTACTGTTGTGTCCCCTGCTAAGTAAATTCAGCCTCTCAAATTGTACTTTTGACCAACGTCGCTGAGGCAGACAGCTATAGGAAATCCGAACTTTAGAGCTGTCACTAGAACTGAGGGGAAAACCTACAACGGGTATACCTGTTTGGGTGACAACTGTCTAAGAGAGGAACTTTTTTTCTCACTTCCTGTTGACTTTACAGGACTGGAAGTGAAAGGAAATATCTCCAACAAGACACAGCAAAAAATAAACTTCTCTGTCCAAAAATCTAATCTATCTATCTATCTATATATCTATTTATCTATCTGTCTATCTATCTATCTATCTATCCTATATACATATATATACATACACATACTGTATATATATACACACACACACACACACATACGTACACTTACATATAGACATTTTCCTCTTTCTTTCTCTGTGATGGTCATAGCTCTCTTTTTCACCCTGACTGTGGCTCTGGTTGTATCACAATCATTTTGCTGTAGCATAATTTGTTTAGAAGTATTTTAAGCTGGGATTTATCGTTTGACTTTGTAGTCTATAGTATGTGATAGAGAAATATTACTGCACAGAAATAGACCCAGCTCTACTGTGCATTGTGTAGCTTACTAATTTAGTTCCCTTTTAATCATTTGCCCTGCAAAGAGTAATGTTAGCCTTCTGAAAGACTGAATAACAGCAGAAATGATGAATCATTAGCCCTGCCTAAGCGTCAAGCTTTAATTTACACCTTACTTTACAGTTGTACCAGTAAAACCCACTTTTATCCTTATTTATGTTTTTAAGAATATCATTACCTAACAGTCATACCTTTTATTAATGTGTTTGTGTTCCCATTATCTATGTAATAGTGTGCACTACATTAATACTGATATTTATGTTGTCAATTCATTAGTTATTATAAGCCTCTAAATTTAACTTACTGTTTTTCTGTATGAAATCAACTCGGCTGTTCACCTATTAAAATTGCTAATGTTGGACTGCTGATTCACACATATGTAAACTCCTGTCATAATCTATTTATTGCTAGACTTTGTACAGTAGTTTATACGTAGCAATGGCTTTAATAGTTATAGTCAATTAAAAATAGCTGTCCTATAAACAAAAATGTACTGACCGTCAAACATAAAAACACCAGTAAATCTAATATACAAGGTGCATATACCTGAACATTGCACATGTTCCTTGCCCCTCACTTTTTTTTAGGGGAACCAGGAAGTGAGGGTGATATATACATTAAAAGTGAACTTGTTTTCCACTTTATGTAAAATTTAAAGTGCTGCCAACAAGGTGCCCACTACTACCTTTCTTATCCAGGCGTATGTCCCAAGTCAAGAAGTTGATTGGTTGAGATGTCATTGGTTGCTAGGAAGCCAGAGGTCCTAGCAGCCAATTACTGAAGCAGAGGGAGGGGGCCTGCACTGAGTTATAGCTGGCAGTAGATGCACTGGCCTAGCCAATCATAACCCAGCTCAGTTAGGCAACTGTGGTCCACCATTTAGTGACCGATATGATATAGGAATACCTCCCACAATTCCTGAAGAAGCAGTGGTTGTTTCTTGCTTAACAAGAAGAATATTGTTTTTGCCCCATCAGAGATTTCAGCAATGAAGGAATGTTTACTAATCCTAAACAATGGGAGGGTGGACTTTATGGCTCTGCTGACTGGTGGGGTAATATGAAGCCTAAAGGTGTGGAGGATCATTGATGGAACAGGAATAGATCAAATAGTTTCACATGTTGTGTCCTGTTGGTAGAAGCATGTGATATTCACTTTTTATGATATGGGACTGTTTTATTAGGGCGTACATTTACATTACTAAAAAGTCAGAATAGGCAATACAGTCTGGTATCAATCATTTAGTATATAGGAAATTTTTTTAGGAGAGACATTAAGTTGAGTGTATTAAAAGTGTCTACTAAATGTTCTTCTTGCCCATAGCATCCAATCAAAATTCTTGTTTTATTTTCAACACTGAAGTGTAGAAATGACAGCTGGAATCTGAGTGCTTGCTACCGGCAGGAAGAAATGCTCTTTTAGGTATACTTTTTGCACATATGTTTCATTGAGATTTTCTATATAGAATGTGAAATGTGTAACTTATTTTGCTGCACTAAACAAAAATGTTCAATCATGTCTACATCATCAAATACAGTATGTCGCCCTGGTATATTCTGTATTTCTAATAGTGAAAGTTTATTTTTTAGTGAAGATGTAATGGGAATTAGTAATCATCTAATGGATTGCAATTTATGCGAACCTGTATTTCATTAATTCAATTTATGATTTTTGTTAAACCCCACTTCTTCCTGTTTGCTCTAGTTTATATAACTGAAAACTATGTAAACAATGCTGTGTGTTCCTGCTGAAGTATTTTAGTCTACTTGTACTGGATATTTTATAAGCGAAATGCTTTGTCCTGGAAGGAATAACAGACCAGTGTGGTGTATTAGATGTTTCAGACATTTATATAATTTGCACCAGAACATTTTATAAACCAGCCATCAAATTTAAATTTGACCAAGGTTGACAAATTCTGTAGATATTCTGCATTGGTTAAAGTGAGCACTATTGAAAAAACACTGTAATACAACCGAGATATTAGGAAGCGTGAACAACTTGGAAAGTCATTTAGCATTTTTCATAAGTTAATCTTTGTAATGTCAAGACATTAAACAATAAATAATCGAGTTCTTTCATGGAAGACATCCCCTGCTATGAAATCACTGGCTTAAATCTACCCATATGGATTAAAAAGTCATGCTTATCTATTTGCTGTCTAATCTTCTCTTGATACATTGTTTGTTTGATGTAATATTTTTAATAAAGTGGAAAAAAAAGGAGTCACATGTTATCCAAGAATAGCCATCTATGATTATATTTTAATACTTCTTCAATGAGTAGTCTTTTTTATGTATTTAAAGAGAACCAATTACACTAGGCGTATGACATTCATGAATTACTCGAGTTCAATTATTTACTTGTATACTTTCCAGAGCAGACAAGTCAGATTGAGGGCTGCAAGGAAGTCCTATATCTTGTCTGGGCTCAATGATTACTCATAAAATAGATATTCTAAATTATGTCATAAAATACAGTTCAGGGGACGATTAGACTGAGCAGGAGAGCATTTGCCCCCTGGGCCATTACTAGTTACATAGGTTGGACTGGTGGCCCTTAGTGAAGATTTTTTAAAATCATTCAGACATCGATAAGATTGGGACCTACATTCAGTAGCATATTCTGGTCCAAACATTGCAAAGTGCATTCATTTCAGACCCGAGATTACATTGCTTGTGTAAAGAACTTAGACACCCCCAAAATAATATTCTAATAACATGTTAAGGTTCTCTTAGTGAGGACACATTGACACTCCAAGCTAAAAATCCTGTTTGTAGAGAGAGGACACATTTACCAGAGCACCTGCTGCACTGTAAGTGGAAAGGGAAACTTAGTTACTTGTTTCTGAGGGAGCTTCTTGTCAGTTACACACTTGTTCCCTCAGTGATGAGTGTCCTCCATTCTATTGCAGGTAAGGGAGATGATTCTTATAAGCATAATTGGGAATATAATAGATTAAACTGGTCTAGCTAATGTTCCAGTGACAAGTGAAAGTAAATGCAGTGTGATTATAGAACAGGTGGCATCTTCCTTAGTGCAGCTTTGGGGGAGGATGTTCCCAGCAGACAGAGCACATGTTGATTCTGCATTTGGATGTTAATCACAATAATTCTGTACTGTACCTGCACAGTTGTTATGTTTTATATACTGCATTATACTTTATTATTGTTTAGTCAGTTACACACTTGTTCCCTCAGTGATGAGTGTCCTCCATTCTATTGCAGTTCATATTAAAGCACCCTAATTTCACCCAACCCCGATCGCACTGTGGAGTTTATTCGTCAGAAGTGCAACACTTGCAGAGGGAAGTCTTTCAGCACTGACTTTCTTTGTGGTTCTGACATATCATGTGACTTAATGACATGAACTGCAAACTAAGCAGATGCTGAAAGATGTGAAAAGGTGCATCATAATAATCTATGTCCTTTAGAAACACCCACATAATGTCCACCAATCACTACAGTATATTTGGCACATTTTCTTGAAACCACCAAAATCTGTCTCTACTATCAAATAGGTGTTCTCAGGATTACAAAGTCTTTGTCATCTGATAGTTTTAACCTCTACCAGCAGCCCAAACAGTGTGTAAGGCAGAAGACAGGTCAGCCTGTCTGACACTAAGCTGCCATTTTTGCTGTGGCAGGAGGAGAATACAAATGAATAAAAGAATACACATCTGTCCCTGAGAGGTAAAGCTACACTATTACAACAACAAGCTGAATAAAAAGGTAAAACTATTCTTGTAGTGGGACCTCCCCCTGTAAAATGCAGAAAATCTCTCTGATGACGACAAAGTAAAAAAACAAAAACACATTTTTATTGGAGTGGGGAAAGGTTACAACATCTGACTGCACCACCCTATATTGACGTCACAGGGACAGGAATTGGGCAGCACCAAAACAGACTTTACATAGAGTTTAACTCTTTCCCACTCGATCCAAAATGTTGGCTGGAGTTGGACTTGAATCATTTGGAGAGCCAACTACAGTAAAAAAATATTTTTTTCAAAGATGATAAAATATTAAATATTTTGTTTACTATATAAAATATTTGCATCATTCTATGTCTCCCGTATAACATGTTTGTTTTTTCTAGAAAATGTGAAGACTATATTTTATGTCAGTTCTCCCTGATCTGCTCCTTGTCTTACATTTCAAGAGTCAATGCAGACACGCCCTTTGTTTATTGTTTGAATTTCAGCTCTTATGCTGAAAATTCAGTATAAAGGAGGATTACGCTCTGAATTGTATTGCAATGTGGCCCTTTAAATGCACATATCATAAACTGCAATAAAGATAAGACTTTAGATTAGATTAGACTAAAAAGTGTTTTTAAATGTGCTTGTTATTAGCAGATTGAAAATTCATGATTAAAAATAAACACTATGGTGGTAAATTTCATTATTATAAAGCTATAAGTAGTATAAAGCTTCATAAATCTTTTTTTTTTAACATAGGTTATCACAGACAGGAAGGTGAGCACAGTAGGTCTCTGGATGATGAGACTTGAAGTATTCAACCATAACACTGGCTAAGTTCATGGAGAACATATACCAGCCATCACAAGGTCATCCACATAGTAAGTAAATCACACATAGATCAATTTTGGCATTATAATGATAACAGGCCTGCTAATGCAAACTGTCACACCATTTCACATGTAGTTAGGGACCTTATCACAGGGCCAGAGATTACAGTTCATCAGTTTATCCTAGAAAAATAGATAGAAGCTTACTGCTAAAAGGAAGCAACCTGGGCAATGATAATAAAGTATGTTTCTGTGACATATAAACATATTAGAGGTCAGAAAGAATGCCTACATCCCAAACAAATAAGGCCCCTACACTTACATTTTTCACCTGGCATATAATAAAGCTGAAGTTTAATCTGCATATATTTTGCCTTCCCTGGTTCCTCCCTCATCTGCTTATCAGCATGCTAATGATTTCTTTTCAATTTAACCTTTCTGTTTTCATCACAAACCTTATTTTAGACCCAATGCTGGCACATCATGGCTGGTGGGGGCCCTGGCTGGCTTCTGTAACATTTCCTAGGGATATAGGGATGCCAGGTTTGACTCACAGCCACTTGAACACTATCCTTTTCACTGTTACCAACCCTATTATATGCAATAAAAAGTTCCATTCTGTTTGAACAAGCCATACGGGTTCTCACTGTTGCTGTCCTAAAGCAGTTAATGCATTATTACATAGTTACATAGTATTTGAGGTTGAATAAAGACACAGGTTCATCAAGTTCAACCTTTGTGTGTCTGTGTGTATTTGTGCCTATGCTCAAGTCTGTATATGAGTCCCTGTTTGGTCTTAGTTTTTAAGAGTACATGTACCCCTGTATGTTACGGTCTCTGAGGAAGGTATCAAATTTATTTTTGAATCAATCGATATTCTCTGCGGATACCACTGCTTGTGGCAGAGAGTTCCAAAATGTAACCACTCTGACTGAAGAGGAGCCCCTACGCCCTGTGTGGTTAAATTTTTTCTGTGGCGTCTAGTCTTTGTTAGGGAGTTTACAGTAAAAGGTTTATTGCTGATGTTGCCATCACTACCAAACAGTTTGTACATCAAAATCATGTCCCCTCTTAATCTTCTCACTTCCAGTGTGAACAAATTTAAATTTAGCATCCCTACTTAATAATATAATGTATTGCTGGGACTTGTAGTCCTGCATAGTTGGTGCTATTCTGCATTGCTGTATAATCGTTATACAGCACTGCAGAATCAAATGAAAATTTGTGGCAAGATGTGATGGTGGAATAGCACAAAGTGTACTTACAATTAACCCACTTTTGAGTCTAGTCACCTGGAACTGAACATCTAGTCTTCTGTATCAAGTCTACTGATGCAGACCGAATTGTCCCATCCAACCTTTTTGCCCCATCCCTGGCATGCCTTATGTTGCCATAACACCTGATTTTGTTACTGTAATACTAAAACTAGATGGTCTACTTGGATAGGAGAAAGGGTGATAAAACACATTTCACCAAGGTAGGCTTAGAGAGACAGTACAAATCCAACTTTATCCATACAAATACCAACTATTGTTTTATTGGACATTTATCTTGTTCTTGAGATCTTTAGATACTTTTCTACAATTCATACAAATCTTTTTTTGAAAGGGAAATTACCCTTAAAGGAAACCTTCAGACTACAGAGCAACATGAATCAGTAAATATGCAGCTAGTACTGTCTGTTAACATAAAAAGAAATGCTTAACAAAGTTCTGGACCATTAGCAGGAAATTAAGACTGTCTTTGACAATAGCCTGACTTTGACTTTTGACACAAACTTGACATTACACACAAAGCATTTAAGTTAGGTGTGTAGAGTCTTATAAACAACCAGTTTTTAAGGGGAACCATAGGGAGGTTAAGTTTGCTCTTTAATATGTCTAGGTTATGGACATCTGGCTTGCATCGCTGGTGACAATTAATGTTCATGAAGCCTTTGTTCAATGCACTGTGAATAATCTAATTGTGCCTCTGGCTGATGTCACAGGCCAGACATAGCTTGTCTAAGCTGCACTCTCAGGGTATCCCCACAAGTCCCAGAAGATAAGCACAAATGTGGCTTCCTGTAGGAGGTGAAAGGCAACGTCGAGTTCCATATGTAACCAAACTCTAACAATCTCCCCATTAACCATCTAAGCAATGCTGTAGTTGGAAAGCTGCTAGTAACTTTTTCTGCTTTGCTATTAATGCTTGGTAAGAACAACAATTACATTGTAACTAAACTCTATTTTTCCAATGAAAGTAAACGATTAGGACCTTTATTAGAAGCACAGATGTAATCTTTTCCCCAAAAATCTATATCTTCAACCCCAAAACACCTTGGAAATGGGCAGGAATGCTATGCAGACTTTCCCCATCACTTTTAAAAGGGAATTATAGTTACTTCCAGTGGCTACAGCTAAGAAGACTACAGCTCCCATTAATCTTTCCTTCAATCAGCTTACATTTGCATGGATCATTAGGCACACAGGAGAGTCAGGCTCTACTTTACAAGGGTGAAGATTGCCATTCCTGAACACACAGTACATTTTTAACTTAAATTTGATTTAATTTGAATTGCATTGGTACGTATTGCAACAGTCCAGTCTTGCACAGCAGACGACACAGTGACAATGCTGATTGCAATTTCAAAGGCACTGTCAGCATTTTCAGCCTAAAGGAGGAAGTGACATCCGAGCTGGGTTTCTGGCAGGATTCTCTGAAAATGTAACTATAGAGAGCACTCACATAGACAAAGTACATTTTGTTTGTGAGCACTCTATTACATATGAACTTCTACTCCACAAACATAAACATTAATTTAGCCCCTTTTGAACTGTATGAAATATTCTGCTTTATTTCTTAGTATTTCTATTTTTATCTATAGTGGATTTACTTCATTTTAAAATCACTTTGTGCACTTTGAAACATTCGTTTTTTTTACCTTTCTTGCTAGCAGGTACACATTTTTTTCCACTTTTTTCAGGATTGATTGTAGCAAATATAGCAAGCAAGAATGAATTGAAAATGTCAGCTGCATTCACGTGGGTGTCTTTAAAAGGCCCTTGATAACCATAACCTCAAAAAATATGTAATTTCTTTTGTGTTTGAAATTATTAGACATTGTTTTAAAGATACCCATGTGAATGCAGGCAGGATTGCCATTCATGCATGCATGTTTCCTGCTGTCTCTTCCTTATTTATTGAGTATAAGACATGCATACACTGCAGCACTGAAGAGCCACTTGTGTGAAAAACTTCTGATCTGTTATAAGGATGGAAAATAATCAGAAATAAGAATATTTGAAACATATATACTTCAATTTTAGTGAGGTAAACATGAAATATACTGCATATGGATATTTATATTTCTAACTTACATTCAGAAGGGGGCACTATAGGCTACATTTATCGGTTTAGCAGGCCAATTTTACTGTTAGGCTGTGAACAGCTTCAACAGCTAGAGTTTAGTTACAGGTAGAACTAAATGGGTCAGTGGAACAACACATACCTTACCTGCTTTTACTCCTAATGGCATCTTATAGATTTTACATTTGAAAAAACAGACAAAAGGAACATTTTTATGGTCTGCAAAATTGGTGTCACGGATGCAGTGTTTTAAACTTTATATGGATACAACTTTTAAAAAACATCAGTTTATAAACATGTAAGTTTATAAAATCAAATAGTATTGATGTAGATTTAAACCCACTCATTAAAATCTAATATGAGCTTATTAATGTAATTTTAGAAATTGTGTTTAATCTCTTCAAATGTGCTCCTGCATTGTTTCCATGTCACACAGGACCTTGGTGAAGACTATGAGGGGCCATACTCGCATAGGCATGGTCCACTCTGGAAAGAGGCTGCAGGAAATCAACAGCACTGAGATGCAAAAAAGGGAAGAGAAAATAGGTGGTAACAGTATTTTATGAAAAACGAAAAATGGCAATTGTTTATGATATACAGTGCTTTAGAAAACAAAATAACACCCAGTTAAGGGTTTAGCCAGCTACGTTAGCCAACACCATCCTAGTTTCCCCTTAAAGCTTTTTTGATATGTTTTAATGGGATGTAATTTTGTATTTTCAGTGGGTTCTCATCTTCAATGTAATCTGGCTGCAGGTAACTAAAGTGAGTTGGCTGGCTTTACCACAGCTGCCGAATATGCTGAATAGCATAAGCAACTCACTAGTTAGTTGTGATTACTGTAATTGCTCTTTAAAGCT
>NW_017306305.1:2676254-2676515 GCF_000935625.1 Nanorana parkeri
GAATGCTTCCAACTACCTCTAACTAATTGCTATATTTGATATATCAATGGACAATTCACCTCAAGTTTGCATTTTAGGCATCTCTGATTCTTTATCGATGAATACCGATATAGTTTTGGCCTTTCAAAAAGCATTGTTTACTGCTAGAAGAATGGTAGTGCGGAAATGGGTATCTTATTCCCCTCCAACGCTTTTGGAGTGGATCTCTGAATTAGAAAAGATAGTAGAATACGAGCGCATAACATACCAATATAGGGGTCA
>NW_017306305.1:2676579-2696969 GCF_000935625.1 Nanorana parkeri
ATTTCTGGGCTCTGTCTGATGATCTGCCTTGAAAATGTTCAAATTACAACTGAAAGTCCAATTAAATATCTAAAACTGTGGTCAAAAGACATGCATTGCCCTGAGTTATCTGTCTTCATTACTGTACAGTGGGAGGGTCTTTCTTTGGATGCTCATATTGTTGCCTGGGTACGGTGACACTTCCCATTGGCTATCCAGAAGCAGGGTCCTTGAAAGATCAAGAAGACTGCAGGATGCGTGATAGCATCATAACAAGGGGACCAATTAGCATGGACATAGACTTCAGTGTCAGATCAAAGGTCATTTCTGTAAGTGGCACCAACAAGGGACATGGATGGCAGACTCAGGTGGACTAAAAACAGCTTTAGAATGGGTGCTAATGGAAGCTTGTGGGAGCAATGATATTCATCCAGGTGTGGCATAAAACTACTTAGAACAATTTTTAAAAAACAATTGATTTAGTTAGGCATAAAATGTTAACATTTTATACAAACAGCTGAATACAAATTCAAAATGGACAAATGCAAATAATCTTGAAAGCCCAAGAACAATAATTTTATATGTGAATCTCCTATGTGTTTAATTGCTATTAAATATCTACTTAGGAAAAAAGTACATTTTGTATTTCAATCATGTACATAAATTCTCATGATGTAGATCTTTTCGCATGATCAAATTATACAGCCTGTGAAATCAAGATAATATAATCATTTTCCGTGAAGCCACCTTAATGAGTCTTTCTTCAGAAAGTATGTCAGGTGTAAAATTCATAAAATACATGTTTTCTAAGGCTAATATTTATTGTTCCCGATGTGACTGTTCTCATCCTTACATTTATTGAATTATTTATTTTTATTGTTGATCTGTACATTTGTCATTTGCTAAACCCGCTTTGTCCCCTGATGGTTTTTCTGTTGTGTACCTTAAGGCTTTGTTGCAGAACATCTGGTATATCATATCACCAAACCATACAACATGCGGCTTCAATCAATCTTTATGACACCAAACAAGCTTATGAATTCAGGACATTGCAAACAGCAGATTGTCATGATTATATTTATAAGTTGTATATAAATATTAGTATTGATGAACATCAAAGCACAAAGTATAAAACTTCAAAAATGCTCCTGTCAGTTTTTGTGCATCTACAGTATAATTAAAACTTTTTTAGGTGTACATGGATTAGGGAAGAGTCAGAACTCCTTTCAGGTTTTTTTTGCTATTTCTGTCCCTTCTGGTGAGTAGTGATAAGCTGAATGTGCCTGTGTGTGATTCGTTTGGACAGTCACCGAACCAGCCAGAAATCCAGGTTTGGCAAATATCCAAGGAAACTGATTCCGGGGCCATCTGTGTCTTAGCAACCAATGATGCTACCTCCACACCCCCAGTGGTTGCTAGAGCATAGGCTCATGCACCACAACAATCAATAATGCTGTGGGGCCACAGTTGTCTTAGAAAGCAAAGACGTCCTGTGGGATGTAGAGTGTGATTTGTTGCTAGGGCAGAAAAGAAGGTTCAGTAGGCAGGCAAAGTGGCCAAATCGTTGACCCGTTTGTCAAACCTTGAACAACCCATGGTCAATAAGAACCCAGAGCTCATCCCTAGTGATGATAATGAGCCTTTGTGTGTTTTTCCTGTTTACCATCTCAATGAGAAAGAAAGTGATGAGAAGTTCACACATGAGGACATCTATTGTATTGACAGCTGCCTCAGAGATTCCTCTCACCTTCCTCTCAGTTCCTCTCACCTTCTTCTTTATCTAGGACAAGAAAAGAAGGAAAACCTCCCCACCTAAACATAGCAAATAAAAACCTGCTATGGTTCTTCACCATTCCCTACTCCATGCAAAACTAAAAATTGATCATTTTGGTGTATGGCCCTGATTAAATTGATATAAGGATACAGGGGTGGACCAGCTCACAGGGACGCAGGAGGATCAACCTGTGGGCCCCAATTATATAACTGAAAAATGAAAAAACAAAGCCACCCCACCTGGCAAAACACCTTGTCCCCATGTTGTTGGGGATAATGGCCTCACATTCCTGGCCTGGTGGGTGTGGGGGTCTGCAGGAGGGACTCTGAAAGCTCCCTTTAAAATCGGGGGACCCCAGATACCCTGGCTTATGTTATGTTAAATAGTAAACATTTATTGACTAAAAGCAATTTTAAAATGTTTGTAAAAGTTGTAGCTAGTGTATTTTGTAAATTTTTCAAGGCATTACAACATCAGCACAGGCTAGATGTAACACAGTGATGTCCATCAGCAGCATTGCCCTATTCCTGATGCCATGACGAGTCAGCGTACACCAAGCAAGATGCAACACAGTGATGTCCACCTTTGTATAAAGCAAGCATATCAAATTTTGTTTAAGCGAAAAACATGTCACATCCTATAGCCCCTTATTTATTTATTTTTTTCCTACATTTTTTTTACTAAAAGGCTGATCCCTCAAAACCCAATGCCATAGAAGAGGCATTACAATTACCAGTATGCTATGTGTTAACTGTGCTCACACATCCTCTAAAAGAAGGTTATCCATGTGTGAGAAAGCGAAGAGGTGCATCAACAGAAAATATGTAAAAATGCCTGACAAAAGAAAACATAGGGCTCCAAAAAAATTATTGGTTGAAGCAGGATCATTCCCTGGTCAGCAAAAGTGTGACTACAGAGTCACATCACTATGTCTAAATTTGCACATTCTGAAATATCAAGTTTGCATGTCAGTGACCAGGTGACCAAGCAGGCATGCTTAGAGTAAGCTATAGGTGATGACACATAGAGGCATGAGAGCGTGACCTTTTCTGAATGCAACTAAACTACTTCATGTCTCCAACAACTGTAGATATGTCTCCAACAACTGTAGAAACTGTTATCTTATGTGCTGACTTGACTTGTTCAAGCACTGCATCTTCCAAATCTGTAACGCTTTGCCTTCCACACCTGCAGATTCTTTAACATGTGTTTTCCATATATGTAGAATCTGTAAATTCATGGTCACATATGCTTTTGCCTTCTTTAACTTTAAAATCTGTTGCTTTGCCTTCAGATATGCTTTCTACATCTGCTCATAATTTTCCACATATTCTGATACATATTCTACATCTAAAGCTGGCTGTACATGGATAAAAAGTCATCAGTTTCCTGCTGAATCTACTAAAGTTTAATATGTGGGTGACCTTGCCGGCGCTACCTGGTTCAACTTTTGTCATAGGATCCAGGCTTAAAACTCTTGGCTGAACAGTAAATGGAGCCAATTTTTTTTCAATATCAGGTTTCCAATGTTGTGAATGATCAGGCAAAAACCAGCGTGGAGCTAAAACTCTAAGAAAATAAAAAATAAATGACTGACTAAAAATTAACAAACCTGTGGCACAGTAAGAATGGTATAATTTATTTGGGGGTCAGATACTCTCTACTGGACTGATAATGTTGGGATTTGTAGGGTTTGGGCCTCCATCTTCATTAGTAAGTGATCCAGAAAAGCCTCAATTAATTTCAATAACTGACTGACTAAAATAAACAAACGATATCCTTTGGTACAGTAACACACACTCCCTTCCGGACTGCCAATGGTGGGATTTGTACTAATATTTTATACAGAAAGATCCCTAATGGTTCAGTCAGATCAAACAAACAATGTGACATTCCAACAGACGCTTTGCAATTTTTAGCATAGTTGACTGAGGTGGATATTGTTCAACCTTAAGTTGAACTTCTTGGGTTCAAAAAAAAATATGCCTTGCTCAAAATCACATTCATGATTTATTCAAAAAAGGAAGAACTAACTGATGACAAATGTGTAGCACGTACTGTATGTAAAATACTTATTACTCTTGCATGCACTCAATTATCTCAATTGTGAAATAGTTTTTTTCAAAGTTAAGGCATGTAACACTTTCTTTACAAAAAATTATAAATGCACTCATATTGCAAAAATGTGCATTTATTCATTTTTTTGCACTGGCCTGCAAAGCTTTGCAACCATGATAGGTGGATCATGGGTGCAATGCCCAGACCCTTGCAGACTGCTCCCTCAGCCCCAAGTTTTGGTTATGGAGCTAAAGGAAGATATTATTGGACAACAAGTGCGGTAATGGCACTTGTACTCCATTAAAAACTATGGGGGTGATTTACTAACCTAAACACACGCACGCACTAGGTGCATGTGATTTTTACACAGCAAAACGTATTTATCAACCAAAAAGTCTCTAAAAGCATATTTCCACTAATGCCATATATGGAAAAATCATGCACATGATGCATATATAATGCTGCTTCACAGTTTAGACAAAAATGGTTAGCTCATGCATTTACATTCCTGCATTCATCAACGCAAGCAACACAACATAGAGCTAATTTACACAACATCACCTTGCAATTCATGCTTGGCTTTGCACAACACACCTGCTGGGTGTGTACACACTACAAAGGTGTTTAGATTGCACCCATAGATCATGCTGGGAGGGAACACACTACAGAGGTGTATACATGTTTGTGGTGTGTTTATAAGGTTAGTAAATCAACCCCAATGAGTCTGATCTAAACGATATCTTGTGCCCATCAATCCTAATAAAAGCTACAAAGATTATAGCGAATATAAATTTAAAAAATATATAAATATGACAAGTGTGCCACACTAAGTATAAAATACAATCAAATTATATACATTTCATAATAGTAAAAAAAAACAACACAATTGTGACCAGTAATTACAGTAAGATGCTGAAAAATAGTATATGGTGAAGTGACACTCCATACACAGTCCAATTCTGGTGGTCATGAACAATCCAACCAAAGGTGATCCCAGCTAAATCCCTCTCAAGTGCTGATTGTATATACACGACACAGGAAGCTGCTCATCTTCTATAAAGACTTTAACGTAGAAGGTCTAACCCCCCTAATCTCCTATCAATGGGTGGGATACTACCCAAAATTCTTGAGATTTGGTGTTAATCCACTTAATAATCCCGTGTCATTAGTTCTTTCCGTGTACAGATTTGTTAAAACAAAATCAAACCCATAGTGCACACCATATGATAAGGATACAACTGTATTAAATGAAGTACTCACATACAAATTGCACTAGCATGTATAAAAACAGTAAAAGAATGTTCTTGAGCAACAAAAGTAGAAATAAGATGGGATCATTTTGTCTGATTGTATGTGCAAACATGTGTAATAACTACCATGCAAATGACTATTGTTTTGTGTTAATTTGTGGCATCAGAAATAAAGGCAATGCAGGTAGATGAAGAATGTTGCTGTGTTGTGCTGAAAAAGTTGATGGGTTGGAGAGGTGAGCCCCCAGATCTAACTTCCCCCTGCCACCATCAGAAATCATTTGGTTCCTTACTTTATGATTTCTCAGATCCCTTGTAAACAGTTAAATGCTTTTATAAAGTTCACATGCTGCAAACTCTTTTAATACAACAGTTTTGCTAATTGCATTTACATGTAGTTTATCTCTAATTTAAATCGATTCCTATTAAATTTTCAATCAGTTGCAGTGATAAAAAAAATCCTGACAATAATGAGTTTAACATAATTTAATAAACTATTAGGCTGAAATCTAATTGTATTTGCTGTCTAATATTTCTCTCTGACAAAAAAGTAGCTCTGTCTTGCCCATCTAGCGTGTCACTGAGAGCATTCTCTCTTTCTTGCATAACAGGTGTTCTAATTCTGGATCATGGGGTCCTGTCTTGCTCAGACCTCCTAAAGTACCAATTCTAAGTCTGATTCTAGTCATCTTCCTCATTAGGTCCCTGAGGTCACATTGGACAGAAGATCACGCTCCATAAGCCCTAATAGTCTTAACCCTGTCCCATTAACCCCTTCGTGACGGGAGACGTACACTGTACGTCCAGCCACAAAGGGACCAAATGACTCGTCACGTACACTGTACGTGACGAGTTATTTGCTGCACTAGAAGGCTGCTAACCGCTGAGAATCAGCGGTTACCTTTCAGTAATAGATGTCTAACTATCTAGAGATCCATTACTGAAAGGGTTAACCTTTTTCAGACACCCGATACCTTAATATCGGGTGTCTGAGAGTCACAGCAAAGCAGACACACATGTCGGCTTTTGCCGGCATTCTGACAGCTCGTATAGATCGAGAGATATCTCTCTCAAGCTATACTGGCTTTTTTTTTTTTAATCTTTTGACTTTCAAGAATAGATACAAAATGTTATGTATTAGACACATAATGTATCTATTCTTGAAAGTAGAATGTTTAAGTTTTCTGAAACATTCACTGACAGCTGAATCCTGAACTGCTGCAGGATCAGTGTCACTAACTTATTATCGGCTGTTCTGAAGTTTGAAGCAGCCTGATAATAAAAAAAAATTTATTAATTTATCAAGCAGTAATAGTGAGATTAATTCACAATGACTGCCTGATATAATTAAATAAATAAAATTTGTCAGTATAAAAAAAGTGAAAAGTGTAAATAAATTAAAAAAAATAGTGAAAAGTGTAAAAAAATTAAAAATAAGGGACAAATAAATGAATGTATGTATTGCATTTTTTTTTAGCTGTGCTGGTTTTTTAAAAAAAAAATACTACAAATCAAAACTGGGAAAAAAAGTTTTTTTTTACGTTTTTTCCTCTTTTTTTAATTTGTATTTGTCCTAAGTGAGGCGTTAGACACACATATGTGATATAAATATATAGCCCTATCTGTCCTCTAAAAAACAATATATAATATGTGTGGGTGCACTTTGTAAGAAAGTATATTACTGACGTGGAAGAATCACACAGCAAAAATGTCAAAAGTGTGTCAGTCATTTACGAACAGAAACCAAAAACAAGCTCAGTCATGAAGGGGTTAAAGCAATGTTTTGGTCTTGCGCTATTTGTTTTCTTGATTTTATGTTGTTATAAAACCTACTTTAAGAAATAATTTAAAACACAGCAAATTCTAATGGATGTGTATGTTTAGCCAATGCTTCTGGCCATAATAGAAATAGTACAATCCTTCTTGATTGTTTCATTTAAGCCCATTTTACAGTTCAATAAGCTACAACTGTAATTTTTACTGTTCATTCTTTGGTCATAAGTTTGCCTATAATTACCCACTATCTCATATACTATTAATCTTTCTGTGACAAAGATTTCTGCAGTGTCAGAAACCAATGCACTAAAGAAAAAATATTAGTCCATTAAAGTAATACAGGAAATAAAATAATTTATTCTAAAGCACCTAATATACATTCAGGGTAAAACATTACAAATATCTTTTACAATAGTGTACAACAGCTTCAGTCAAAGGGTGAGGTTTCAGTGGACAGCATTTTATACTATATTACAAATTGATAGATGCACAAACTCTTATCTCCCTAGCGGCCTATGTTGAAGGGCTTTTGTTCACGCCAAGTATATGGGCATTCATATACAAGTCTAGCGGAATGCAAAACCTGCTTGAAGCTAGTCAAAGGTAGATCAGTAGGAGGTCAGCTGCAGGTCATGTGCATCTGGTAATAAATTATGAATGATCTCAGAAGCATCTTAAACTGGCAAATTGATGCCATAACTGACTAAAATAAACTTGATGCCATAATCTCGCACACTAAGAGGTTTATAAAAAGTTTATTTCTTACTTGGTCAGTAATGCTTACTAGTGATCATTACAATCACTAGTACAGTCCACCCTATTTTTCAGTTTTTGATAGATACATGAGAGTAAAACCACCTGAAATATCAAAATTGATAATCTCTAGCCAGCACATTCAGGTAAGTCTTTCAAAAAAGTTCCAGGTTTATTGAAAATGCATAACAATACACTTATGTGTTTCATACAAAAAGTCCTTTCACAGTAATATGAAAAACTTACTTGGATGTGCTGGCCAATGTTTTACTATTTCATTTTGTTTAAGCACTTTTTGAAGTGAAGCTACACGTAACAGATGCAGCAACTGGAATCATCAGAGTGGGTGATCTGTCCACACACTTTTATACAAATACTCTCATCTGACAGATCCTTATGTCTCTCAGGGATTGTATTGGTGAGATTTCTGCACATGAGTTCTTGGGTGTGTGAACTTGCTGGGGCCATTATGATGGGCTGCCACCTTTCCTGTTTAGTTTATATTATGGAGAATGCAACTGGAGTTTACTTTATATTATGGAGAATGCAACTGGAGTTGTTGGAGCACTCAAAGTGGGTGGGTAAATCCAACACTTTAAAGTGGACAGGAGAAGTCAGAAATTACTTTCCTTATCTCTCATAGCTAGCATATGAAAGACATATATAAATCCAGAGTCTGGCTGTATCTGGATGTATAACTAGTATATCACTTTTGGGAAGCAGGCCCTTTAAAAGCAATGCATGCTGCCCGATCTCACCCGTGGATTACAAGCTTCCTTCCAACATAAAGTCCACTGCTGCACACTAGGTCAGAGGCTCACTGATCACAATATAACTAAAGAGGTTCAGCTTTACCTTACTGTTATGCCCATTGGTCCTTCAGCTGCTATGGTGGTTGATTATTGAACACAAAGCTCAGACCAGTCACATCTCCTATGCATACCTGGTCATATTTAGGTTAAATTCGTCAATAATTGGCTCATGTGTAAGGCACAAATCTCTCCGTCACAGAATCAATACATGGACATATATAGAGAGGACAAGTTGGAAACTGTTAACTATCACAGAACTGAGAAACACTGACTAAATACATTGATTTTCTTTTGCCTGAAGTAGAACCCTGTTATGAATAATGTGCCTTCTCCTGAAAAACACAGAATAAACAAAGAGAAGATGAAAGGTCACCTTGAGCTCCATGAACTATATAAAAGCATTTTATCTGCTTCCTTATACATTGGTATAGGTCACTGAACATCTCTAAAATCCCTATATTTTTCAGTAGGAGTCCATTACTCTCTGTATAATTATAAATATTTCCAAATTGGTATTTCACATCCACAATAAAAAAGAGAAATACATTTCACTGTTTCTTCACTTCAAACATTTTAGAGACCCTTCATTAGCATTTCTAAATGATAAATTACCTAAACACATTTTTTTCTACTGTTGCACTATATTGTTCATGATTCATTATTGATTTATTACAATATTGCTTAATGATGCCTGCTTTATCACAGTGAATGTCTTCTACCCACTGTTTGTAGCAGCATGACATTTTAAAGGATTAATAATGTCTTCTATCCATACAAGCATTTGTAGAGCAAATGTGATTCCTTTGTAAGTTCCCTGCACACCACACACAGGGGCAAACTAATCACGAGCTGTATTAGTAATTAGCACAATTGCAGCATATTTCAGACTGACACCTATTTTTGTGTAGTGTGATATGACATTTCCTTAGTTTAAATGATTGTTGGATTTTTAAAGAACAATACAATTGTCCCCATTCTAGAGTATAATCTTCTGTTTTATATAATACAATAATCACATTTCATGTGATGACCTTAATTAGAAACTTGATGCCACTCCAAATGAAGCCCTGTTAACCATGTCAGCCAATGCATTCAAAAAAAAATAATGTCATAGTGATTCCTGCCTTGTTATACTGTAATTATTGGCATGACTTGTCAGACAGGAAATGTATATATTCATATTAAGAACTCATATTTTATTACATATTAATAGGCTCATTCAAAATAACTGAGTTTTTTGTACATGCTCTTTTCAGATTGCCACCAACTGTTTGCCACACTAGTTTATACTAGCCCGTCAGCTAAAATGCTCTTTTTCAGAGGATGGGCTAGTGTGTTTCACAGCTCTGGTGGAGGGACGGTGTGATGTGCTGTCTCAGTGTATCACGCCATTTACTTTTTTTTATTATTAATTTATTTAGAGCACACTCCATTCAGGTCCCTGCACAGCAAAGCAGTGTGCTGCACTGTGGTGACCTATGGTGTGCTCCAGTAGACATGTCTGCATTTATTCACAGTGCACCACACCACAGATAACCTGTGTTGTGGCATGAACTGGGCATATAGAAAACAAGTGTTTTGTATGTTCCCTAGTGGTGACTGATGTTTTTTTAGTTGCTGAAAAAATGCCAGTCGCCACATATAGTGTGAACAGACCATTTGGGATAGCATGTCTCAGATTCAAAGGGATGGAAAGATAGAATTGTGGTAATGCAATAGAAATCCTTATTCAAAAAGTGTTAAAGCAGATTCACCTGCCATGTATCTTCTATGCCTTTATGTTGGCAATAAAATAATATTATACACTTACCTTCCCTTTCCTTTTTTGAATTTTCATTCATTCCACATCATTGGTAGCCAGCTTCATCCCTGTGCCGACCCACTGCTGACATCTGAACCAGATCCCATGCACTTGCATTATGAGAACTGGTGCTGTATGTACAGAAACACATTAACTGAGTTTAAATTTAAGGGGTTTGTAAGATCTCACAACTGAAGTCCTAGATCAGCTTAAAAGGCACTAGTGATTCATGATTTTAGTTTTTTGGGTAAAAAGTCTTCTTAAAGAGGTCTTATGAGGCGGCTTACACTTTTCCAACTGGCTGTATGCATGTGCATTGTAGGTTTATCCTCTATGGATGCCTGCTTCAGCTAGCACACCTTGCAGTGTGATAAGCACCAGGGGCGGGCAGGGGGGCAATTGCCACCCTGCCCCCCGGGCCTCTCCGATGCCATGACGAATGGCCCCTTGACCCCCGCTGCCACCTGCACCCGGCAGCCCGCCCGCTGCATCCAATGCGGCTCTATGATCGGCGCGGCCGCTGCTCCTCAAGGGGGTGCTCGGGAGGCCCCAGCCGGGTTCCTTCTAATATGCCCAGGCCGTGTCTACCTGGTCCAGCCAGGTACATTGTGCTGTATATTATACCGTCAGCTATAGAGGACTACAAATTGCAGCAATACATTATACACTGTTTGTATAATGTATTGCTGGGATTTGTTGTATTCCTATATAGCTGGTGGTATTCTGCATTGCGCTGTATAGAGGACTACAAATCCCAGCAATAATACATTATACAGCACAATGTGGAATTCCACCAGCTATAGAGGAGTACAACAAAACCCAGCAATACATTATACAGCGCAATGCAGAATACCGCCAGCTATAATGTACTATTGCTGAAATTTGTAGTCCTCTATAGCCAGTGCCATTTTGCATTGATTGCTGTATAATTTTACACTTTCCATTTCACTATGGTATAGTTGTGATAATGGTATAGTTAGTGATAATCAGCCTAACCTACTGACTTTTTACGAGGGGGTAAGTAAAGATATGGATGGAGCCATTTGTTTTAATCCCAATTAACTGGTTAATTGTACTTAATAATCGGTTAACTAATCGATTTTGTAAATAATCGTTAGCTGCAGCTCTAGATGAATGGTCACCCTACACCAGGGATCCCCCACTAACCACTAGGGATCCACCACTGGACACGGTGGAGCCCCCACTACCCACCTGGGAGCTAGCACAGAGCCACCACTAATTATTAGGGAGCCCCCACTGGCCACCACAGATCCCACACTGACCAGCAGAGAGCCCTCACTGACCACCTGACAGTCCGCATTGGCCACCTGAGAGCCTAATTAGGAAGCCACCTCTACTGCACACATACGCATCCGTGAAACTCTCTGTACCCCTGGTGAGAGCCCCCACAGCCCACCTGAGACCCTGGAGACATCAGGCGGAGAACCCAGAGCAACAGAGTATGTCGCTTCATATTATTCTGCATTGCTGTAATATGTATCGATGGGATTTGTAGTCCTCTATAGCTGATGCTGTTCTGCATTGTTGTGTAATGTATTGCTTAGAATTGTAGTTCTCTATAGCCAATGCCATTCTGCAATGCTGTACAATGTATTTCTGAGTTAGTGGCAGAACTACCAGGGTCGCAGCAGTCATGCACGCGCACAGCTTTACATTTCCTAAACTGATAAATACATTCGCACTACTGTTACATGGATGGCAAAAGTGGCAGGTAGGGGAGTAGGCAGGGGAAGAGGCAGAGCGGGAGGGGTGCCAATTTGCTGCACCATGGGTCTCTGGGCTAAAAGTTGCCAGTCAGCCACTGATAAGCACACTTGTTTACCCATGTTCAAGGTCACAGACAACTGATCAGGTGTCAGAGAGCATGTAGTAAATGCATTTTGTCATGAAAGAGGTACTTACTACACATCGTGTTTCTGAATACTAGTCATTACAAACTTGGCCTTTGACTCTGGTACGAGCTTCCAAAAGGGATGATTTTTCAATTATTCTTTTCATTGTTGCTGATCTTTTAGTCAAGATAATCCCAGATTTTAAAGTGAATATAACCCTAAATAAATTACATTTATTTTGCTGAAGCACTTTTTGCTCAAATCTTTTATTAAATAAAATACTGTTTTTACCTTTTTGCCATCATTTAATCTCCTGAAGTGTCTTTGCAGGTACAATTATGAGGCTACTTTACTAAAGAATTTGAGAATGTTCACACAAATTTTGTGATTTTTGGATTTTGAATATTTATTTCCAAATAAGTAAACAGGGATTTTCTTTCGTAAATCAGTCTGTCCTTATGCTCTCCAGCAATGGCTGCATGATATTTCTCAGGGTGGTTTTCTTATCATGACAGCAGTGGACTAGGCTTGCATAAAGTGTGTTACAATGGTAACCTGTAGTTTCCATCAGAAGTCCATGTGACATGGTTGCATCACCATGGAAAAATCACCATTTGTTATATTAACAAAAGCTGCAGATTTAAAATGAATGAGAATGACTTTGGGTGACTTTCATCTGACTCCCTCTACACAGTCTTGAGGAAACCCCTGTCCCATTAACCTAAACATAGCCAATGAGTTTACCTTCAGCACCAACGTCACCTTTGAATAGGCCAGAGGAGACACCAGACACACCAGCCTTTGCTGCAAGAACAGAGCATCACTGGTGCCATGCATTTCTCTTCAACATCCCAGCCCAAACGAATAGAATGTTTAGTCAGGCTTGGATAAATGAAACTTACAGGTCTATTCAGTAAAGGTTGAAGAGTTTGGAGAAGGCAGGAGAAGTGAACAATATAGGCCAAAATAGCTGATCTGGAAAAATACTCTGATTCAGCTCACTTTCCAGTTCAGCTAGATTGTCCTAGATTGTTTACTTCTTCTGCCTTCTCCAAACTCTTTGCATTTTAGTGCATAGACCTGTTAGTCTTTTACTCCAAAACTGTAGCAAATGACAAAGGTTAGAAAGGCAAACGTTCTTTCTCTTCTGTAGAAGAGTAATATGCATGCTGTCCAGAGAAGAAGTCCTTGGTGATGAAACACGTTGATAGGCATGTCCATGCTGATGTCATTATGCTCAGAGCGGAACTGATGAGATACTAGAGGAAAGGATTGTTGTACGGCAATGGAAGCACTTTACTATTTACCATGTGTGAGTGTTTATAATCTTTATTATAGTTCAGTTTTATCATACTACACATGGTTATTCTTATGGTGATCGTATGGGTCATTGGAGAGACTGGAGGAGGAAAGGAGCGGATTATGCAACGTTTATGCAGGATTATGCAGGAGGGAAACGAAGAGAAGGAGAGTTATTGTATCATGCTATCTCAGACCATCCCTAATTCACATCGTCAGTAACTTCTGGTGAGTGCAGCCTTTTTTCTTCGGACACACTGGTGGATGTTTAAGGGAGCACGAGGATATATACACAGATGTGATATATTGTACTGATTTGGATTTGAGCCTGCAAATGGATGAATGGAAGATTAGTTGGATACAAATACAAATATAATTATTGGGATGTTTTTCACATTATATTACTCCTATGGTGAGGAGATATTCCATGGGCACTTTCATATTGGAAACAAGTTGACATTGAAAGATGGTGGATACAAATGTAAGATATAATATGTATGAACATTTTTGATGCCATATATGTATAATGTGCACTTTACATTGAATATTTATATATAGGGAGACTGTTAGTTGTAAGTTTAAGCGCAGTGCAGTTTTTTGTATCTACATGTCCGATTTCATTTTGGTTTGAATGAAATTCGGACAGATTCAAATTCTTGTTAAAGGAATTCATATTAATTTCCATGCGGATGCGTTCAAATTCAGAAATTCGGATGCGTCAGAATGTTTGAATTTGACAAAATTCGTACGAATATCCATTCGGAATGAAACAAAATTTACTTGTCTAATAAATAATTTCATTCTAGATGGGAAGCAGAATATCATTCCATTTTAGGCAGGCCAGAATTCAGTTACTTCCCTGAAGTTAGATAGCTTTCTCTGTCTTCCTATCTTTTCCATCTTCCAGGGTTCATCCTGAATAGGTACTCGTAACTCACATGCCATGAACTACCATGTCTGATTTTTCTCCTTGCAGTTGGGTCAGTCACTTATGCCAAGTGTCCAACACATGGATCAGTCCTGGGATTTAACTCACTTCTACAGCCTATGTGTGAACAGCCTAAAGAATAGTATTCTAAAGACTAGCAAACAAATACCTAGCTACCCCACAATCAGCTAGGTGCATTAATTAGTAGCTTTTGTAAAAGGAAAATTTAAACTTAAATAATATTATTTGGGAGTGTAGCGCTCATCCCCCGAAGGAGCTCTTCTCTAGTCTGTCTAGGGCAGGGGTCAGCAACCTTAAACACTCAAAGAGCTATTTGGACCCTTTTCCCACAGAAAAGAAAACACCGGGAGCCACAAAACCCTTTTGACGTCTAAAATGAAGATAACGCTGCATATATCGTTTTTTTACCTTTATGCTATGTATAGCATGTATATAGGTATATGTGGGCTTAGTAAGGCTCTGGGCTTAGTAACGCACTGGTCTCTGGACTTACCTGAGACCCTGCAGAGCCCATCTGAGAGTGACCCTGCAGAGCACACCATAGATTTCTGCACAGCCCATCTGAGAATCTCTATGGTGGGCTCTTCTGACCAGACCCCTCACATGGGTACTGGCCGTACCCCCTGATGGTGGCGTTCTATCAAAGTTTGTGACTATGTTACAATGTGTGAATGCTTGACCACCAATAGGTCAAGCATTCCAACGCTTTCTCAGCTGTTCCAGGGCAGATCGGCATCACAAATCGTATGTGCAGGAGAACCGATCTGCCCTGGAACAGCTGTTCGGTCCTGAAATGTCACTTCTATCTGACTCTGTGACTGTGATCTCACATTCCACCCCACTCACAAAGTCGAATAGAAGTGACATTTCAGGACCGATCAGCTGTTCCAGGGCAGAGTCACAAACTTTGATAGAACAGCGGCCCTGTCTAATCATTTAATCAGAGAAATAGTTTATAATAGGGAACATTACGGTGTAATGTTCCCCATTATAATCCATTTTTCTAATTAAATGAAATAACAGCACAGTGTTCAGTTACACCCGGACCTCACTGGGCCCCCCCACAGCCTCAGGCACCGAGGCCCCAGCAATAGTTGCGCCCCTGGACAGGGAGCCGCAGCAGAGGGATGAAAGAGCCACATGCGGAGCCGCAGGTTGCAGACCCCTGGTCTAGGGTGTGTTCTTCAGCTTCCAACCAATTAGCATTAATTGCTCCTAGTGCCCACGGACTGATGTCCACTCCAGTAGTATAATGTACAATAATGGTTTATTGAGCATCTTCAATGGGGAGAGAGGATATGGGGATTCTAAACTTCCAGAGGTAACAGACAAGAGCTCCAGACCCACCAGACCTGGTTGGCATATCAGTGTAGATCCACTTTAGAGGCTGTGGAAAGCAACTGACGTAGCAGATGAGCAGGGATGAACACAGATCCTCAAACAGGAAAGACACCAGCCTTACTCCTGGAGTCCTCTGAGTTTCAGAATACTTCAAAAGCCTGCATTGGTCCTGGGTCTCTTCCTCTAACAGGCCATGCCCAACCCCAGGCCTTAGGCCTAGCAGGGGGGGCAGGCTGAAAAGCACCCAGCCCTATTCTATGGCTGGTCCCGGCTAGACTCAGCACATGGCAAATCCCTCCAGTATATGTACCCTATCCCAGCATGCACCACTGGTTGAGAGAAACCCAGTGATTTGCTGCTGTACTGTACATACACTACAGTATCTCTCATTGGCTGTCCCACAATATGACAGAGTCACAATCCGCCCAGGGGGGTACAGGCAATGCCAGTCACCTGGAATTAACAATATAATTGCCACTATAATTCCAGCCAGGCTGACTACAGCCCTGGCTACCACTAAATGTCTAGTAGCCACATCACAGAAGATGATGGGGGCTACAGGAGTAAATAGAACTAAAAAAATACCTGTTCTGTTATCGAACCTTGGGGACCAAAGTAGGCACTACATGCCTACAAATTATTCAGGGTTCCCAATAATGAAAAAAAAACACTTTTTATAAGCTTTTATTTTATTGTTATTATTTTTTATGTTTGTATGAAGTACAAAATTGCATGCTTGCATGCTAATTCTAAAAAATAAAATTTACCGGAAAAAAACCAATTGTTTTCAGCTATTTCATAGCTTCAATCATTTTGACAAGAACTTTCTAGAAATCTATTTTATGTTTATGTTTATTCTTCATTTGCTAACAACATATTTTAATGACTGATAATATAAACCTCAAGAAAAAAGTAACACAGTAAGTGGCTATTTAAATAATCTAACATGCGGCATAATGCTTTTCCAACCCTGCCAAACCTTTTCTTGGTTGTGAGGCACATAACTATGGTAGACCTGTCAGGTTGAAATAAAACAATATTAATATAAATATGCGCGGTAATAAAGTCAAATTATGTCTCACTATTTCATGAAGCTCCTACTGTCTGATTATACTGTCTCTTAATGTGATATTTTGTCAAGCAGCATGTAAAATGTGGTGTAGCCATGAAATCAGACCCCACAAATAGATTTAATTTCTTCAAGGCATCATTTGCCGTCAGTGCCTATCTAAACAGATGGATAACAGTTTCTCTTCAACCATAAAAACGCAGAACTCAGGGAGGTGGTAAATGAAGTACAAGCTGAATAATCTTGTCTCTTATTTCCGCTTATGATCATTTAGCATCACGGACAGTCACTGTACAAAACTATAAGAAAACACTGTTCTTTTTAACTTTAGAAAACTGTATTCATTTTAATTGATCATATGTGTGTATTATTTTATACACATTAACTTTACAAATAGATATTTGTGGTGCATACTATGGGTAAGATCAGCCCCAAAAATTAGACTTCAATTACATTTGTAATTTTTGTTGTGAGCAGGCTAATTGTATTTAATGTTAGCTGCTGTGCTAATGCAAATAACAGTTTTGTGTGAGAACATAAGATCACAATAATAGATATAAAAATGTAAATGGAATATTAGTTTGTTACCGGTCGTTGACTCTCAACTGGAAATACTTAAAGTGACACTAAACTCAGGAGTTAAGTCTTAAAAATGCATTCAGGTACCCAAACTCAAATCAACTTTGAATTGGTGCTGACACTGTCCTTCCTTCTGGAGAGTGGCTACTTTTGTTCCCCATGGTCAATGTGTATGTTGTAAAGTAGCCACCGCTCCAAGCTCACCCCCATGATAGATTATTCAATACAAATTAGCTAACTAAATGGAAGATTGTAGTCCATCATGGGAGGGAGCTTGGAGCGGTAGCCACCCTCTAGAAGGAAGGACAATGCCAGAAGGAATTCAGGGATGAATTGAAGATCTACAGCGGAGTGATACACAAATAAGCTATATCTTTATTAATAGTTAAGGTACTTTAATGTATTTTTAAGATTTAACTCCTGAGTTTAGACTCACTTTTAGGCCCAATTTGCCAAAGGGGTACTTTTCACATATGTTGACCACTCAAAGAAACAAATGTCCAAGATAAATGATGCTGTTTTTGATCTGGCATGAATGCCAGATACCGTATTTTGCGTTCCATAAGACGCACTGGACCATAGGACGCAGGAAGGTCCGGTGCGCCTTATGGAGCACTCGACAGACCGTAGCTTCTGTGAGAGAAGCTGTGACAGAAGCAGCAGTTAGTGACCGCTGAGACAGGTGGTGCTGTGATTACAGCACCACGGTCCAAATTGATTGATTTACTAAAAGCAAATAGGCTGTTTATTTTGCATGGGAATTTGCACTTAGCTTAGTAAAAGTAGCGAATAGAAGTAGCAAAGAATACCCAATCACGTGCAAGTCAAATTAAAAAACATATATATTTTTGCTTGCACATGACTGAATGATGGGAGTCAGGAGAGTTTCACCTCATTAAGTAAGCATAAGGAAAATTCCTTTGCAAAGTGCAAACTAAAATTTCTATTTGTCTTTAGTAAATCAGCCCCCATTATGTGCAAGATGGTCTCACTTAATGGCAACCTATACTGAAATATATTTATAGGTTGACATTGCTGAATTCCTTTTGATCATGCTAGTTTCCTGGCTGTCTATGACCTCAATGCTTCTGAGTCACTGACCTGGAACAAGTTTCTGATCTTTATGCTTGTCCATGAACATCAGTGAATTTTGAAGCCTTTTGATCAGACTAACAGCCAGGCAAAAGCATTTTAAGAGGCAGGTCAGTTGTGGCTACCTAAGAATTTCTGTCAACACAGGTTTACCTTAAAGGAGAACTATGGGGTCAGTGTTTTTCCCCATAGTTCTCCTTAGGGTAACGGGAGGACACAAACTAGCGTCCTCCCGTTACCCTAAGCTCAGTATACCGCGAGCTACAGCTCGCGGTATACTGAGACGCCGCAGCCGGAGCGGATCCCGACATGGACGTCGAGATCCACCCAGCCGCGTGAGTGACAGCTGGCTCTGCCTCTAGATAGGCAGAGCCAGCTGTCACTCACGCGGCTGGGGGGATCTCGACGTCCATGTCGGGATCCGCTCCGGCTGCGGCGTCTCAGTATACCGCGAGCTACAGCTCGCGGTATACTGAGCTTAGGGTAACGGGAGGACACAAACTAGCGCCCTCCCGTTACCCTAAGGAGAACTATGGGGAAAAACACTGACCCCATAGTTCTTATTTAAAGGAGAACTATGAGATGAGTGGAAATCACTCATCTCATAGTTCTCCTTTAAATGAGAACTATGAGGTCATCATAGTTCGAGCCGACGTATGACAATGAAACTGACACACGTCCGCACAATAGATTGAGAAGTGAGCGAACGCATACCGTCGCTCGCTCACTTCTCGGCCATGTTCCTGCAGAGAGCCGTGACTGTCAGTCACGGCTGCAGGGATTCCCCCCCCCCCAAGCTGACTCTGCCTCTAGATTGGCAGAGCCAGCTGTCACTCACACAGCTGGGTGGATCTCGACAGTAATGTCTGGATCAGTCCCAGCAGTGCCGGTATCAGTATACCCTGAGCTGCAGCTCATGATATACTGAGCTTTGGGTCACGGGAGGACGCTAGTTCATGGCCTCCCGTGACCCTTAAGAGAACTTTGGGGAAAAACACTTACCCCATAGTTCTCTTGAAAGGTTAGGGCTTTGTAGCTGGTGTTAATTTTGTGCTGCAAAAATTAGACATGTCGACAAGCACTGATTTTGGTGTGCTGCTAATGAGGTTACTGAAACAAGTGGTTAAATGATTCAGTAGCAAGACATTAAAATCATCTATGCAACCATTGCCCACGGCAGGCAGCACACAGTGGCTTTATGTCTTATTTCAGTCTAGTGGCTTCTCATGTTAATCATACATAGAATCTGCATGTTTATTCTTTCATGTGAATTGGATATTAGATAAAAACAGGCTCTTCACGAACTGATTTAAAACACTCTATAGTTTCTTTTAAGAGCTATACAATATGTTGATAAATCTAAACAATTAGTGGTAATAATGACTCAGCCATAGTTAAACTAAACCTATCTAAATCTTTTGGAATCTTTTGAAACATTTGGAATCTTTCACCTAAAAAGTAATTAATGTTATAGGGTTATTAAGTAATGCAATAGTAACTTAACTTTCACTGGGAATTTTAAAAACATATTACTTTCCATAGGTTACTGTGGGGTCTATTCACTAAGCTGCCATAGGCAGCCGAGTGAATGACCGACCTAAAGCGAAGTGAGCTGAACACCGTTCGGCTATTCACTTCAGGCTGGTACGGCTGATTGCAGCCATCAGCCATACATTGGGTGGCTTCGGGTCGGCCGAACATGCACAGCATGAGGGCGGGTACAATGCTAGTTTGCTATTGGCTGTTGCAAATTGAAATAGCCAATAGGAATCTAGCAATGCATTGCAATGGGCAAAAATGTTTGTTTGTTTTTTTCTATTCTGACACGGCTCCGTGTCAAAAAAAAGAAAAAAGAAACAGCAGTGTTTCTCTCCTTGGTGGCCGGGAGCGGGAGACTCCCGAAGCGCCAGGGAGAGTTTGCTGTTTGGAGATCAGTGTCCCTGATTAGCAGGTAACCAGGGACGCTGATCTCTCTGCAAGTGGCCGGAGCCAGCCGTAAGATCAC
>NW_017306305.1:2697065-2716667 GCF_000935625.1 Nanorana parkeri
GGCGCGGGTACAGCTGACTCTGCCTCTAGATTGGCAGAGCCAGCTGTCACTCACACAGCTGGGTGGATCTCGACAGTAATGTCTGGATCAGTCCCAGCAGTGCCGGTATCAGTATACCCTGAGCTGCAGCTCATGATATACTGAGCTTTGGGTCACGGGAGGACGCTAGTTCATGTCCTCCCGTGACCCTTAAGAGAACTTTGGGGAAAAACACTTACCCCATAGTTCTCTTGAAAGGTTAGGGCTTTGTAGCTGGTGTTAATTTTGTGCTGCAAAAATTAGACATGTCGACAAGCACTGATTTTGGTGTGCTGCTAATGAGGTTACTGAAACAAGTGGTTAAATGATTCAGTAGCAAGACATTAAAATCATCTATGCAACCATTGCCCACGGCAGGCAGCACACAGTGGCTTTATGTCTTATTTCAGTCTAGTGGCTTCTCATGTTAATCATACATAGAATCTGCATGTTTATTCTTTCATGTGAATTGGATATTAGATAAAAACAGGCTCTTCACGAACTGATTTAAAACACTCTATAGTTTCTTTTAAGAGCTATACAATATGTTGATAAATCTAAACAATTAGTGGTAATAATGACTCAGCCATAGTTAAACTAAACCTATCTAAATCTTTTGGAATCTTTTGAAACATTTGGAATCTTTCACCTAAAAAGTAATTAATGTTATAGGGTTATTAAGTAATGCAATAGTAACTTAACTTTCACTGGGAATTTTAAAAACATATTACTTTCCATAGGTTACTGTGGGGTCTATTCACTAAGCTGCCATAGGCAGCCGAGTGAATGACCGACCTAAAGCGAAGTGAGCTGAACACCGTTCGGCTATTCACTTCAGGCTGGTACGGCTGATTGCAGCCATCAGCCATACATTGGGTGGCTTCGGGTCGGCCGAACATGCACAGCATGAGGGCGGGTACAATGCTAGTTTGCTATTGGCTGTTGCAAATTGAAATAGCCAATAGGAATCTAGCAATGCATTGCAATGGGCAAAAATGTTTGTTTATAGGTAGACCATAACATACAGGGGTACAGTTACTCTTCAAAACTATGACCAAACAGGGATTCATATACTGTACATACACACACACACATGCACAAACACACACACACATGCACAGACACACAAAGGTTGAACTTGATGGACCTGTGTCATTATTCTACCTCAAATACTATGTAACTATGCTTGCACATTGCCATTGATGTCTATACTACTTACAATTTGGACTACTGTCTAAATGTGAGCTATATGAATGTATGTTGATATGGTTTGGGGCATACTTGAGCATTTTCTCCTGCATCTCTGGTCAATAATATTGCTAACTGTGTGTCTTTTTGATAGTGGGTGATACTGAGGATCACATGATTGGTAGAGAAAGGAATTCAGAGTTCCCCTGATTAGGCCCTCCAGATTGAGATACAGACTGTGTGGAGTGAAAAAGAGACTGTCTTCCTGAGAGTAATGAATAGTGGGCTGCACATCAAAGGACTAGTAAGAGAGTCTGATAATTACCCAACAAAGTAGGGGTTTGGGGCACATAAGTAAACTGAGCTGTTATCCATATATGTGTTTGGAGTTTCTCAATCAACTGGATAAATGCAGCCATTGTATATTAATGGTTCAGTACTTTGAAACAATAAATCAATATTGTGAATATTTATGTCAAGAGAAATGACAACCTTTGTTAAGGAAGAAATATGACACAGTCAGACATAAAGAGGCACAGAATAATTTAGTGACTGTGAACTTCATATAATATGCAAGCATTTCTAGCAAACCCTCGCTTTTTGCAAATGTATCATTGCAAAAATTGTATCTCTTGAATAAATTTGGAGAAGATTACTTCTGAGTTTCTGTCTATAGTCACGTGAAAATAATTAAATCATTACCCTGACACTGCTGTCTTCTTGACCAGGACCTGCATGCATAATGTGGACAGTTTGTACACTGGAAAGATGACAGCAAAGATGCTTTCATCAGAAGTAAGGCACAGAAGGTTTATAGAATAAAATGCATTTTTATTGTATATATGCGGGTCAGTTTCTGGGTTTTTGATGTAAGGAAAAAAATATTCTTTATACTACAGTTTTGTCACTAAAATGCATGGTGGAAAAATGTAATACATGTATAGATTAGTGTCATGTTTGAGCACCCTGTAATTAATCAGGGTTTTTTCCTCTTGACATTCCTTGATTTCTAACTATATATTCACCTTCCACCTTAGTTTTGACAGATTGTTCTAGTTTTGCAAAAAAAAGTATTGCTTAGCAAAGAAACAGTATAAGTTGTTTTATACCTACCAAAAGATCCCCTTCAACAGAACCACACACAAGTTTAGTATTTATTATAGGTAATTATATAGCTCAGACAACTTATGGATTGTTTACATAGTGCACATTCGCATCAGTCCCTGCCATCAAGGAGCTTACAATCTAGGGTCCCTATTACACATGCATACTGCATACTTGCAAATTAACAGCATGTCTTTGGCGTGTGGGAGGAAATCCAACCAAGCACAGGGAGAACATAAACCCTCCTTGCAGTTAGTGTCCTGACCGGGATATAAACCCGGGCATCCCCAGTGCTGCAAGGCAGAAGTGCTAACCACTAAGCCACTGTGCTGCAAATATGATTTTTTTTAATACGATTAGCTCTCTAGCTAAAGTAGAAAAACAGACAAATTATAAAAAGTAGGGATGTTCTGAAACTACTTTTTGAAGACCAAGTACAAGTACTGCCCCTCAGGTACTTGCCAATACCAATTACCGATACCTTTTCTTAAAGTGACATGTGCCATTTTTTCTAAAACAATACAGACTAATGGTTTTGAGACAGTTTCTTTGTAACTATTAAGAACTGTAACGCAGAAGACTGTTTGGTAAAAATATAAAAGTCATTCTACTGAGTAAATTGCCATTCTCCATCGCAACTAGTCATTCATGTAATTAATAGGAAAGACTCCACTACTCAGTGCAAGTGTTTAACTCCCATCCGGAAACAACAGCCATATGTTAATCTTCATAAACTTCATAAACCTGACAGAGCACTCATATGGGATATAGTTCATTCCCTTTATCCTCTAGCCACCACATATGATAGCCAGGCAGCCCATAATAAGCAAATGGGGGAAAAAAGGAACTGCATCCATCCTGCCCGATCTCTTTCGTGGCCCTCGGGTAGTTGGCGCTGTGTGTGTGTGTGGGGGGTGGGGGGGTCCGTGCCTGGTCTCTTGTGGCCTTCTGGTAGCTGGTGCTGTGTGAGGGGAGTCTATGTCTGGCCTCTCTCTGGCCTTCAGATAATCGGCACTATGCAGAGGGAGTTTGTGCCTGGTCTATCTCCTGCCCTCAGGTACTCAGCACTATGAGGGGGTCCATGCCCGGTCTCTCTAATGCCCTCAGGTAGTCACCACTATGCGGGGATCCATGCCTGGTCTCTCTTGTGGCCCACTGGTATACTGCGTTACGCAGCGAGTCCGTGCCTGGTGTCTCTGGCGGGAGGGAGGCAGTGCTTGTGGGAGGCCGTGCTTTGAGGTCCTCAACAGGCTTCCTGGCAGGCTGCCCAGAGGACCCTAGGAAGAGCGGCATCTCTGGGCAGCCTTAAGCTATTTAAAAATTTAAAGCACCAGTATCAGCATTATATATGGGGGCATTTTCACAAGTACAGGTGCTTCTAAAAATGCCAGGTATCGGCACCAATACCGATACTATTATCAGTATTGGGACATTCCTAATAAAAAGTAACATATCATTGTGAGAATTACTTTGATGGCTATGTCCATTTAAAGATAGAGTCCATTTAAAGATGGACAATGTATAATTGCAGATTACCCCAAGGCATCTAAGAGGTCATCGATGTATGTATATTTTCTTAATAAACATTAGTTATAGCAAAAATATAAATGATAAATTCCTCCAGTTCCATTCATGAGGTTAGGAGCAGATAAGGAGCAGTTCATTAAAGTGACACTAAACTCAGGAGTTAAATCTTAAAAATGCATTCAAGTACCTTAACTATTAACAAAAACATACCTTATTTGTGTATCACTCCGCTGTAGATCCTCAAACCATCTCTGAATTGGTGCTGACACTGTCCTTCCTTCTTTAGAGTGGCTACTTTTGTTCCCCATGGTTTCTGTGGGTGGTAAAGTAGCCACTGCTCCAAGCTCAATCCTGTGATAGACTACAATATCAACACAAATTAGTAAGCTAAACGGGTTATTGCAGTTTATCACCATAGGCGTGCATACAGGTGTGCTAGGTCTGCCTGGGCACTACCCTGAGCAAAACACCAAAACTGCAACACCGGGCACCATGTTTTTAGTCACTGAGCCAGTGGAGAGATCACAAAGATCTCTCTGTGAATGGCTCAGGGAGCGCAGCAGCAATTGCCACTTACATTCCTCACATAACAGCCACAGTCCTGCCTGGGAAGCTGTGAGGGAGCATGGCTGCAGATTCCCATCCAATCAGGAAGCTGGGCGGGTGGTAACACATGACTTCAATATTGCACCCCTGCTGGGAGAGGTAAGGGACAGTTGAAGAGATGGAAATCTGTAATATATGTATATCTGTGTGTTTGCTCTTTAGTGTGCACACCCTAATGCAATAGGCTGTGCACACCTATGTCTATCACAGGAGAGAGCTTGAACAAAAGTAGCCAACCTCCAGAAGAAAGGACAGTGTCAGCATGAATTTAGATATGTTTTGAGGATCTACAAATAAGCTCAATTTGTGTAGTTAGTTAAGGTACTTGAATGGATTTAGCTCCTGAATTTAGTGTTACTTTGAAGAGTTGCATAATTTATCCAGTGGCCACAATCAAAACAAATCAAGCTTGATTTACAGTTCTTATTATTATTTTACACTATGTAATGGGGTTGATTTACTATAGGAGTAGAAGCTTTTCACTTTGAAAAGCATATGTTAATTCTTGCAAAGTGAATAATAGGTAAAGGTAAACTTGTGTTCCCTTTGAATGCCCAGTAATGTGTGAAAGGAACAACATATTAAAAAACATGATTTGTTGAATAAAGTGAGCATGGCTTTAACTTATTTACTAAGCTCAGTGGACTTTCACTTTGCTCAGTGAATAGTCTTTATTCCTTTAATACATTAACCACATTGAGTATTTGTCCACCTGACATAAAACAAAGTTTCATCAAAGTCTGCATTATGAGGAATGTTGTCCCATACATTCATAGGGGTTGATTTACTAAAAGCAAATAGGTAATTCACTTTGCCAAGGAATTTGCACTTTGCAGGTTAAATTGCCCCTTAGTGTAGTGAATGAGGTGAAGCTCTGCTGACTTCCATCATCCAATCATTTGCAAGCAGAAATACAGTTTTCTTTTATGCACGCGATTGGTTATTCTTTAAACAGTTAATTTTTAACACATTCACTAGCTCACTTAGCTAAGCTGAACTAAGTTCAGTTTCCCTTGCAAAGTAAACAGCCTATTTGCCTTTAGTAAATCAACCCTATAGTTTTAGAAATCTTATGTTATTAAATTAGTGCTCCAAAAGATGTTTGTGTTGGTTTTCTAAAGGAATAGACTGTCTGCGCAGCAGCACATTGAGCTTAGTAAATAAGGTATAGATGAGTTCAGGCAACCAATCATGTACAAGCAAAAACCCTGTTTTTTAAAATTTTCTACAAAAAAATTGTATTCAAAGGGAACACATGTTCATCTTGTTTACTGTGATGTCCTTTACAAAATTAACATTCACTTTGCTAGGTTAACAGCTTCTACTTCTATGGTAAATTAACCCCAGCACACAGCTGGGCTACCATTTGTAGGTGTTAGTAATTTACTACTTTATAACAATGATCTAAGCACAAAGGGTCTTTATGTAAGTTAGTTCCTCCATGTGCTAAATGGGACAAATTGCTATTGCTAGTGATTGTGTATCATTTTCCAGATGTCAAGGTTGTGTATAGAAGACATGTAATGAGCCAGTTACATGCCCAATATTATATTTAGATTGATATGAACTGTGCATTATTGAATCCTGTAAGAAACCTATTTCCTCCAGATAAATACCCCAGGATTCATTTCATATAGGTTGACTTTTTAGTGCTCCCAGCATAAAGATAATGATATTTGCTTTTATCATTTGAGTTATTCCACGTCAAATGAGAACAAATACCATTGAAAATACAATTTGTAGTCAGTTGATGTACAGAATTCCTTTTTTCTTCCATTCTTAAAAAACAGGCACATGTATGCTTTTCCTTCCTATATTACCTCTAACTTTATATCATTCTTCATATTAGCACTCATTTCATTTCCATGAATTGCAACTGGTCCACAATGCTGACAATTGCATGTTGCAGGTAACTAACACCAAGGTAAATAGTAATTATTTAGATACATTTCCTGTGTAGTTTCTTAGAATGCTGCTGCTGTCGGTGAGTATATAGCTAGTCGTTTATCTTTATTTTTGTGGAGGAGGGGGTGGAGAGGAGATCCATGCAGATGTTACCAGTGTTGTTCATCTAAATGAATAATTGTGACTGGGACAAAGTGTGCAGTTGAGATGCCCCTCAAGAGCAGTTATCATGCAGTTGTCACCTAATAGGCATTGCTAGATTCAGCTGGATCAGATATCATCTCCACCAGTAGCTGTAGGGTTCGTTCACACCAGATACAGTGCGTTCTGGCCCAATTTTGGACGGAACGCACTGCATCGCATTGCGGCTGGCTCACTTTTTTGTGGGGCAGGAGGGGCGTGACAGGCCACTGAAGTGAATAGCACCATAGCCACGCCCTCCAGCCGCAATGCGATCGTCCGCACGGGATTGCAAGGCACATTGGTCCGGTGCGCTGCAATCAAAATGCTGCAAGCACTATTTTGATCGAACCCTTAAAGTGTATTTCCACTTTTGCAGTCAAATTTGAGAAATCCCCTCTATATTAATGTCATGTGCTCCTATTCACACAGTATACTGAAAAAACTGAGGATTGTGTTTATCTGATAAGCTTCATTAACATACAATGGACAAGCCACCTCTGAATAGACCCTCACCCCTCACAGCCCCTTCTAACATTTAAATGAAATAAAAGCAAGAAGAAATTTTAATACTTAAAACCCTAGCCCAAGTAAAAGCAATTTAAACTGCAAGGAGAATTTTGTTAATTTTTTTCAGCTTATGCTATGTGAATGGAAACATGTGACAAATATAAAATAGGTGTTATCCCAATTTGGTTGCAAAAAGTGGAAATACACTTTAAGGTCCAGCTTGGTCTGTTGGCTAGGAATTAATTTCGAGAGTTTTAAAAGTTTATTTTAGGGCCTGTTCACATAATTTTCAGGTCCTGATCAGGTGCGGATCTGCAGACGCGGTGCTACTCATGTATCCGGGTGAGCTCGCAAATCCTCATATAAACTCCAGAACTGACCCTTGGAGTCCTGGAGCCTCAAGATCGGGTGTACACAATAACTATTGGGTCTATTCACTAAGCTGCCGTAGGCAGCCAAGTGAATGACCGACCTGAAGTGAAGTGAGCCGAACACTGTTCGGCTATTCACTTCAGGCTGGTATGGCTGATTTCAGCCGTATATCGGCTTGCTTTGCATGGCTTCGGGTCGGCCGAACATGCCCAGCATGTTCGGCTGACCCGAAGTGCAGAAGGAGTTCGAGCTCAGCCGAGCCGATGCATATGCGTTCGGCTCGACTGAGCCGCTTGGCCACGTTCGGGAGCCGTACGGGCTATTGCGAATAGCCCGTATAGCACCCCTTCGGTTCTACTGAACCAAAGGGGTCCTGGGGCCGAAGCTAGCCGAAGGATCGGCCGAAGCTACGGCTAGATCCTTCGGCAGCTTCGTGAATAGACCCCTGTGTCTCCTGCAAGCTCGTTCTCTGCAGATTGCTGTAACCAGCACCATCAACATGCCTGCAAACATGTGATACATGTCTGATCACCAGCTTTACATACACAAAGGCAAGTAGATGTTACGAGAGGGCGGAAGTGACCTCAGAGGAAGAATCTACATACTGACAGCCCCACGGCTTGAAAAAAAAAAGGTACTGTCAGCATCCGGACTGAAAATACATCAAAAACGCATCAAAAACGCACTGCATGAGTAGCACTGCGTCTGCAGATCCACACCTGATCCGGACCTGGAAATCATGTGAACAGGCCCTAAGGGTTACCGTTCCCACCAGTATTGTGGATTAATATTTTATTCATAGCCATGCTCCTGAATTTGTAAAGTGTAAAGCTGGCCATACACCTTAGTTTTTTTTTTTAGTAAGGTTGGTAATTAGTGTAACTATTATTAAACGATAGAAACAAGCAAATAAAAGTTATGGTGTATTGTATTTCTGGTTAACTTTTGCATTTTTAAAAAAATTGGTAAACTATTTCACACATTGCATAGTGGTAAATGTGAACCTGAATACCTGCAAAAAATATGTGGATGAATTTGCCCACACACAGAGCAAAGACCCATGAAAACATGCAGTAAGCTAAATAAGTAGCATACAGTATGTATAGAAAACAAACAGTATAATTGATGACTACCAGAAGAATAAAAAGTAAACTGTCCATGTCAATATGATGAAATTTGCTACATCCATGGTGTTTTTTGGGGTTACTATTCTTTAATTTAATAATAGTTGTAAACATATGTAATTCCCTTTACTTTATTAAGAGCCATTATGGTGCAACTTTATTTATCTCATTATTTTCCTGATTATTCTGTCAATATGTTTCAATGTATTTAATCTTACAATATTACTGGATATTCATTACATGCAGTCCATTAAAAAGCCTCCATGCTTATTCTTTTAACAGTGCAAGGATCAACGTGCTAAGTTTAATGTGCAGTAACCCATTACAACCAATCAGAATTCCCATTACTGATGACAGACCAGTACATGATGGGTGGATTCTGACTGCTCTTGCCCTTAGCCCATAGATCCTTGCACTGATTTACTGAATAACCACACTGGAATAATTTAAATAATAAATAAACAATAACTAATATTACCTGACTTTTTAATTTCATACACATCCACTCATACCCTTGCCTGTGAGGCATCATTAATAGACTTCCTAAAACTCATCATAGTACAGTTTATTATAACTCATTATTCTGTTGAAGAAAATCTTAAATGTGCAAGTGGCCTGTTCTGCCAGAATGGATTAAGCTGGTGCCTGCTGGCCTTTCACCCTTAACACCTTTATTTTTCAAAACTAGTTTTTCACGAAAATGTTTTTAGACATATGGCAAGTAGGGTGAGCTTTGCATTTGCCACAGAGTTGGGTTCGTGGTGAACTTTGTATGTTTACTGTTTGTAACTAATGGACAAATTTGCCCTGGGACCACAAGCAAACCCTATAATGCTTATCCTGGCACGTGAACTCTGGTCAGGTGAAGAATTATGACCAATAATGGGGATTTGAAAACGTGCCAGGCTCCTTCCTGAGCAGCCTTTTGTCAGTGTGTGTTGGCGTTAGAAAGGGAAAGAACAGCTTTGTGAGGGAGATACAGTTTGTCCTACTTGTACAGTACGAGTAGTGTGCTAGCAAGGAGTTAAACAGGGAATTTGGATAACAGCTAAATGTAAACAATCTGGTTAAAGTAAAAAAATAACATTGGGGCCCACCCTCAATTCCACACCAGGTCCTTCAGGTCTGTTATGCATTTTAAGAGGGAACCCTCCACAAATAATAAAACAAAATAATGTGTGCCCCCAAAATGTATTACTAGGCCTTTTTTCAAGCATGCAGCCTGGCAGGACAGGAAAAGGTAGGGGAAAACAATGACACACCACTGTCCTAAATGATATTAGGCCACATGTCCTCAACATGGGAGGTAACATGGATGTACCAAAATTTAGGCTGTTAAAACATTTTGCCTGAAAATGTACTTTTGCTGAAAATGTGGCCGGAAATTCAGTGCATCTCTAGGCTTCTCTCCTCCCCGCTAGGCACTGGTCTGTGTCCAGTCCGATGCTCGCTGTTCTCCCTCACTTGTGTCCGGCAGAGGCAGCAGGAATCCAAGGGGACACAGACCAGTGTCCAACAGGGAGGAGAGAAGCATTCAGGAGGACGAGCGGGGAGGAGACAGCTCAGGATATTGAGCAGAGTGGTGCTGGGGAGGAGTCAGCTGTCATAAGAGCTGTCATCAATCACTGATAACACTAAACTGATGAGCGGTAAAAGCTTTTAAAGTGTCGGCTATGGTCAATTTTGAGTATGGTAGTTTTTTGCGATTTAACGGGTGCGCGCAATTTTAAAACTTGACATGTTTGGTGTCTATTTACCCGACGTGACCCCGTCGGTAATAATAAATGTTTTATAACATAACGTAGGGAGAACAGGGTTTTTTTCAAAATTTTCGATACTTTTTTTATTATACAGTAAAAAAAAAAAACCTGTAGTGGTGATTAAATACCATCAAAAGAAAGCTCCATCTGTCCCCAAAAAATGGTATAAAATTCATTTCAGTACAGCGTTGCATGACGGAATAAATGTCAGTCAAAGTACCACAGCGCTAAATACTGGAAAATGGCCTGGACAGGAAGGGGGTATAAACACCCCGGTCAGCAAGTGGTTAAATAAAGAAAAACAATTTTTGACAAGTTCTTTATTCAAGAAACAACGTTGCACAACCATCATCAAATAGGTCATCCGGAGATGCAGATCCTTATCAACCATGGTGAACAACATCCGCTAGCATCAGAAGAAAAAATTTAAAAAAATAGACTAGCACTGAATGAAAGCTTCAGGCCCCTCATCGGAATGTGAACAAATTTGGCTGTCAGCTAGGGAGACTGCACAGAATGACAGTTCTCTGGCTGACAGCCAAATGTAAACAAGGGAATGTGGTATACCCAGTGACATCTTTGACCAAAAATAGACCTGTCTATTTCATATCTATCAATGAAAAACCTAGAGAAAACTGTCACAGCTTAGAAGAACTTAGTTCTTTCATTTTGGCAATGTAGTTAGCTCAGCATTCATTTGAGGATTACAAATTGTGTGGGTTTTAAATTGTAAACCACAAACCAGGGAATTTTAGTGCATTTTCATACATGAATCACATGTTTTATTGTTCTGTGCAGTGAAACAATTTGCCATTTTTAGCAAAGCATTCTGTTTTCTTTGTTTCCTTTTTCCTTTAACGATATTGTTCTAAATAGTTGGTTCTAAAACTAATGTGGGAATTATGAAGAAACTCAGTAAAGGGGCTCACTTGTTGGACATTGTATACCTGTTTATAATTGCTTTATTTGTCTGGAAATAATGCAAATTAGGAAATTAATTTTCCTAGCATTCTAATGGGCATCTTAAAATAATTTAAACTGCATTTTCCTTGGAGTAAAGCTCTAAATTGTGACCATTTTTTGCAGGTTCTGGCCTGTCGCTAAGTAGATATCTCTTTGCTAGACTTAGAAAAGATGGCTAAGCAGGAGAGTTGGAACCTCTACACTAGCCCCCTGCTTAAAATATGCTTTAATTCCTATGCACAATGAAAGTTTCAGAGGCATGTTTAAAAACAGAAACATTTAAACCTCAGAGCAAACATTTCAAGAACTGAAACGTTTTTATTGCACATGTTTTTCTGCATACGAAATAAAGACAGTGAGATAAAACTTTATCTGAGCCTACCTCAGACAGGTTTATTAACCCCTTCATGACTGAGGCCCTTTTTTCATTTTTTGCACCCATGTTATATTCATAGATAGGGACTACACCACGCCCTTCTGCACCTCTTGCCCACCACTTACCCTTGCACCCCTGCACTCCTACTCTACTACTGCCCCCCCTACACCACTTTTATCTAGCTGATTTCTGCAACCCACCACATGCCTCTTACACTGACACCTCTGCACCTCTCTTCCACTGTTTACCTCTGCACCCTGCTTACACCGATCACCTCTGCACCCTCTTGCACCCCTCTTACTTCTCACCACTGCACTCTTCTGCACTATTTGTGGGTGCTGCTGTTGGCATACATTTGGCTGACAACCCTCGATCAGCTGTTTAAAGGAGCTGGTTGGAAAATCTTAGCATGAACAGACTGGGCAGCCAATGAGCTGCCAGCTCTGTTCAGGTATTCTGACAGTGACCATCAAAATATAATGCAAACAGCCAGAGTTTCCTCCATCAATGCTCTTAAGCATTGACGAGGAATCTGTTATATTTTCTTTATTCAGTCTGTGGGTTGAATTAACAAAATATTACAGTGTATAGGCAGCTTTACACTTCTTACACTTACACTCACCTTTGCAGCCTCTCTGCAACCCTCTTACAGTCCTCTGTCCTTCTTCATTAGTCTTCCATGAAGCTGGGCATTAGACATGTGCGATTCGGTTCGTTCCGAAATTCGTTTTGGACGAATTTTCGGAAATTCGGAGATTCGGATGCATCCGAATTCCGAATTACAGCTAAGACGAATGCAAACGAATCCGTCCTAGGTTCAATTCCCGGCCAAGTCAACTAATATTTAAAGTTTGTTTTTTTTCCTTTGCAATGGTGGCAACCCCAGAGATGAGGTGAGGTGAGCCCTCCCTGTACCACCCCATATTGGCTCTATCTCCTCTATGGGCCTTCTTCTATTCTTCCCCTATCTCCTTCTATGTATACTCTTTCACTTTCTCTCTATCTCTATTCCTCCCCGGGTCTTTCTCTCATGAGCTAAATTTGTCTGATACAACACGAATTGCTATTATGACGTTGCTTATGATACAGATGCTTCTGACTCCCTCTGTTTACAAAATTAAGTATGATTGCTCATGCTTGTATTGCTCTGTTGTGGCACGGTGAGTGCTTGTTTTTGTTAACCGTGAGCATCACAGGAGACTGCCTACCTTGGCAGTTTATAACAACCACCACTAATAGCAGGTACACATGGTTTTCCATGTCACTGTGTTGTCTGTGAACATTTGTGTTTGCCTCTTAATGTCTTCTGCAGTGATGGAGGGTGGAAACCCTTACAAAACAGGTCCACAACCCAATTTGTGGCTCTAAGTCAAAAGAGATTTGGCTAAAGTTGGTTTTTATATGTTGAATTTTTAACTCATAGTGCAATATTTCTTAGCCCTTTTAAGCTCGTGCAAGGCAAGATACTATTGCAATATATAATTACAACCAAGGGAATGTGTGCTCTACAATGGTGCCTTAAGCTGTACATATTTCTCAGCTAGATTTGCATTTATCGTGGAATTCAGTTATAGTAACACAGCATACTAAGACTCACTGTCAGAGATCAGCAATCAGCTTGCATTCTTAGCCCTAGCAACAAATAATATTTTTAATTTAAAGAAAAACTTTAAACAAGCTTAAAGTAGCCTACAACCAAGCTATGGATATTCAGGAGCTTTAAAATAATCCCTCGCTGACCTCTGTAGCTGCAGGCACTGCAGAGTTCATCCTCATATTTAACAACAGAAGCACTAAAGTCCTTCAGTTTGACTCTTTTAGTAGCTCAGCTCACCCTGCTCCCCACTCAATGAAGTGACTTGGTAACCCTCTGACTTTCTACTCTCTAACATTAACACAGAGCAGGTGTTCTAGGAGGGGGATCAAGGGGGGCTGATCTTCTAAGAACACAACTTGGATGACTTTAGTGCAGGTCTGTGACTTTGAAGGGTGAAATGGTTTACTCTGCCTAAAGACTGGACTTATTTTAAGGCTCATTTAAAGATTGGCAATAAAAGGTTAATACTTGAATGTCCATAGATAGCCACAGGATCTTTTTTGCAGTGGAGAATATGTGGGCCATTGGTCTTGCATTGATATCAGAGAGCTGTGACAGGCTGACCAGCAAAAAGGAGCATCTTCAGGGGACCGGTCATAAGCAGAAAAGGAAGAAGGAAGCCACCTGCAGGAGGGAAGAATAAAGTAAGTATTTCACTTTATTCCTTACCATCTAGACAAAATAAGTAATTAACCATTGCAAAGCAGGGGGAAGGGGGACATCAAGGTGATTATGTAAACTTTCCCTGAGTTCAGCTTCAATTTCTAAATAGAATACCTGGCATTCTGTGTATATTTCAAGTAGCGCCTTAACAAATATGCAAAGATTTGAAAAATACATATGCAAAATTATTCCTTACAGAATTCCTCACATATCATTTGAAAGACTCATAATGAGTATGCAGACATTGTAATGTAATACATTTCAAAGCCCTATTACCATGGGATCATCCAGTTACTTGAAAGACAATTTTGCTTACAAATTCTAACGTTATATCTGTATATACAATATTTAACATCAGTAATGTTGTTGTAAAAATGAGCCCAAGAGAAATGAATGATTCCTAGAAAATTCTTTCTTATAATGGATTTGGATTCTTCTTGGTTTTAAGCTTCTAATTTGGCTTCAAAACAATATATCCAGAAATGTATTTAAATAGCTCTTGATTAATTACATATGCAAACTTCTCAATGTCAAGCAAGTCTGTATTATAAACTCCTTTGTTCAAAATAAATGGCATGTGCATGTATACATGTATCATATTCAAATAAATAAGTAGTGTAAAATAAAGTAGCGGATTGATGAAAAATAGAGAAAAATAAGTGTGTTGTTACAGAAAGCAACCAATTAAGTGTTTTCTGCCCCCCCCCCCTTTCCCAGGAGAATGATGCATAAAGTATGATTGGTTAAAATAGACAACACATTCCCTTTCTCTCAGTTTTAATAAGTCAGTCCATTTGTGTCCTTTAAAGCATTGTATTCCTGGGACCATGGCAATTGGATTATATTATTAGAACAGGCTGTTATACCTTGGATCATGTTTTTGCCTGTTTTAGGATCATCATCTACCTCACAACATTTCATGGTGATTGGTTTGAAGTGCAACAAAAAGCAAAAAAATTTCAGGTTTGGATAAAAAAATTAGGGCTTAAAACCGCTGTTGTTTTTTTATTGCTGGCTGTGTACCCATTAGGGAGAATCACTCTCTCTAATTGTCCTGATCAACAATGTCACCGGGAATATAAGTGCATGTAAATCCAAAATTTCGAGTTGCCACCAGAACAGGAATAGAGGGGAAATCTTCCAATGGGGACACTGGTTCCCAAGACATTTGTTTAAAAGGGGAATTCCCTTACATTGGACAGATATCCTTTCTCTTCCTGGTGAGTCTACAAGATAGAAAGTGAAGGACAAACTCCATTATAAGACACAGATGGCAGACAAAAAATGATAAAAGTTTTAACCATTAACTAATCTAACCAAAATTAATGCCTTTAGATATACTTAGGCTGGGTTCACACCTGAGCGGATTTTTTACGCTCATTTTTCAGTTTGTTTCTTTTCGTTCAGTGAAACGCACGTTTCACTGGCGGTATGATTTTTTGCCTTAATTTTCTCTATTGATATATATTTTTTTGTAGTTTCACTTTTACGCGTCCGCTCGCAAGGGACGGAACCCGGAAGTCGGCAGCCGCCGAAGACACAGCGGGGATCGCGTGCAAGGTAAGACCTGTACGCTGTATTCCCGAGTGTGGCTCGGGGTTACCGCTTTGTTAACCCCGATCATCACTCGGGAATACCAATGGCAATGCACGGCAAAACGCCCCAAAGAAGCTCCTGTACTTCTTTGGGCGCAGGGCGTTTTGCAGCGCGTTCCTACACGTTGTAAAACGCCCAGGTGGGAACCATGCCCATAGGCAATCATTGGTTTTCAAATGTTGAGCGTTTTACAGCATGTAGGAGCGCGCTGTAAAATGCCCAGGTGTGAACCAGGCCTTAAGGTATGTCTTCAGCTTAACAGGAATGGATTCATGAATGTGATTACTACCAGCTATTCCATAACATGGATAAAAAAGAAACTTAACAGGTAGTGTTGTGTTGTACTTTGCATACTGATCCCATAAAAAACGTAAAAACAAAAGCCCTTGTGCACTCAAATTAATTTATATTAAGCTATACAATTCTTATCACAACATAGCAGCAATTAAAATGTGGATGTGTAAATTAAAATGGCATGTAACTCCCCTATTCTGGCATGCAGAATAGGGGACTGTTTAGGACTGTTTCTATCACAAATCAAGGTGAATCAATTAGCATAATATAAGGCTTTTGCCTTATTAACTGATCATCAGTTGCGTTCTGCTATATAAACAAGACATGTAAATTTATTCTCGTTCCAAATGGTTAATTTTATGACTTTTGTGAAATTCGGACATTCAGATGCATCTGAATTTCCTAATTCGAATGCTTCCGAATGTGAACAAATCCGAAAGTTCATTCAACGAAAATTTGGATCCGTCTGAATTTTCATTCCACATGAAACTAAATTGAACTTGTCACTGTTCTCTGGCCAATCAAATTTTTTTTGGCTGTCGGGGGTTGCATTACAGGCACTGATCTCCAGAAAGCCTAACTCTCCCGGGCGCTCTGGGAGTCTCCCGCTCCCGGCCGCCAAGGAGAGAAACACTGCTTTTTCTTTTTCTTTTTATTCTGACACGGAGCCTTGTCAGAATAGAAAAAAAATGTTTCACCATAGGAATGCATTGCTAGCTTCCTATTGGCTATTTCAATTTACAATAGCCAATAGCAAACTAGCTATTGTACCCACCCTCTGCTGCAGTTCTCCGTCAGGTCCACACTAGTCATTGACAGCAGCAGAGGGCGGGTACAATAGCTAGTTTGCTATTGGCTATTGTAAATTGAAATAGCCAATAGGAAGCTAGCAATGCATTCCTATGGCAAAAAAATTTTTTGACGGCAGCAGAACTGCCGGCCAATAGAAAACAGTTGGGTGGAGCTAGCTGTCACTGCTAGCTCCGCACAATCGTATTCTATAAATGTTTTCTACTTTTTAAACTATTTTTCTGTTCTGCTCGGTACCACAGAGGGACCCAGCAGAACAGCCGAGCCGAATGCCGCCCGAACGTGGCCAAGCGGCTCAGTCGAGTCGAACGCATATGCCCTGGCTCGGCTGTGCCGTGCTGAAAGCCGAAGCTGGCCGGCCGTTAGCCTGCTTATGACAGCTGATCGGAGCCAGCCGTGATCTTACAGCTGGCTCCGGCCACTTGCAGAGAGATCAGTGTCCCTGGTTACCTGCTAACCAGGGACACTGATCTCCAAACAGCAAACTCTCCCTGGCGCTCCGGGAGTCTCCCGCTCCCGGTGGCCAAGGAGAGAAACACTGATGTTTCTTTTTTTTTATTCTGACACGGAGCCATATCAGAATAGAAAAAAAAATTGCCCATTGGAATGCATTGCTAGTTTCCTATTGGCTATTTCAATTTGCAATAGCCAATAGTAAACTAGAACTGTACCCGCCCTCTACTGCAGTTCTCCATCAGGTCCATCAGTAGAGGGCGGGTACAATGCTTGTTTACTATTGGCTATTGCAAATTGAAATAGCCAATAGGAAACTAGCAATGCATTCCAATGGGCAAAAACTTTTAATAAAGAATAAAAAAAAGAAAAATCAGGGTTTCTCTCCTGAGCGGCCGGGAGCGGGAGGCTCCCAGAGCCCCCGAGAGAGGTTTTTTTTTCTTTTTCTTGACGGCAGCAGAACCGCCGGACAATAGAAAATTGTTGGGCGGAGCTAGCTGTCATTGCTAGCTCCGCACAATCGTTTTCTATTTACTTTTTTAACAATTTTTCTGTTCTGCTCGGTTCCTCTGAGGGACCGAGCAGAACAGCAGAACTGCTCTGCGGCATTCGGCTATTCACTCACTGCTGTTCGGCATCTATAAGAATAGGCCGAACAGCAGTGAGTAGCCTCCCAGTGAGTCTGTTATAAATATTGAAAAAAATGGATCCACACTACTCATCTGCTTTGATTGTCAGTTTATGAATAGCTCAAGAGCCACAACAGTCAGACATCAATGTGAAAACCTTGAAGCGTTTTCTACACAAAAGTGCTTACTCATAAGAACTTTTCTTGTACAGTTTCGTTGTGTTGTTCTTACTAAGCAATACCCTTTTTTTTTAAGATCAATGACTTATTCATCCATTCTCCACTTTCTTATTATTGAAAAAATATAATTGACTCTAGCACTGGTCAAAAGTGCTACAAAAAAAACTGCAACAGCAGAAATCATAGAATTGTTTCTATATGCGCCATTAACTAGTTTAATAATTTTTCAGCAAAATGACATGTTCACCCTAAATTTGATGTACAACGTTTCTAAATCCATTAACATACATTGACTTTCAATAAATCTGAGCAATCAAACACCCTAAGGCCATAAGAATATAATGTTTTCTATATTATGTAGCAATGTAGAACAATTCAGCATAATCCTGCTTCATCTCACCCTAATATAGGAATTGGATTTGTAATAAATAAAAAAAAAAAAAACAGCAGGTATTCTAATCGGTGCTTATAAACTACTTTGGTTGATCACTTTAGAATATTATTGTGGCAATCAGTACTGTGCATTGAGCCAATTGCCCCTGATTAAAATACATATTAAAACTGGCAGGGGAGCACTCAGTTATGACCTGTAATTCCAGGAATGTATGAAGTTCTGTGACAGTTGTCATTAATAAGCTTTTAGTTAGCGATTATTTGAGATATAACTATTACAGTAAGCTAAGGTTAAGTGCTTTAATTTGTGAATTACATTTATCAAAGTTTTGAATGGACTGTCATTAATCATAACAACATTCAGGTTTAGTGGCAGGGTGATGTATGGTAATTATACAGATGTATCTAGTCATCCATTGTTTAAGGAAACATAAAAGACATGTTCAAAGATTATCATACTCAGAGTGTTTATGGTATACCATAAGAGATAATATATAATGACCTTTCCAGCACAGAAAACAGATACACTGATGGATTTTCCTCACTGGAATAACTTTACACTTCAATACTGAACCTCATTTGCCATGTTGCTGCACCCTTCACCTCCCCCCACTGTATCAAGGTCTTCCTAATTCTTCCAAATTCTTTCTTCATCACAGAATGTTAATAGGTTGGTTTGATAAGAACGGTCCTTCATATATCCATGTTGGTTGTTACTTATGATACCATTTTCATCTGAAAATTCTTGTATACAGTTTCTTTCAATCCCCTCAAATACTTTGCACACTATTGATGTTAGGCTGACTGGTCTGTGGTTCTCTGGTATACAACTGGGCCCTTTTTTGAATATTGGTACAACATTTGCTTTACACCATTCAGTTGGTACCAATCCAGTCAGCAAGGTGTCCTTCAAAATTAAAAGCTATGGTCTCACTATAAGTTCGATAAGCAGTCTAAGTACTCACTGGTGTAATCTGGTCCTGGAGATTCATTTACATTACGTTTCTCTAGTCTGTTCCAGACTTGCATTTCTGTTAGCCACTGCGGTACATTTAGTACATTGCTATTAGCACTAGTTTACTTTGCTGTTGTTTATTAATCCCAGCATTTTCCTAAATATAAACTAAGAAGAAAATTGTATTTATTACCTCTGCCTTCTCCCTGATATTTGAGACCAACTTCCCATATTCAATACTTTATGGCAGTGCTACCCAACCTTTTTATCGCCGCGGACCGGTCAACGTTTAATAATTTTACCGTGGCCCGCTGAGGGGGGGGACGTTGATTGTTTATATTTTATAATATATATATCTTTATTATAATTAATTATAATAATAATATATATCTATATATAT
>NW_017306305.1:2718325-2893135 GCF_000935625.1 Nanorana parkeri
TTTGTTAAAATTGGGAGGCGGCGGGGGGGGGGGGTTATTTTACTTTCTGTAGCAATATGGTTTTTTGCGTTCTACTTTAGCTGCTTGGATTGAGCTTACATCACTTATTGCAATCATTGTATCTGTGGAATGCCAGTATTGACCCTTTCTCTTTATATTTTTTAAATGCTAGTTATTTCTCATATACATGTTTTTTTACCCATGGATTTAGCCACATTGATTTAACCTTGTTCTTTTATATTTGTTACCCTATGGCAAACCCTAGCAAATGTCATTGTGTAGTATATTCTTAAAACACTTCCAATTATCCTCAGTGTTCTTTGCTAGAAATAGTTGGTCCCATTTGGTATCATATAGTAAGGAATGTGACTTACTGAAGATTGCCTTTCTGATGTTTAGAGCTCTGGTCATACCAACATTGCTCTCTTTTCTGTATCTTACCACAAACATAATCACCCTCACAGCTTTGTGTTGTTAGAAATGATTAAATCTAATAGAACATTTTTCCTAGTCCCTTCTGCCCAGTCAATGCCGGGATAATTGAAGTTTCCTATAATGATAACATTGACAGTGAATGACAGTGGCCACCAGTGGCTATTGAATCCCCCCACTGTCATATGCTGCCAACTACAAGGAAGGAGTAACCTGATAGGAAACTTTGAGCAACAAGTTCCCATCGGCGTTTTAGCAACCTAACATCCCTGTTGGAAGCTATCACATTCATGACAGCTTCCCAGGTCAAATATGCCGTACTCTTTATTGCACAGGGACCCCACTGTGTAGTAAAGAGCAAGGCATGTCTGCACACCTGTCTCTCTATGCCAACTTAGAGTTGGCGTTAATTACCTCCAGTTTCTTTATCTACCAACTAGCAGTAATTATTTTTAATTTGTTGAAGCCATAGTAATATATTGTGAAAGTGGCGCAAATAAGAACTACCTGAATATGTTACACATCTCTGAACTTTTAGGCCCTGTTCACACATACAGTGGTGACCTGCATTTGTCCATACCAAATCAAAAAAGGTCACTGCTAGGGCACATAGAAAACAATTGTTCACACCACCATGTGGGTGAGATGGTGTCAGGAACACTGCACACAGCAGATGGCGTCTGCGCATGCGCGCGAGCACGGCGTGACCCGCAGTGTCGGGCCGGGCCGTGCACTTTCGCGTAGACGTCCGTGCGCGCGCGTGCGCGCAGCACGGCGCGTGCGCGCAGCACGTCACGTGCGCGCATCTGCGACGTGTTGTGGCGCCAAACGGGCTATTTAAACTCAGCTCCTCCATGTCTCCAGTGCTGAGTACTCTTTCAGCTTGTGCCTAGTATCCTGTGTCTGTTCCTTGGTTTATTAGTTGTTGGTTTTGACTCCGGCTTGCTCCTGACTCCGCTGACCTCCTGGTATCCTGATCCTGGCTTGTCTAGACGATTCTCCTGCTCCCTGCCTGTTCCAGCATTGCCCGCTTGTTACCAAACCCGGCATGTGACCCGACCACGAGATTGCCTTATGCCATACAACCTCTCTGCCCGCACGTTGCTGATCCGGTCTGCCTGACTTCGTTTACTCTCTGTCTGCCTCCCTGCTGTGCGTTTATATTATCCCTCACGGCAAGAGACCGTACGAGTTACCCTCTGGTACCGAAGTCCTCATCCAGGCACTCGTGCCCCGCTGTGCCCCAGACTACCTGTCTTCTCTACCAGGCTTTCTGGGACCAGAGTTGCAAGAGAGGGGCCGCCCTCGTCATCTCAAGCTTCATCAGGTACGTGACAGATGGGTGGTGTGTTGCGCTGTAGAAAAATATAGCATGTTGTGCACTGAATGCCACCACAATTCACCGTGTGGCAGCACAGTGCACTCTGTTGCTTTGCCAGGACATGAAAAGAGTGTACACATTGCACACTAATGATAACGTAACAAAAAAATTTAAAAAGTGAAAGCATTGTAGCATTTATCGAATAAGTTAGTCTGAATACGCCCTTAACAAAACTGGCAAAAAAGCTTTTAAGAATTAGTTGCAGGACTTTTTTAAGGGAACATGCTGCCAGAAAAGTGTTGCAAATGCTTGACTGAATGGTCCACTCTGTGTTTTCCACTTTTACACAATCTTGTCAGGGATGAGCAGGTAAATCAGACAAACTTGATTTTGTACCAAAATGACCAATCAGCCACTAATTTCACTGTGCAGCAATGCTTGGTGAAGTTTTTTTTAAAGTTCTCTGCTTGACATGGCTTTGGTTTTAAACAAGGACCCCTCAGACTCCAGCCCTGTGTACCATGACCTAGTTTATATTACAAATAATACTATGCTACACCCTGTCATGAGTGCTGACATAAGGATAAATGGTTTTGTTGATAATCAAAGCCATGTCAGTGGCATGGCTTTGATTTTCAACAACACTGTCAGTGTGTGTGTGTTTTTTTTCTTGATGCACTTGATGTTCAGCTAGACAGAAATACAATAATAGAAAATTGTTAAAATAAATAGAAAAAAAAAAAAAGGAATCTCCATAACCCTCAGGGGTGATGCACCCTTAACAGGAATTAGAGTAAAACATTCCTGACCAATAACAGGACTGGCATTCACATATTATATGTTGCTACTAGAATTAGTGCATTAGTACACAGGTGTTGTTTTCCTGCTTTTGAGAGCCTTTGAATCCTATTGACTTCAAAGGAGTACTGTAGTTGATAGGTCAGAGTTGGTGTTTGTCTTGCTTTGCATTGCATTTCTGTGGCTACAGCAGGTCCAATGAGGAACATTTTTGGATTGTAAGTACAGCAGATTAAATACATTTTGTTTCTGTCAAACACTGCATTTTGCAAGTGAACGTATGTGTTTGAGCTGCACTGTTTGAATGTAAAATTCTGCATTTTAATGACTGAATGACTGCCTATCTGCATGAGCCCTTATCATAACAGGTAATTATTAGAGGAATGCAGAGGTATCATGATAGTTTGTCAGGTTTATTTTGCAGAAAATTACTTTATTTGAAAATTAGATCTGTATAGTTTATTTTTCACATAAATGCAGTAAGTTATACGGTGGATATGTACAGTAGTTTAAGCTAGTTCAACTTTATTAAAAAAAAAAAAAAAATAATCTGAATGCATCTACATTAGGTAGTACTGTGGTTCTTATACATCCCTTAACTTAACATATGGCAGGTTCAGGAGTCTTTGGCACTGTGTTTGGTACTACTCAGTGTTATGAAAGAGCTTTTGCATGCCTGGTAAATGTCTACTCTAATATGACATTTGCTTTGTGATACAGCAAATAATTATAAATATGCTAAGTAAATATTTTAGTCATTAAATGTCAATGATGATAACTTCAGAAACAAGATTACCTATGAAAGGATGAAATATCATATTTTATTAGGAATATTAGGATCTCTCTGTAAGCAGGAAGATTTACAACTCAGTGAGAAGCAGACTTTTTCCAATATATTACCGTATAAGCTTTTTTTCAACCAATTTAATTAAGTTTTCAATACATGGCACACCAATCATGCAAATTAAACAGTAGGCATTTTAATATGTATAGATGACATCGTAGTCAGGGCTATACAGAGATGTAAAGAATCTGCTCTACCCATTATGAATTATATATAAAATGTTGAAGAAATGTTGGACAGTTGCCAGCTGAAATCTAACTTTTAGATGGAAAACAGCTAAATTCAGCATCCTTCACCCATGTGTACATTTATTCATGTGGCCACTTGTAACACCGTGGCAGAATTTCATAGCATAATGGAAGTAATACACACACAGACACGCATGAAAGAAACACCCAAGTAAGCCAGTTTATCTATAAATTGCTGTTATTTGTTCCAAAGATGCTAACCTTCTAATTAGACCTAATTGTGTTACTGTTGTGCTTAAAGTGTATTTCCACTTATGCTTTCAAAATTGAGAAAATCCCCACTAAATGTTTGGTATGTGTTTTATTCACACAGCACATATAACAATAACTTTTAAAAAAATTACCTTTTAGATATCTCTATTTAGCATGTCTTTGCATGGCCCTCTCTCAATTTCAGTAACAGCAAACTTTGACTGTCCTAATAGAAAGACTTAGGACAGACTTTGGTTCTCCTCCTTAACATACAAAGGGGTCTATTCACAAAACTGCCGAAGGATCTGGCCGTAGCTTCGGCCGATCCTTCGGCTGGCTTCGGCCCCAGGACCCCTTCGGTTCAGGAGAACCGAGGGGGTGCTGTACGGGCTATTCACAATAGCCCGTACAGCTCCCATTTTTCACTCTTTTTCTGTTCTGCTCGGTGCCTCTGAGGGACCGAGCAGAACAGCCGAGCCAAATGCCGCTCGGCGGCATTCGGCTATTCTCTCACTGCTGTTCGGGATCTTTCAGAATAGCCCGAACAGCAGTGAGAAGCCTGCCGGAGGTTCGACTCAGCCGATCCAGATGTTGGATCAGCTGAGTCGAACTCCTTCTGCACTTCGGGTCAGCCGAACATGCTGAGCATGTTCGGCTGATCCGAAGCCACACGAAGCAAGCCGATGTACGGCTGATTTCAGCCGATATACGGCTGAAATCAGCCGTACCAGCCTGAAGTGAATAGCCGAACAGTGTTCGGCTCACTTCACTTCTGATCGGTCATTCACTCGGCTGCCCTCGGCAGCTTTGTGAATAGACCCCAATGTCTTAAATTCTTTAACACTTTCAGGGTTATTCACAAAAGGGTGAAGAGTTTGGAGAAGGCAGGAGAAGTGAACAATCTAGGCCAAAATAGCTGATTCGGTAAAATTCTCCAATTCAGCTTTCCAGTTCAGCTATGTTGTCCTAGATTGTTCACTTTATTCTGCCTACTTCCAAACTCTGCACTCTTTAGTGAATAACCCTGTTTGTTAGAACAGATCGTCCTGCTCATCTAGTTCTTCTTATTATTAATATTATACAGGATTTATATACCGCCAACAGTTTGCGCAGCGTTTTACAATAGTTTACAAGTAATAATGAAATCTGCAAGCACAGTACAGACAGGGTTAATTATATGAAACAAAACTCCCCAGCGTCCCAGACAATGAGATCTAAGCACTATTTTTTTCAGTCCTGTAGTTAACACAATCAACATTTAAAAAGTAAGCTGCTATTTTGTTTAAAGGTATGGTATGTGATTCGGAACACGTAACAAGTATAAAATAGGTGTTATTCCTAATTGGCTGCAAAAGTGGAAACATACTTTAAGGTGTATGGAAACCGTTCAATTAACTTCTTTTATTTGCTCCCATTGGTCTGTAAAATATACAGTACATTTAAAAGCAATTTGTTATATCCGTTTGATAAGTGTAAACAAATACCAAATTATTTAAAACCTTGTGACATGGTGACTCCATGTGCTCTCTGCCACTACTGACTTTTAGCAGTTAGAAAGTGTTTCCATTATTCTCTGTGGGCTTCAGAGCATCTCCCCACCATTTTATGAAGAAGAGCAGGGGATGTTCTTTGGTCCTAACACCTTCCTGTCCTGGGATGACAACGATGAACCTACATATATAAATTACAGTGAATGAGTGTTCTCACACTAGGAAAGGAAGTTTGTTACTAGCAGTATCACCAGAAGAGTATAAAGAACAAAAACAACTTGAAAAACAAAAAACAAATGCAACACCACATGTAAGGACTGGTAAGCTGCATTTTTTTTGTTTTAGGATTTAGGGTATGTTCACACAATATGCAGTGCGTTCCGGGCCAATTCTGGCCGGAACGCACTGCATCGCATTGTGGCTGGCTCACTTTTTTTAGTGCTTGCAGCATTTTGATTGCACCGGACCGGACTGCAGGCACAATGTGCCTTGCGATCCCATCCGGGCGATCGCATTATGGCCAGAGGGCGTGTGAACGGTGCCATTCACTTCAATGGCCCGCCACGCCGCCTCCTGCCCTGAAAAAAAGTGAACCGGCCTCTGCTGCAGTTCCCCGTCAGGTTCATCAGCAGAGGGCGGGTACAATGCTAGTTTACTATTAGCTATTGCAAATTGAAATAGCCAATAGTAATGTCCCAATGCTTTTCAATGGGAAAATTTCTTTTTTTTTTATATATTCTGACATCGATCGTGTCAGAATAAAGAAAAAAAAAAGACACAGCAGTGCTTCTCTCCTTGGCGGCCGGGAGCGGGAGGCTCCCAGAGCGCCCGGGAGAGGTTTTTTTTTCGTTTTTTTTTACAGCATCAGAGCCGCCGGACAATAGGAAACTATTGGGAGGAGCTAGCTGTCACTGCTAGCTCCGCACAATCGTTTGCTATTTACTTTTTTCACTCTTTTTCTGTTCTGCTCGGTACCTCTGAGGGACGGCGGCGCTTGGCGGCATTCGGCTATTCACTCACTGCTGTTCGGGATCTTTAAGAATAACCCGAACAGCAGTGAGTAGCCTGCCGGAGGTTCGGCTCAGCCGATCCAGTTGTTGGATCGGCTGAGTCGAACTCCTTCTGCACTTCGGGTCGGCCGAACATGCTGAGCATGTTCGGCCGACCCGAAGCCACACGAAGCAAGCCGATGTACGGCTGATTTCAGCCGATGTACGGCTGAAATCAGCCGTACCAGACCGGAGTGAATAGCCGAACAGTGTTCGGCTCACTTCACTTCAGATTGGTCATTCACTCGGCTGCGCTTGGCAGCTTCGTGAATAGACCCCATAGTCTTCATAAAGGCAGCTATGCCTCAATAATATAAGGCAAGGTAGGGGAGATTACCAGTAAATATTACCACTTGGATGGGTATAAAAACATTGTTGGAAAAATGGATTGTCTGGACAATTGTCATTATTGTGTAAGAGTGGGCAAAAATCATTTCCATATTTTCCTAGTGTAAGTGGGGAATTTTGGCGTAAGGGATATGTTGTACTGCTTGTTTCTTAGGGATATAACACTGTTTTAATATTTAGACAATTTCAACATGTTGCCTTGACTCCTGCCAATAACAATTATGGAAAAGGTCAGCAGATCATTGGCTGTAGGCATTATGTTCCTTACATCATGTGCCAAAAATAGTATTATCTGTTACTTCTTAAAGGTCACAGTTCCTCATTTGGTAACTTCAAACAATTTTACCTACTGTCAATTGAGTATCAGGCCTCAATTGACATTTTATAAATGTGAAGTTGTTCATGTAAATGATTTTCTAGTAATCATCATTGTGTAACCTATACATTTAAACAACTGGAAAAGTTTGGTAAAGATGTAAATTATAGGATTATCAAGCAGCTGGACCACAGCTTCTGTTATTTTGAATTACCCAACAGTTAATTGCTTAACTTGTTGAAAATAAGTCTAGTTTCAGCTGTAATAAATCTGCACACTGTGTATATATTTATGCTATGCTACATTCAGAATAGAATAGAATATTGTGTATTCTTTAGTGGGTTTTAAATTTGTGGCCATAAGGGGGGCAGTGGGTTTTGCTCACCAGTAGCACACATTAATAATTTTGTTGTTTTTGTTTTACAACCAGGATTTAAATATTTGCTGTTCAATTAAACAATGTTTTATCAAAACTTCATGCTGTTAAGAGCGTTTGCCAGAATCTCTTAATAGTACAGCCAGTTTAGGTGAGTGTAAGGTCAATATATGCTTATAATTCTTGGAAAAAACTTTAATGACTTTATATAATAATCACTGTAAGTTATTTTTGTATAGTTTAAATAATTGTACAACACTGTGACAGAAAAGTGCAGTTTCTCTGTTCAACATTAACCTTCTACCTAAAAACAGTGTAACTGAGGTATTTATTGTAAACAGACATTTACATTAAAGCAAATCAAACATGTTGCTACAGTTATTGTGCATGTGATGCTCAAGAATCAAGCCGGGAGCTAAAAGTGCAACTAAGTGGAAAGCGGACATGATTGGAGCTTGCAGTAGAGGCTAAGCCAGGGCAACGTTAAAATTTTTAGGTTTGAAAAAGAGAAATCATAACATGTTGGGTTTGAAAAGAGAACATTGTCATTTTCACATGTCGGCTAGAACTATGAGGTTAGTGAGAAGCACTCACCTCATAGTTCTCCTTTAAACAGGTAGGTTGTTAAGTGAGGAGTCGCTGTACTGCAATGTGCTCATTGCCATTGTACTGTATAAATTCTAGCAGGTGAGGATATGAAAGTAGAAGATTAAATAAAATCATATTTTAATAAAATCTGTCAGAAAACAATGTGGTTTAATAAGTTTGATGCATTGGAGGATTTTTTTAAATAGAGCATACAGATGTAAGAATATTTGACTACAAATACAAAAAGCTTGGAGGTTTATTTCACCAAAAGGGCAAAAAAAACATTCAGGGAAATGTAATTTGTTTTACGAAAAAAAAAAAACTCACTGCTTTTTCTTTTAACAGCACGCACAAGAGTAAGCAAATATAAACCTATAAATTTGGAGCCCGTAAAAAAAGTAAACGGTGCAGTGTGAATTAACATCAGAGATAATGTACAATGCACAAATACCACTTGTCTGCTCATGAGTCATACTCTGCTTATTCCCTTGTTGTCTAGCCAGGTTAGGAAACAGAAAAAGGAACCAAGTTGACAAGAGGAAGAAAAAAAGATATAATGAGTGCTGAGAGAGAGAATAAAAAGGGAGGGCGTATGGGAGTTAGTGTGATAGAGCAATGAGCAGAGGAATTCTGTGGAGAAAAAAAAGGTTTATGGTATCCATATGGCAGTATTGGCTATGTACATGTGAAAGAATTTTAAAAATTTGGATGCATGTGTGGCCCTGTCTACTATATCAGCATGTCATAGAACAGTATCGTTCTTACTGTCTAACCATTAATAAGAGCAAGGGCAGACAATGCATAATTTTCTTCTGGTTTAGTACATCAGCTAATATGCATACTACCAGCTCTTGTAAACTTTAGACCACATTGGGATTGCTGCAGCAGGAACTTATGGATTCCTGGGACAGGAATCCCAAATCACCCATTTAGATGCGGTCGCTGTCACTCGTTCAAATGAATGACCAGGTGACAGCAGCCAAATCTGTAAGTGGCAATCTGCATGTAATTATATGTAACACAATTAAATTAGGTTTGAAATAGATCACTGTCCCTGGACGCATCTATCGTGCATCCATGAACCCAGGGATCTATTTCAAACCGCATGTAATTGCATCACATACGATTACATGTGGAGTGTCGCTTACAGATGCAGCCTCTGTCACCCAGTTATTAACTTGAACAGATGGCAGCGGCCGCATCTAAATGGGAGAATTGGAATTCCTGCAGCAGGAATACGCAGGTTCCTGCCACAGGAATCCCTAAATGCATAGTGTGAATGTAGCCTTAAAAAATTATATCACTTTAACCACTTGAAGTCCGCTGTGTTTACACCCCCTTCCTGTCCAGGGCTTTTTTTCAGTATTCAGCGCTGCAGTACTTTGACTGACATTTATTCCGTCATGCAGCGCTGTATTAAAATTAATTTTATACCATTTTTTGGGGACAGATAGAGCTTTCTTTTGGTGTTATTTAATCACCACTGGGGTTTTCATTTTTTACTATATTAAGGAACAATTACCGAATATTAAAAAAACAGTTTCCCCTACATTAAATTATAAAACATCTATTATTACCCAATTTTATGGTAAAATATAAAAGGCGGGGTGACGTTGGACAAAAAGACACCAAACATGTCAAGCCTTAAAATTGCATGTGCGCGCGAAACCTCAAAAAAAGACAATACCCAAAATTGGCCATAGGCGACGCTTTAAAAGCTTTTACCGCTCATCAGTGTAGTGTTATCAGTGATTGATGGCCCTAGATTTATTGCTCTCACTGCGACGTTTGCTGCTGACGCATCTGACGCATATTTACGTTTATATGTGCATAAACGTGAGGGTAGGGACTTAAAAAATGTGTGGTTTTTTTTTACTTTTTTTATGTGTGACTTTTATAATTTTTTTACTTTTTTATTTTTTTTACACTTAGATAACAATAAAGATAACAATAACAATAAAGATAACAATCTCCCTATGTGATAGCACATGCACACTGACATGTCCTCTTTATGGAGACATTAGGGGTCTCTAAGACCCCTAATGCCACCTGGGGACCCCCAATGAAGCCGATGAAGCACAGATCTGCTTCATCAGCTTCTTCTCCCTGGCAATAGCAGCCAGAGGACTGACAATGTGTATTACACATTACTTCCCCATTCACAGTACGGAGGGGATCTGCAAGGAGGAAGGTGCTGATCTCCCTCCCATCTTCCTCCTGACACCCTCCCGAGCCAGTCCCGGGCCACAGATGGGGTAGCAGATAACGAGATTGGAGGTAAGGGTGCAGGAGGGGGGGCGGCGGCGGCACTCCTGGAGGGGGAAGGGGGCGTTCAGCCAGCACATACAACGAACAGCAGGCTATAGAGCCGCAGATCGTTTGTATGTCAAACAGCCGGGCTCGGCTGTGTAAAACAGGCAGGTGTTTTGTGCCCGTGCACGCGTGCTAGGGGGCGCGTGTGAGCAGAAAAAAAGCAACCCATGTGAGTTTGTCGTCCATCCGTTTTTTCACAATGCGCGGACGGCAAGTGGTTAAACCCCTCCCCCCCAAAAAAAATCAAACCTAAAATCTGCCATTGAAAACTATCAAATATGTTTCTTTATATCACAGTTTTTCATATAAGTAAACTCATTTCTTTAAATATAAGCTCATATAAGCTTTAACATTTGAATGTGATTTTATAATGGTTTTTCTCTATTTTTAAAACTGCAGCTTTCATCAAAATAATAACTGATGATTCTGCGATGAAGGCACTTCCTTGTATATTGTAAAAACCTTCTGTCCATGTCTTCCAGTTGTGCTTTTTAGACTTCACCTATTCACATGGACTTCCAATGGAGACTACAAGTGACAATTCAAACACACATTAAAGCAGGAATGGGCCACTGTGGTCACCATCAGGAAACCTGTGCATGCATGTAGACAGGAAGTGATTGCAAAAAGACTGCAGCACTGAGATGCACCAAAGGATGAGAAATAAAAATAAAAATTAAGTTTAAAAAAAAAAAGCATAACTTCAGCAAATTAAAGGTCACTCACTTAAAGTGATATTAAAGGCAGTTCCCCCAATGCTGCTCTAAGGACTTACCTTATGTAATTGTTCTTAATCCAAACAGCTTTTCCTTCCACTCGTTTTCCACAGTCCCTCCAGCGCTGGTGGCACTCTCTGATCCAGTGCAGACTCCTCGTGTCCCACAGAGTCTGTCCAGCCTCCGTGCTCCCGGCTGTCTGGCTGAGTCCATTCAATGTCAGTGTTGCTCTCCTCCTCACCCCTCTGGTGATCTGGACTATGCATGCGCCCGCCCACACTTCCTCCTTCACAGTGTTCGGGAGCCGGGACTTCTGCAGCGGGGAGCGAGCGAAGCTGACACAGGTGAGATATTTGGTATTTGTCAACTTTTTTTTTTAATGTTGGGGCATATATCTACTGCTTCCTAGGAATTTACATATTCCTAAAAAGTAGTAAAAGCTTTAAAACAAGCCACCACTGACCTCTCTAGTTGCTTGTACTGTGAACAAAATTTAGATAGATAGTGTCACGTACCTGATGAAGCTTGAGATGACGAGGGCGGCCCCTCTCTTGCAACTCTGGTCCCAGAAAGCCTGGTAGAGAAGACAGGTAGTCTGGGGCACAGCGGGGCACGAGTGCCTGGATGAGGACTTCGGTACCAGAGGGTAACTCGTACGGTCTCTTGCCGTGAGGGATAATATAAACGCACAGCAGGGAGGCAGACAGAGAGTAAACGAAGTCAGGCAGACCGGATCAGCAACGTGCGGGCAGAGAGGTTGTATGGCATAAGGCAATCTCGTGGTCGGGTCACATGCCGGGTTTGGTAACAAGCGGGCAATGCTGGAACAGGCAGGGAGCAGGAGAATCGTCTAGACAAGCCAGGATCAGGATACCAGAAGGTCAGCGGAGTCAGGAGCAAGCCGGAGTCAAAACCAACAACTAATAAACCAAGGAACAGACACAGGATACTAGGCACAAGCTGAAAGAGTACTCAGCACTGGAGACATGGAGGAGCTGAGTTTAAATAGCCCGTTTGGCGCCACAACACGTCGCAGATGCGCGCACGTGACGTGCTGCGCGCACGCGCCGTGCTGCGCGCGCGCACGGACGTCTACGCGAAAGTGCACGGCCCGGCCCGACACTGCGGGTCACGCCGTGCTCGCGCGCATGCGCAGACGCCATCTGCTGTGTGCAGTGTTCCTGACAGATAGATAGATAAATAGATAGATGTAGATAGATAGATAGATAGATAGATAGATAGATAGATGTCAAAACATTATTTTTGTAATATAGTCTGGATTTCTCTGTTAAATGTGTTTATTTAACTACTGATATTTCATGTTTTTAAGTAAAAACATTGATATTAATACAGCTAAGCTCATCTATGAAATTCTTCAAATCAAAATGTATGAAAGTCTTTATAAAGTATCCATAAGAAATAAACAAGGTCTCGGAGGAACGCCTTGTACAGTCGGAGGAGTACAAGATATTTTTTTAAGAATCCTTTCACATTTGTGTTAAGGAATTCTGTTTACTTTTGAAGAACAAGGTGCCCTTTATTTATCAGACAGACGTTGCATCCGTTCACGACTCCAAATTCATCTCTCATTTGTGATTTAGCCATGCTGGTTTCAAAATGATTTCTTTTTACAATCTGTTAGCATTTTTGTTTGTCTTTTATTACAGGAAGAAGGGAAAAAAACATTTCACATACTAAGTAATGTAAACAGCAGTTACAGGGTTGTTTAAGGCAACAGCGTACATTTGGCTCTGGGAAGAACTGACCGGTTCATGGTCACAGAAATATATTTGCTCCTATACTGTTGCTTTTAAGAGCAGTTTTGGTTTATCTACCTACAGCACAGTTTTACTATGAACTAAGCATTTGCTAAGCTGTAAAATAGTGCAGAGAAGAGCAGACATGTATCAGTACCTAAGCTAAGTCTTTATTTCTCTATTTTATAACTGATGCATACCTACTGACAGCATAACATAGCACAACATTAAATATAAGAACATTTATACAATAGAAAGCAAAAGCACATAATAGAAAATAATATTGAAAAAAGCTCCTTTCATTCGGTGTAAAGGAAACAATCTACTAATACGAATAGTTGTGTTGCATTAGATTCAGGTGTCCTCTGTGTAGCTATTCGTTTCATTGAAAACAATTGAAAAAAAGGCAGTGTCCTAAAATGTACCAGACTTCTAACCTGTTCCCAATCGTTCCCAACTATTTCCTACCTGAACTACTTTAACTTTAAATTGTATTTTTACTTTTGCAGCCAAATTGGGGTAACACTGTTTGTTATGTTCCTATTCACATTGCATAACTTAAAAAAAGGCACATGCTTACATTTTAACTGCATTTTATTTGCTTAACCCTTTCGCTGCCAAGCCCTCTGGAACATTTTGCAACTCAGCTGGCCATGCAATTTTTGCAATTTTTCCCATTGATTTGATTTTCAACTGCTGCATTGCTAGCGTTTGTAAAAGACCCCCCAAACCATACATTTTCAGAAAACGCAGGCGGTGCTACTAAATGTGTAGGCCATGCAATAATTGCACAAATGCTTCTCAAATTAATATTAAACCGATAAAAATACACAATTCAATTGATAAAGCACACTAAAATCAGTATCAGTGCACAAAAAAATATTTGCTGACTAAATCTAAAAGATAAAACTGTATTGAGTTAATAAATAACAAATATTTCGAAATTTTAAATTGCGCCTTTTTGCAAAAAGGTAAAAAAATGAAGGAACGCAAAACTGTAAATAAGCGATTTATGTTAAAAATCGTGTTTGCTCTGTGTTGGTGTTTGTGTTGTGATAAAATTATACAAGCATATATTTAATTGCAACACAAGGTATCAAAACCCATGGCAATGCATCACAAAGCATTGCCATGCGTTGCCACAGTTAAAATAATGTTTTTTTAACCTCCCTGGTGGTAATCCCGAGTCTGGCTCGGGGTGAATTTTCAATGCTAGGAGCGGTAACCCCGAGCCAGACTCGGGGCTGCACAGAAAAGTGACACTCACCTTGTCCCTGCAATCCCGCGGCGTCCTCTGCTGTACGCGGCTCGAAAATGAAACTAAAAGCCGGCAACTGACCTTTAGTTTCGTTTTCGATCGTCACAGCCGGCGGGAAATTCAAAAGTGAAAAGTTGCAATATACACAGAAAAAAGTGAAAAATACAGACATATTCATAAATACTTCATGAAATGTATTTTTTTTAAATGCATGAAGTATAAGAACCTTACACGATATTTACTTGCTATTAGCTGCTAAAGATTAAGGGTCTGGTATGGATTTTGTGGAAACCTCATGCTGGTGTTTTTTTTTTTTTGCTGTAGAAAATAAAACAGAAAAAGTGGCATGTTAGAAAGAAAAAAAAAATCTTTGCCGCTTTATGACATTTTCCTGCCAGCTTGTTTTTTTCTGTTGTACAAAAAGTTTATTGTAAAACAATTGGTGTGCTGGTGGAATTGTTTATTTTTGGATTATGACGTTACCATTCATCAGCACCCACTTGATTACATTGATTCTCAAACCCAAGCACATTCGCTCATTCGCACATGTGATAATCTTATGGTAGTGCTATGTAGTAATAACAGCAGTATAGTAATAATTTGTGTATTTTCTATTAAATAATTTTGCATGCTAAAACTAGTATTCTGAGAAAAAAAGTTTATTTTGATCAATTAGGTACTTGTGTTCTGCTTGCTGATGTACACCAAAGAACTGACATTGTCACTATGGCTAGAATACACTCACTTTCATGTTTAATTGTGAAGGGTTAAATAAACTCTTAATAATGTTCCACAAACATCATTCCATGACACATAGCTCTGATTTTAGCCAGAATTACTTTATTTGCTATAAATGTAAAATGATACAGTGGAGGAAGGGATGATGGACATGTGAGCAATTACTCTTTTTTCAAACACTATCTCTAATGTCTTCCTGCAGACTTACATCCATTTAGGGGCAGACTCAATGGACCACTTGGTTTTTTTCTATCATCACATTAATTCATATGTATTATTTTCTGGTGAAGGACAATTAGGGAGATTCACTTTCTAGTGTGCGTCCATTTCCAGAGTTTTCTCTTTCTTTTTCATTTTCTTCCTAATCAATGCTCATTGTGCCACACCCTAACATTTATTTCTCCAGTGTTGCTTGTTTTGTTGCCTTTATGTGTCCTTGGTCTTACCCCTCCCCCCACCCCCCAATATGTAAAGTGGTATTCTTTCTCGCTCATCTGTTTTTTTTTATTTATCTAGTTATGATGAGCTTCTTGATTTGTCTGATTAGAAGAGATTGATTTAATTTCATCTGGAGCATCAGAACACTTTTTTCAGTAAAGCTATTTCCCCATCATCCTCATCATCATCATCATTATACTCATCACATTAGGGTAAGTACTATTTGCTATTAAATGTATTGATTTGAGCATGTGACCATGCCTTGTAAAATGTGCAGTAAAATAATAGATAACACAAACAAATATGGCTTCAAACATAAAAGGTTTATTATTTCTTAGAAGTTGCCTTCAAAAGCATACGATTTACTTACAACTTTTGTGGCCCAGAAAAAGGTGTAATCTTGGCACCAAGATCACATAGGGTTCGGCATGTTCGGCCGACCCGAAGTACAGAAGGAGTTCACACCTCTGCTGATGGACCTGATGGGGAACTGCAGCAGAGGGCGGGTACAATGCTAGTTTACTATTGGCTATTGCAAATTGAAATAGCCAATAGTAATGTCCCAATGCTTTTCAATGGGAAAAATCTTTTTTTTACAACAAAATACAAAAAAGTCCAACATGGGTAAAACAGTGGCTAAGCCACACATGGGTTAAATATTGGTTAATCCAAAACGTTTACTCCTGGCACAAGGATCAGATAGTTGAAACAGAATATAACAAACCCAACATGGGAAAAACAGAGCATGATTAAAATCTCTTTGGATAACAAGACTCTACCCTGCACATAATTCTTTTTTACATGTGATGGTAATTACATTGGGATAGTATACTGTATATCCTTTTCGTGGACCTTCAGAATAGCTGCCACTAGTATTGACTGGAGGTTCAGCATGTGGAAGCAGGGGGACAGGAGGCAGATGGGTGTGTGGGGAAGCTGGAGGAGTAGTTTGTATTATTGTAAGAATTTTGTAGTGTTGGCAGCTATTGGCTTTGAGTGAAAGATGTTGGATATCCGTAAAGTGCATTGGGAGCAGGGGAATTTAGGGTGAGTGTGGTGGCTGGTTGAATGTTGGCCTGCCTTGGGCTTTAAGTGTAATAAGACGATGTGGTAAGTAACATCTCTATGCCGATGACACTCAAATATATATTTCTACTCCACAACTCACCCCCTCAGTGTCCTTGCATGCCACTAATCTACTAACTGACATTTCAGTCTGGATGTTACAACACTTCTTAAAACTCAACCTTTCAAAAGCTGAGCTCATGATATTTCCTCCTGCCCGTGCACCTTCCCTCAACTTTTCCCTTGAGATTGATAACACAACTATCCATCCCTCCCCTCATGCCAAGGTGCTAGGTTTCATCCTGGACTCAGACTTCACCTCTCTGCCCCACATCCAATCACTATCCTAATCCTGCCGCCTTCACCTTCGTAACATCTCCAAAATATGCCCCTTCCTCACCAATGAAGCCGCAAAACTACTCATCCACTCCCTTGTTATCTCTCATCTTGACTATTGCAACTCCCTCTTTATTGGCCTACCTCTACACAGGCTATCCCCCCTTCAGTCTATCATGAATGCAGCTGCTAGACTCATCAGCCTAACCAACCGCTCAGTGTCTGCAACCCCCCTTTGCCAAAGCCTGCACTGGCTTCCACTCGCCCGAAGGATAACATTTAAAATATTTAAAACAACCACTTACAAAGCTATCCATAACTCTGTGGATATGCGCCAGGTGACACCGTTCAGCCTCATCGGGTAACACTCAGCCTGGTGATGCCCCTGAGCACATGCCTGTAGGACTACAAAAAAACAGAACAGCCCTGCATACCTGTGGAACCAGGGGCAAGAGGTTCATATATGTTTGTAGAACTACAAGTGCCATTTCAACTGCAGCTCTGCAGCTGAACTGTGACACTGGATCTGTCTCCTACTTCTGGAACCACTGGTCCAACTCTGCCAATAGTTTTTTTTTAGGGGAAGAGGCTGGTACTGGTACTGGATTACAGTGGTTCTGGATGGCACTGGTACTGGATGACATTGGTATTTAATGACACTGGTTCTGGCTGGCACTGGTACTGGATGACAGTGGTTCTGGATGACACTGGTACTCGCTGGCTATCAGGAAGCTCTCCCTTTCCTCTTACAACTGATCAGTGTGTGAGAAGAAACTGAGAATTAGCTGCTAATCCTAGCCATTGTTTACATTTTGTGATGCTGTTTTTGGCCATGGCCATAACATGGTACAGAGTCACTTTTGGCTCTGTCACTTTTCTGTGATCTGTACTACTAAAGGACAGTGCAAATAACAGGCACTGTGCTACTAAGTGCACTAGGGAGTGCAACAACACTGGAAAAAAACACTTTAAAAATGGTGATCCATCATGGGAGGTGCAAATGTTCAAATACAGCGGCTGGGCATAAGGTGGTAAAGGGACCCTGTAACTAGCTGCCAGACATTATAACTGAACAGCCCTAGAAAAGAAGAAGACGAGGAATCCTCACTCTTCCAAGGTGAGGCAAGGGAAGTCATTACTCTTCAGAAGCTCTACACCACACTGCTATACAGCACACCTGGAATGCTTAGTATTAGGGTTAATCATATATCAACATTTGCAAGCTGCTAACAAGTCCTGTGGGAAATAAAATATTGCAAGACCAAGCCAAATAACTGTACTAAAATTAGTTGTAAGATTTTTAGCACTAGGCTCACATTCATCCAGCTCATGTTTATCTAATAGCAGTTAGTCGAATTCAGCTGGACTTGTTCTGTAATGTTAAAGATGTTTTGTAGCTTATGCAAGTTACTTCTACACTTCTCATAATAGTCAGGAACATTTGCAGGGGTCTGTTTATGAAACTCATGAAAAGTGAAAAAGTGAATTGTATAAGCTACATAATGAACACAACATTACATAAAAAGTCTAGTTGAATGTGAGTAACCCCTGTTCAGCAGCATTCTTACTATGTGGACAGGGCAGTCTACAATTTTAGAATGGATCTGATTTCTGTAAAAACAAAAGGCAAGACCATCCCCAAATTTCTAATGTAATTTCACAAAAATCAGCCACAGTTTTGCCAAACAGTTATCAAATAAAGCAGAAGTACAAAAGCACACATCACTTTTCCTGCCTTGTTTGGTGTAGATAAACTGTGTGCCTCTTGTTGTGTATAAAACATGTCAAAGGCACTAAAATACTGTAGTTTGCATATACTAAACACATACACTTCTCAAGAAACAATATTTGGCAGTAGAGTGGAATGCAACTTGTGTATTAAATGCAAGTGTAAATGGGCCCAAAAGTACAGCACTGCTTTCTTAAAATAAATAATATTTGTATATCTCCACTTCCTTAGCATTGACATCCCTTATGTAGCTGGAGTGTCAAAAAATCTCATAAATCCCTGTTATTCAAATTTAGCAAAACTTTTAGACCAACACTTTTACAGCCAAACAATCCAAAACATTATCAAAAGTAAACAATGTAAATGTGATATATACACACCAATTCAATGAAGAACACTTAGAGGGTTATTCACTAATGAGCCAAAGGATCCAGCCGTAGCTTCGGCTGATCCTTCAGCTCACTTTGGCCACTGGAGCCCTTCAGCTCACTCGAATCGAAGGGCTGCTGTACGGCCTATTCACTATAGCCTGTACAGCAGCCAAAGGCAGGCAAGCGGCTCAGCCGATGCCAAGCTGAGTGCATATGCTTTGGTTTGGCTGAGCCGTAGTTACAGCCGAAGCAGGGCGAACAGTCTGTGACCATCTGTCCCATAAATGACAACAGCTGGGCTGGGCTGGGCTGGGCAGAGCCAACCGAGATGTTATGGCTGGCTCCACCAAATTGTTGTAGTGTAAAGACAGATCAGCGTCCTCAAATGACAAGGGGTGCCACATCTGGTTGTCCCTTTATTAAAGGGGTTCCCTGATGTGAAGAAGTCCCCCTGCCCGCACCCCCACAACCAACACCCCAGGGCTTGTGAGGAAGAGACCCTTGTCTCCATCAGCACCCTCCCAGTGCCAAGGGCATGTGGCCTGGTGTGGCGGGGGCGCTCGGTCGGGAGGGGTACCCCACATTGTTGTTTTTTTCTTTGGTTCAATTTTTTAAATTATTTTCTTAACATTTTTACATTTAACTTTTTTACATTTATTTAAATAATTTGTAAACTTTTTTAAAATTTGTTTCTGCTTTTGTGAATGAGAATAGGGGTGAACGGCAGTGAGTTAACTGCCGGAGCTTTAGCTCAGCCAATCCACATGCTGGATTGGCTGAGTCGAGCTGTTTCTGCACTTTTTCAGCACAAACATGTTTGGCTGACCAAGGGCAGCAGAAGCCAGCCCATGTATGCCTGATTTTAGCCGATGTACGGCTGAAATCAGCCATACTGAGCTGAAGTGAATAGCCAAACGGCATTTGGCTCACTTCACTTCAGCAGCTTTGTGAATAACCCCCTTAGACTTATGCTGTGTAAGGGATATACAACAAATGATCAACAATAATTTTTTTGCTGTTTAATAATCAATACTCAAGCTAAAATGTTAATTGGAATTTTTTAAGCTTTGAAAGCGTTTTTAATATCTAAATCATACAGTATGTTAGTAATATATTTAAACATGTTATTAATATCCTTTCTTTATTATATCCTTTCTTTATTATATCCTTTCTTTTTAAAGTCTCCATGGCAAATAACTGCAATTTTATTTTTCCTTAATGCACCAGGGCATATATTAAGCCAAAAAGCGCACATGAAATTAATGAAAACATTCATGCTTTTTAATAAAAACATAATTATAGGCAAATTGCTAATAATAAATGTGTGCTTTTGTACTTCTAAAATCAAGATTTGTTTTTAAAGCTTTTAAAAAAAATATTTAACCCTTTTATTGAGTACACAGTACAATTACATACGTGGCTGTTATAGGTTACTGCACATTGCGCATCATCTTTGCAAAGAGTATTTCTTTATTAAAGGAATTTGTTTTAGGCAAATTACATTTAAAATTTTAGAAAACAAAAAGGATCTGCTTCATTCTGGGCTATGCCTGAGGTTTCTTAACGATGTTCTTTTATTAAATGAAAATGTGTATAGATTGATTTAAAAGATGACAACACCATTGACATGTACTATAGTTTGTCATTCATTTTTTCTAGATTTTTCCTCCAGAGTCACAACATAAAAGAGCAAACACAGCTGCATGTTTTCTCACAGTCCTCTTTGTAATGTAATTTAAGATTCTAAAGAAATTCAAGATGTTCCACTTATTACAGAAGGGAATTTGACTCATAATGCCAAAATTAATATTTTTTTGTTAAAGTTTAACTATATACTTATCTATTGGTTTTGACTTTGCTAACCACCAAAATAAGCTCATAAAACACTAGCTAATTTTTTATATTTATATTTTCTACCTATAACATATTTTCTCTGCTAATTATTTTTACAGTTATGTTTAATTGTATATATTTTACTTTTTTTATAACGTTAACTATGTGTTGCTCTTCGGGCCCCACCAACTTTTTTGTTGCTTGCCATGGGTATTAGTCGACACATAGAACTCTATTGCAGACAGACAAAATAGTTGTTATAATCAGATAACTGTAACTGTCAGAGAGTGGAATAGGAGAATGATAACAAAATTGCATCTGAAACTGAGCCTCTGCTTCTGAGGCACTATAGGGTCTACCTAGTCAAATCCATGCAGCCTCTTCATCTTTCATCTCTATTGCCTTGAACTAATATGGGAATGGTCATTGAAGTCAGGGATGGGTTTTAGTGGTTTTAAGTAAAGGAGGTAACAGGGTGGCAATTTTCACAGCAGAGTGAATCTGTAGGGGTTGTGAATGCTAAGATTGAAACTGTGGGTACAAGAAGCTGAGGTTATTTAGCTCATGTCTTGCACCACGGCCTCAGTGTGTCAAGGTACTTTGTCCATCATGCTGCTTGGCCGGGAAACCGACTTCCCAGCAAATCAGCATCAAACTGGCTGTTTTGCAGTATTGAGCAGCAAGGATATAAGAACATTCACCTTCTCAACTCAATGGGACATTTTTCCAGAAGCTCCCTCCCCAATTAGAGAGAGCACTGATAGTGTGCATATATTCATACTGCATTAGTATTTGATAAACCCAACTCATATAGCATTTACTTGGGCAGTATAAGACTGGGAATGCAAACCAGCCATGGCAAATAAAGCAAACAAACCCATATTTATGCACATAAACTTTGCAAAACAAATGAGAGTAACAGCCGGCTATTTGGCTGGCCCAATGCTGATTAGCTGGGAAGCCAGGAGGCGTGTCATTGTTGTAAGAATTGCTAACTTATATAAAAACAAAATGGCTGTTGATAGGACAGGAAGTGAGGACAAATTCACCCAGTGGGACAAGAGACAACAATAAAAATACTTTTAATGTAAATAAACTTTAGCTGGATTAAAACCAAATTGGCCTTTTGTGTGACACCAGGAACATTGTATTGTACGCTTTTTGTTCTTTTTGTCCTGTAAAGCATGGTATATTATGTTGGGGCAATATACATTCAAGAAATAGGACCCCCTAAGAAAGTGCTTATCTAACAAATAATAAAATAACTTGTATAAGTGTAGGATGTTATTTCTTTATGAATGCATTGAGGTTTTCTTTAGACTGGCATACTATTCCTTAAAACAGCTGTTGATGTGTGTAGTGCTTGGACTGAACCTTCTAACCGGGTATAATTTCATCTGGCTTATGTTTAAACCTCGCTTACCACCAACAAAGATGTAAGTAAAGTGAATCTGTATTATTTATATGTTAAGTAAAAACACTATGTTGAAAATGTTTTATTTTTTTATTTTTCAAGGCAAAGTTAAAAATCCTGTGGAATAACAACAAATAGCACCGTTTAGATTATGCACGCTGAAGTTTAAATGATCTCACTGCATTTTCTATGCTCATGTGAATAATTCCTTAACATTTTCTGCTCCATGTATGAATTTAAAGGCAAACATCTGTCAATGTCAGAAAATACAGAAATGTAGGTTTTTATCAACATGTGGAATACAGAAACCATCACAAACATTTGCACTGGTATTTCACTGGAGCTTAGAACATGAGTTTCCTGCAGTTGGACTCTATCAATCAACTTCTATAAAATATCAAACTCCCATGTCAGAGATATCATTTGCAGCTTGTTTGTTATTACTGAAAATTACGTGTGGCATGCATGTAGTGGTAGCCATGAGAGCAACATTTACATTCCTAATTTTGAATAGTAAAGCAAAATAATCTATAAAATGCAAAGTTATAAATTATAAATGGCATTCAAACTAAAAAAAATAAAATAATCCCTGCTGCAGCTGCATGATCTCTCTATTGGAATCATTAAAGGAAAGATAAAAGGAGCCCATGGCTTACTCAGGGCACCAACAAAGAGTTATAAATGGACTATCAGTTTTGGATGGTCTGACTTTTTGAAACCTTTCCTTTAATTTTTTTCCCTTACTTTCTGCCATGGTGATCACATAGGAAGTGAGATTAATCTTCTAATTGGAAACATAGACAGCAATAAATCCCATTATATGTATACAAGAGTCATAAGGGGTAAAGTGTACATTTGTCTCAGCTGTTCAAAACATAGGTGTATATCTTGTGCTGATAAACTACCTTTAGGTGCTTCTCCATCTTTAATTTATGTGTATATTCAGCTGCTGATAATTTTCTTAGTTATCATGTGTCTCTTCATACACACATACAGTCTATATACAGAGGGGAATATATCAAAACTGGAGCAGACAAAATTTGGAGCAGCTGTGCATGGCAACCAACCAGCATCCACCTTTAAGTTTCAAACCTCAACTGAACAGAGAAGCTGATTGGTTGCCCTGGGCAACTGCTGCTGATTTTGTCTGCTCCAGTTTTGATAAATTCACCTCACATTATATTAGGGATGCAGTTTCCCAGCAAATCAGCATGGAGCCAGTCAAACAGCATGGAGCCGGCTTCCCAGGCAATCAAGAAGACAGGTGGGGGGTGAGGACACGCTGCCCAGCTACCTGATTGCTAGCGGAAGTATTGATATCGATACTCTGTATCAGCGAGTACGGAAAAGATAAATATCAGTACTCATATTCGATATCGAAAAACCAATATTGGTGCATCCCTAATATATATAGGGTTATTCAAAAAGAATGAACAGATTTCTTTACGCAATATTTTATTAAGGAAAAGTAATACAAAACTCCAGCCAAGTCACAAGTATTATACTCACAATCAACTTTTATTTCCTGTCTTACAAGTGTTCAATGTGACCACCATCTGCAGCACGGGCAACATCAATGCGATAAGAGAATTCCTCCCAGGTGCGTATCAGCATATCACGATCCACTGAGTTGATCGCTGTTGTTATTCGATGTTTAAGGTTATCGAGGTAGGTAGCGGTGGAACATAAACACAATCTTTTACATATCCCCACAAGAAAAAATCCCACACGGTAAGATCTGGGGATCTCGCAGGCCAAGTACAGAGAGCAAGGTCATTGGCCCCCTTCCGGCCAATCCATCGCTGGGGCACTTTTTCATTTAAAAAAGCTCAAACCATTAGGTGCCAATGGGGCGGTGCTCCATCTTGTTGAAAAATGAAGTCATGCGAATCTGCTTGCAGTGAAGTGAAGAGCACGTTTTGGAGCATATCGAGATAGGTTTGTCCTGTAACAGTGTTTCCGCCAAAGAAAAAGGGACCATAAACCTTGTCCTGAGACACAGCACAGAAGACGTTCACATTAGGGGAATCTCTTTCGTACTCAACTGTTTCATGTGGGTGCTCTGTTCCCCAAATATGCATATTGTGATGATTGACTGTGCCGCTCAAGTTAAAAGTCGCTTCATCACTAAAAATTAAACGTGAAATAAAGGTTTTGCCTTCTTTTGTCAACCGAATTTGTTTTCGCGAACTCGAGAACGCAGAACGCTTTTGCTGAGGACTCGCCATCCCGAGGGTAAATAAACAACTGAACATTTCTGGAAGAATGACGCGACTACATCGCCCCTTTGTGGCAGCCATTCAAAACTTACTTTCAAATGGTCACTGACTCATTCCAAAACTTAGATAACTCCTCTTTCAAATGGTCACTGACTCATTCCATGACGATGCTTGAGAACTGAAGCAATGGGGTTGATTTACTAACCTTATAAACATGCCACGAACAAGTATACACCTCTGTAGTGTGTTCCAATCTAACACCAGGAAATTGCTAACAAAAGGACTGAAAATGAATGACCTCATTAGTGTGACAATCATTCCTTCATTGTGTAAGCATAAAGCTGTGGGCAGATTTTTGTCCAATAATATTGCCTAAATGTTATTGAGAAAATTGAAGCCACTGACATGACTTGGCTGTTCAGAATTGTAAATCTTTCTGCACTGACACCTGATAAAAAAAATTATTATTATATGTTTTGCTTATGATAACACGACAGTATTAAATGCTTAAATGCTAATATTAGTATAATAACAGGTCCACTTGCTGCAATGCCTTGCACTTTGAGATGTTATTTGAACAATGTCCCTGGAATGTGTGGTTAGAATGTCCTTGGAAGAGTTTGGTGCACAGATATTTGATTTCCTGATATTGTATAGCGGGGCATTTCAGGCTATGAGTTGCGAGTTCAGCTGATAAGGTGTTTTATAACTCATAACAACAGAAATTAATATCCTGTAAATGTTGTGCGTGGTTTGTACACATTCTTAATAAGTTAAAGGGAGGTCCTGCATTAACTGTCCGGAAAGGCTTATGTCCTTTTTACTTAGTATCTCTTCTAAATAAAATTGAATCAAGTATTAAAAGTTTTTTCCGGAACTAACAATTCTATCTTTACTAGTAAGATCATATCAATTAAGTATAAGCTTAGAAGAAAGAACCCAACAATGTCAGGATAAACAGTCTAAAGTGATCCTGTCCTGGCTAAAATAGAGTAACAAAATGACTGATGTGTATGGTCTTTGTGGAGCCTGCAAGTACCTATGTTAATCTTCAAATTGTTCCCAGTGTCCCTGTGCTCCTTTAGATCTTAGGCCTAGGCTGTACATTGGCTTGTAAATTTGCCCAACTTGAGGATAAGCAGCTTGCTTTCCAGCACTAAGCACCACTTCCTGACATTCAGCTGTCCAATGATAGCATTTCAGTGGACAACAGAAAAATGTGCCATCGTTTCTGAGCTTGAGGGGTGGGGCTCAATCTTAACTTGGGTAGCAGGTAAGACCCCGCATACAGCTTGAGCCTGGGGCTCCATACAGAATGATTAGAAAATTAGCACATGTGCTTGCAGGTACCAAAAGATGCCCCACTATAGCATTAGTGCTGCCTTGGAAATGTTTTAGCCTATGTCACATTCACTTTAACATCACACCATCCTGAGTTTTGATTGGTTACTTTGAATTATAGTATATGTCAGCTGCAATAACACGAATCAAGTATTTTGATTACAAAGCACATCTTAATCTTCACCCTTGATTTCCAAAAACTAGGTGTCTGGCAGATTACTTACACAGCTCATTTAACACATGACTTAAGCTATTTACCAAAACGCAATTCCAGTGTTCCCAGTGTTACCTACTGTAGCTTTGTTGTTCATGTGAGTAGAGCTTTTGCTCATTCATATATTGCAATTTATCTAATATTCATGGTTGTACATTGGTATATTAATGCAACAATACATGAGCAAAGCAAAACTTGCAGCTGCTAAATATTTTAGGATGGATTACTTATTTATAGCTATATAAACATTGCTATTATATTTGACACATACAACAGCAGATTTCTCTTTATCTGTGAATGAAGAAGCACTTAAAGCTTTATTTGGCACATCCCAATTCATAGCATTAATATGGATGATGTTTAGCAGGCAAAAATATGAAATTCGTTATACAGTATAAACCATATAAACAGAATTTATTAATATCTTATTAGCATATTAATACCATTGAAAATGTTGTAGAATGGTATATGTGACACATCATTCTAGCAGAAAACCTTCAAATCTAAGGGGGCGGGAGGCAACATAAATAGATATTTGTACTTCAATCTATGGTAGTTGACATCTACAAATGAATTGGTTTGTGCTGTGAAGAAACAGCTATGCCATTAGGACCTTAAGTAATATTCCATTTCACAGGCTATTGCCTGTGAAACACCTATGTTTTTGCCTGTGAAACACCTGTGAGCACCTATGTTTTTCTAGTGTTTGTGCTTTTGTAATAGTAATCCACGATGGATGATAGTAAGCCCAAAAATATAATTTTTTAATATGTATAAAGTACACCATACATGACAATAAACTAATAACTGTATTTTTAACTGAAGTATATCTAAACTCAAGAATAGAAATGTCATATTTTGCAGCTTACCAGTCCTTAGATGTGTTTTTCTTTTTTTGAGATTTACCTCCTTTATTTTCATCTGGTTGTTTTGCCAGTAACACTCGCTCAATATGCTGGAGGAGCAGCATTGTCACTGCACAACAGGAACTGTGTTAGGATTAACCCCTTCGTGACGGGAGACGTACAGTGTACGTCTTGTCACAATCTGTCCTCTAAAAAACTATATATAATATGTGTGGGTACATTTAGTAAGAAAGTATATTACTGCCGTGGAAGAATCACACAGCAACAATGTAAAAAATGTGTCAGTCATTTATGAACAGAACATGAAAACTAGCTCAGTCATGAAGGGGTTAAAGGACCCCAACCCCTTTCCTTCCCTCATAGGAGTACACAGAGGTAACCTGGGCAGGAAGATAAGACAGCTTGACACAACATTGCTGAGTGCACAAGACAAAACTAGATTTCTGGCAGTATTAGCAGTTGATTTTTGCACTTATATAACCAAACACTTTTATTGTTTTTTAACAGACCAGAAGGAAAGAAGTTAAACAAGTACATTAGGGTTTAAATACACTTTAAGTTGCAATAATGAAAATTAAACAAACAAGTTTGTTCAATAAGGCACTGAAATAAGCTGTAATATTGCTCACAGTGTAGAAATCCAAAGCTATCATTGACATTGTATTAATTGTTACTAATATATATTTAGTTGCTTTAAGAAAAAGTATGTATTTTTGATATTTTTTGTAATGACCCTAATAAATAAAAAATATACATATAAAATCACTATAAATAATTTTTACCTTACTAAATTCCAGCTAACAGTAAGCATGTTGCAGATGGTTTAGACATTGGGCTGGTTTCCCCACTTGCTCATACACCTTTAATCAGCTATAGGAACTATATCCCTATATTGCTATATTGTTGTATAAATAGTATGTATCTATGTGTGTTCCAGGGAGGTTCTGTGCCATTAGTTGAAATCAGTGGACATATGTTAGTTCGATCACACCCTTGATATGTTAATCATGTTATTTTATTTATCAATTAAATTATATATTTTTACATAATTATATCACTTTTTTGTGTTATGTTGAACTGGGTCTCTTTGCATTTGGTAGATGACACCTTAAAAGCCAAATAGAGTTGCAATAGTTAAGACAAGAGATAAAAGGGAGTGGATGAGCAGGTTTGTGGTTTCATTGGTGAGGAAGGGGTGTGTTGTGGAGATGTTATGGAGGTAAAGGCGGCAGGATTTGGATAGTGATTGGATGTGGGGCAAGAAGATGTGGTCCGAATCGAGGATGACACCTAGCACATTGCCATGGGGAGGGGTGTTCAATTCTTATGCATTGCCCAATCTCCATGTGAAACCGAATGTGCCTAAGCTGTATGGTAAACTGCACTGCTGTGCGCTGATGTGTTAGCTTAGTTGATTATAACAGGAGGGCCAGAAACTGTTCTTGTGAGGCACACAAAGAATACACAGTATACTAACACCAAGGTTCTGATCTGCAGCCGCATCTTTAAGAACAGCCTTCATACTGACCAGCCTGTTTTTGTTTTTCATCTAGGTAATTACTCTAGGTGGTTACTAGGAAAGATGCCAAAAGGGATAAGAGAAGAGAAGTTGTGGCAAAGCTGGAGCAGGCAGGCATAATTTAAATACTGTTATTACTCAATCACACCCCCTCCCATGAAGCTGACAGACTGGGATTATTCTGATACATCTGAAGTGATTTTAGAGGTGATGACTGACTCTTAGAATATGTACCCTTCAGGGGAGAAGGAGCATTTATTGAGAGATGTTTTAATTGCAGTGCAAGAATGCAGCTCCTCTCCTGTGTTGCAGTAAACTCAGATGGCTGAAATTAGGGAAGAAATATTTTCTATTAGATCTGAAAAAAAATTCAGGAAAGCATCTTAGGGGTCTATTCATGAAGCTGCCGTAGGCAGCCGAGTGAATGACCGACCTGAAGTGAAGTGAGCTGAACACTGTTCGGCTATTCACTTCAGGCTGGTACGGCTGATTTCAGCCGTATATCGGCTTGCTTCGTGTGGCTTCGGGTCGGCCAAACATGCTCATCATGTTCGGCCACCTGTCCCAGCTGTCACTAACTGCAGCTGTCACAGAACTCTACCCTTCCTGCATCCTATGGTCAGGTGCACCTTATGGAGTGCAAAATACGGTATATATTTTTATGCTGATGTGGAATGAAAAAGGGCTAAGTTACAAAAAAATCAAAATAATAACAGAAGCTAAAAGTGCAATAGTCTATGTTCCATAGTGCATCACTAAAATTGTTGATAGGGGAGAAGCTAATTTTATTATGATACACCAGCTGATGCAGCTTCATTAATTGATAAGAATGAAAATCATCTATGATAACACTAGCTGGAATAAAGTTGCACCTGTCGGTTATGGATAAAAGCTAGATTTTTCCTTTTTTTCTCTTTTCTTTTTCTTGCAGTTACTGGAAGTACAGGATGTGTAGAGTAGAGACAGATTGTTTCTTAGCATGATCAAGTGGCTATTTCAGGGGCCATTTTCCCCCTTATATTCCTCAGGGAAAATGTAAATGTTACTGTGTTTTTCTTTTCTCTCTCCTTCTGGTCCTTTTAATATAGAACATCTATTACCATCAATGGGCAACGAGCTTGTTTTGACATTATAATTTATGTATATTGTGTGATATAAATGGTGGTAGATATTTTTGTTTGCTTTATCTCAGTTCTTTTAGCACTGGTTTTGATCAGTTTATATTGTCAACGGGGAATTATGTCATGTCATATTATAATCTATACATAGTGTGAATTTTAAATTGTGGAAAATATGTTACTATAATTATTTGTCTTTTTTTTAAATGGATATTTGGAACATGAACAGTATTACAAACAAACGTTGCAGAAAAGTGACATTAAATGTTTACTTTTTTCTTTTTAACTTTTGACAATCCACATGAACATGAAGCAATTAACAAAAAAAAACAGAAAATGTCCTTCGATGTAATCCAAAGGTCAACCACGGCATCCAGCCATGTAGATCCCTGTCAATCACAATGGTAGATGGCTGCTGACTCGCCAAAAGAAAAAAGCCCTGTTTCCCACAGCCACGTCCAATCCCAATAACCACCGGCTGCATATGACAGCTCTTCTCATGAATGTCCACAAATGGGCAGTCATGACATCATGGGACTTTCTCCCCCCCCGTTATTTACATTCAGTGATAGTTCTCTGTCCCCTAATGGAATGTAATCAAAAGGGTGGAACAAGTCCTATGATGTCATGACTTGATACGCCCTTTTGTTTACATTCAGGAGCAGAGTTGCCACTAGCATGGAGAGTTCATTGAGTTCGGACATGGCATTGGGGATTTTTTTCTTTGCCAAATCGGCAGCCGTCATCCATCATGATTGACAAGGATCTACATCACTGGACGACATGATTGACCTGTGGATTACATTGATGGACTTTTTTTGCTTTATTGTAATGAAGGAATTTTCAATAACTGTGTTGTGTTTTTTTAAATAAAGGAATAAAGGGCTTTGTAGTATGGTGTGGTGTGTTTATTTACCATTTTACTGTTATTTGGGGAATGAGTAGGGGTAACAACTACCCCTTACTCATTTAAGAGGGGGGCAGGATCTGGGTGCCCCCTTTTTGAAAGTCCCGCAGACCCCCACAACCACCAGGCCAGGGTTGTGGGGAAGAGGCCCTTGTCCTCATAAACATGGGGACAATGTGCTTTTCCATGGGAAAACAATTTTGGATGAAACTGAATTTTCGTTATCAAAAAATTGGATACGTTCGAATTCGTTATTTATTTCAATCGGATATTCGGATGCATCCAAATTTCCGAATATGGCGATATTCATCCAAACTTCAATTTGGAACAAAACAAATCTTGCATGTCTAGTGGACATAGCTCTCACGATTAATACATGGCTATATATGGATTTGTATAATTTTTTATATCTGTATCTATTAGGGATATATTCCTTCACTTCCTTTCCTGTAGACCTAATAGAAAACAAGAGGACATCTTTGCAATGTGAGGTAAATTCCTTCTTAGACAGTTGTCACCATGGATGAGCTTCAGGTTTTAGTCAAACATGAGTTTAACCCAGCTTGTTCGCAGTTTGGCAAACAGGCGAACTAAATGGCCACATCTGGCCAGTTTTCCCACCCATCCAGACTGGCTGCTGCAGCTGGAAGTAATATATTTAGTGGCAGTATCACTACACACCACTAACTGAATGACACAAACTTCAATATAGCTATTTTCACAGTGATACTAACACAAACTTAACAACTGTGAATGAAGAAGAAAGCAGCACATAAAATACTGTGTTAGTGTGTTTTCATCTCAATGTTTTCAGATGATGTATTATGGGAGTTGGGCATCACTTTTGAAATGGTGTTTATTTTTTAAGGGAGTAGAGGCAGCTTTCTTAGCTAAGTTAATTAGCACTTAGCTTATTGAAGATGTCAAGCTAGGTGTCAATTTAGTTGGCTATGTTTGCAGCCTACACTTCTTTATTCAAACAACTCAATCTTAGGCAATATTATAACTTCACCCTAACATTGGTTATGTTTAAAGTGGGAATAAATTTATCTTCATAGTTGTGATACCCTTTAGGTTCACTGTTAAGTTCTACCCGAAAACCAGTCGAATCTCAGCTACGGGAATAGGCAGATTCGCCCAGTTTGCTTACCTGTCTAAACCTTAGGCTGATGCAGCTGGAAGTCTGTCATTTACCAATGTAACACTGGAAGAATACCTTGCAAGGGGGGAGGTAAAGCTGCTTGATGTAAACATAGTGTGGGGCATCCTAGGCGATGTGATTTAATTGACCATATTTGGTCCCATAGATTTTAATGGAGTTCGAAGTGTGGGTTAGGCAAACTTCACAATGCGCTAAGTCCAGATTTAAGTAACATGACTTAAATGATTTGATGTACTTTCCACCAATGAGAGAATTTGTGGAACAAGCATATGGCAAAACCAGTTTCTTTGAAACAATAAAAAAAAGGCATAGAGCTAGATACACCTCTACCACCAGTGTAGGTTCGGCATTTACAAACATTTTGAGCTTAATTTTAATGGAACCAGAAAATTTCTGCACACCATCTGTAGTGGTAAGACATTTACAAATGTTTAGTGTGTACTATCACCCAACAGGCAAAAATTCATAAGTTTCCATATTTCCAATTAGCTTGTGTGTCACTACTAGTGCATGTGTGCACCTGCGATTTCATGCGGCACCAGCAAAAAAAAATTTTTTCAAGATATGTGGCATTCCTATGTTAAAGAAGGTCCAGTTTGTGATATTCTAGGCCTATCCCTAGTAAGCTGCAGCAGAAAATCCACTGAGCACCCACTGCCACCCATGACAGTAAAGTGGAGACCACTTTAGGCATACTTCTGGAAAACCAATAGTTCAGAGGCCACAGTTTGGGAAACACTGCACTAGAGTGTTTGTAACGAGTGTTTATGAGAAATATATAAAAAATTGGAGTGAGTTACAAAAGTTGCATGTAGTACTATTTTGTTGCGATCCATTGCACTCTGGAGTACTGTGGGGTCATTTAATATTGATTCTACCTGTGCAGTTTACTCCATTTGTTTAATCTGTTCAGTGACCAATTGCTATTCCCTGCAGTTAAGCGCTAGAAATTTAAGTTGCACAATTGAGATACTAAAGCTGGCCATACACCTTACAATTATCTGCATATTTTCTGTGGTCAGATGGAAAAGGTGCAACAGATTCCTCCATCTACACTTAACTGTGTGGATGGAGTAATCTCCACCTGGGTCAAACTGTTGCACTTTTTCCATCTGACCACAGAAAATATGCAGATAATTGTAAGGTGTATGAGCACCTTAAAAATCCCCTGTGTAGCTCTGGCCTAATGATGTGGCTTCCAACAAATGATTAAATCTCTCTGTAGGAAGAGATTAAAGTTGCCCATGTAGCCAAATCCTGAGCAAACTATTGGCTTAATGCCATGCCTATCGAAGTAATTGCCAGCAAGATATTAAATATCTCAGTAGCACTAGATTAAACTCATCCACGTAGTTTAGTCCTTAAAGCAGAACTCCAGTTTCAAATTAATTACCTAGATGGGCTAACAAAGAGTATAGTGGCTCTCATAATTCACCTTCTTATGCTTTATGCAATAAATGCTGCGATCCTTTAAAGCCCTCTCTTGAACGATGTCTGCAATAACACTTGGAGCTTTGCAATGGTCAACAATGCACATATATTGCTTGTCCTGGCAGACTGTCTTATAATGACCCTATCACTCTCCATGCTACTGAAATCTGCAGGGTGGGAGCCTCTGCTGCCTTAACATTCTAAGAGAATAGAGAGAATAGCAAGGGGAAGAAAGACTGAAGCTCTCAAGTTACTGCAAATGTATAGTTCTCATAGGTAAAAGTTGAAAAAAAAACTTACATTGACCAGAAAGGAAGGGGGGGGGATGGGAGGGTTTGAACAAGAGGAGAGAATTGCATTGCTGTCTGGAGTTCCACTTTAATGTTGTTAATGTTAAATATAATATTCAAGTCTGTATGTAACATCCCTTTAACATAAAAAATGACTATATTAAAAGGACTGTCATATTTACATTTTTTCAGTTCTGTTATTCTATAATTTTGTTTTATTTTTTTTGTAAATATTACCATTCTCTGTTTAAACCCTGTACTATCTGATCTATGAGTTGCCCATTTATGAGTACTTAAAGGGAATTACATAAATAGCATACATGTGTGCCCGGTGATTGCCTGCTTTTTCTCCTTCTCTTTTACCCTGCACTTGATTATAGTATCTTCTTACAATTAAGCATAATTTATTGCCCACAGAGCAGCACTGACAATGTTTTTCATTCCTGACCTCCTATGTCAGCATTGTTCAGGAAAGAGGCTGTCCAGATAGCATGAACACTACGCAGATAGTGTACAGATGTTCTATAATTTTTGTATGTACACACAGCCGCTTATACAGAGCATCATGTGTGTGAAAAAATGCGTTTCATTTAGCTAGTTGTAAAGCACAAACTAGAAAAGAGCATCTTCTGTAGTTTGACAAAATAAACAATAAGCAAGGATAAAATAATGTCATACAAGATTTCTAAGGTTTTAATAATCCTTTACAAGCCTAAGAAGTTGTCAAACAAAATGCTATTGCAGTGTAATTATTTTTGACTGACAACCATCAGCTGAGGTAAAATTGCATAAAAGCAAAATAGCTGCTACAGACACTGTCTGGTGTGTGATACTACTGGGAGTATTATATAAAGAAGTAAAAGGCAAAATGACTGTGGGCAAAGTATAGTTATCCATCACAACCAACCAGATTATAGTTTACTGTTGTCAGATGCATAAAGAATCTTTTTTATTGTTTTCTATGGGTTACTGCACATTGAACTATTAAATTAATTAATAAGCCTTGGAATGTACAAATGCTTTCATGTAAACTGGAAAAGAGCAGAAAAGCCCAGTGTATATGCATTCAAAAATTCATACTTCCTGCCAATGCACCACTAAATGTAGGCAAACCAGGGGCAAAGAATTGGACTAAAACGGAATAATTTCTCATGATAATAACTTTGTATCAAGTTTATCTTGCAATAAGTTACAATTAAACTTATTGGAAGCACATTAAAGGAGAACTATGGTGTCAGGGCTTTTCCCCATAGTTCTCCTTAGTGTAACGGGAGGACACAAACTAGCGTCCTCCCGTCACCCTAAGCTCAGTATACCGCAAGCTATACTGAGACACCGCAGCCGGAGCGGATCCTGACATCGATGTCGAGATGCACCCAGCTGCGTGAGTGACAGCTGGCTCTGCCTATCTAGAGGCAGAGCCAGCTGTACCCGCCCCCTCCCCCATCCGTTCCAGTCAGCGCTGGCGGAGCGGGGAGGGGGGAATCCAGCCTGCCTCTCTGCTGTGACAGGATCGAGAAGTGAGCGAACGCCGGTATGTGTTCGCTCACCTCCCGATCTACTGAGCCGACCTGTGACAGTATCATTGTCACAGGTCGGCTAGAACTATGAGGTGAGTGAAAAGCATACACCTCATAGTTCTCCTTTAACGTAGACTACATGACCATACTAGAGAGTACATGACACTGTGAAAAGAGCCATAAATGCTAATGATGTCAGACTTAGTCATAAAATAAGAGCAAAGTGATATAACAATATAATGATATACTGTACGTCCATATTCACCACACATACAACAAAGAGTCCTTGAAGATTACTGGGGACACACTTAATTCCAACATTTTCAGTCACCCGTATCTATACAACTATAGTCAGTCAACTTTTTAAGTCCTGTGAATATTACCAATTGATACACAAATGTGAGTGAATCTAGGATGGTGTGTGCATCTGGATACATGGTGTAGAAACAACCCCCAAAAAATCCCAACAAGATAAGAGTGCAACAATCTTGTGTCACCAGAGGATAGAAAAGAGGGGTAATGTACGGACTCGCTTCTGCTTTCCTCTGCTTGTACATAAGAGCAGCACACCAAAAACATCCATTACCTCTTCCCCTTGGGAACCCTGTTCCAGTGCGCTGAGGGAATTGCATTGTATCCTGATGCATGGATGTACCCATGTTTTAGAAATAGACTGACCAATTCGACTTTTGTTCATTGCCATTTTGCTGTTGAATACCTTTTGTATTAATTGCCACATAGTCTGTTTAGAGTTAAAGTGTATTTATAACCAAGAACAGAATTGTAATATATTGCAATTTGTTATTCCTTATATGTGGTGGCTACATTCATTTTCTTTTCAATGGCTTTTTTCCCCTTTATTTTCACCTGCTGAACATTCCGGTAACACGCTTCCTGTCTGAGAGTGACAATGCTCATTCATTGTAGAGCATCTATGAAAAAGCAGTGACGTCATCTTAGGCTGCTAGCACTTCCGGGGACTACAGAACACCTCCACTTCTCTACCTCTTGACATGATATGGGAGAGGTGTTTTGTAGTTCACATAGGTGAACTGGCAGGCATGACTGCTTGATATTTCAGTGCAGCACAGGCAAACTTCACAGGATGTTTTAAGTTTACTGGATTTCTGGCAGAATCAACAGGGATTTTGTATCTCTGCTAAGTGGGAGTATGGGAATATATCTTGGAATATATTTTAACTACCTTTATTCTGCTTGTGCATGAAGAACAAAGGTAGCAGGATGAGGGAGCACAGGATACCCTTTTTGCTATAACAAAGCATAGTCGCCTGGTCTTCTATATAGATGTATATCTTTCTGGTTCATTCTTCTATACAGCTATACTGACTGGACACATAACATGTAAATGTGGTTCCTTGTAACTGAGGTTCTAGTGTATGCTCAGTCATTACACCAAGGCAGGACAGCAGTGGAAGGTTCTAGTGTTTGCTGCCGAAGCTCAGTCCGTCACTCACTATCTCTGTGGGGGACACCTGCAGCTTGATTCCTCTAGGACAGGATAACACTCAATTGCAGTCAGCATCTTAAGGATACCTCCCAGACTGGGAGATCCTCACAGCTTCCATACCCCTAGACCCTCAGGCCTGGGGCCTAGTTTAGTGAATCACTGAGGCATCCTCACAGGGGAACACCCTGGAGGGAAAGAGACTGTGCCTCGAATGCCTCAGATATTTAATAGTTCTCCCAGCATGCACAGCAGGCTCTCCAGACCTACTGATTGGCCAGACATTAAACATCCTTCATGTGGAGTGTTATCTCTAGCACACCCTGCTGGTGGACACCCAACACAGCATGTGACTAGGAATAATCACTGCAAAGGCTATTCACTCACTGCTGTTTGGGATCTTTAAGAATAACCCGAACAATAGTGAGAAGCCTGCCGGGGGTTCGGCTCAGCTGAGTCGAACTCCTTCTGCACTTCGGGTCGGCCGAACATGCTGAGCATGTTCGGCCGACCAGAAGCCACACGAAGCAAGCCCATGTTCAGCTGGTACGGCTGAAATTAGCCGTACCAGCCTGAAGTGAATAGCCAAACAGTGTTCGGCTCACTTCACTTCAGATCGGTCATTCACTCGGCTGCCCTCGGCAGTTTCGTGAATAGACCCCTTAGAGAACACACGCCAGCACAGCTAAGCTGACTAATCTACCCTAACAGATCACAAACGTGTAGGAGGAGAATTTGGAAACATCTAGATCACTACACACATATATATATATATTCATAAAAACACTTTCAATGTTATATTTAACAGACTAAAAGGGAGCAAATAGGAGCTGCTCATTGCAGAGTTTAAAGTTTACCCACATTTCCTGCTTTTACACTATTTTAATAAATACCCTGCTTTTTTTTTATTTTGGGATGGGGGAGTGTATTATTTTATATGTACTGGGGTAGTATTATTTTATATGTACAGGGGTAGTATTATTTTATATGTACAGGGGTAGTATTTTTTTAAGTATATGGGGGAATGTATCTTTATGTGCGATTGGGGATTCCTGCATCAGGAACTTGTTTTTGCCTGCAGCAGGAATGCCCAATCTGGCATTTACAAGTGGCAGCTGTCACCCATTCAAGTTAATGATCAGGTGACAGCAGTTGCATATAAACGCTGACACACCGTATGTAATGGTATGTGACATGATTACATTCAGTTAGGAATCAATCACTCTCCCTTGACGCAATGATTGTGCATCCAGGGAGAGTGTTTTCTAACCGCATGTAATAATATCACATCTCATTACAGTAACTTGATCAGTAACTTGAATGGGTGACAGACAGGGCCGGACTGGGACTAAAAATAGGCCCGGGCATTTTAGACTGAGCAGCCCAATCACGTGACCACCAACAGGCCCCACCCCTCACAACAAGGGGTGGAGCCAAACACAGAAGCGCAAGCGAGGGGCAGGGCCGGCCATTAGTAAGTACCGGAGGGCTACAGCTGACACACAAGCCTTGCTACAATATAGGAAGCTTGCTATAGAGAATATCTGTAAAAAATAAGTCAAGGCAACTGGACTTGCTGTATTTTTCTTGAAGACGTTTCACTGGTCATTCTCAATTCAGAAATTTCTAATTAGAGAAAGCTGGTTGGATGGCCAGTGAAACACCTTCAAGAAAAATACAGAAAGTCCAGTTGCCTTGACTTATTTTTTACAGATATACCATTACCTGGATGAGTCAGAACCTTCACAGACATATTACTATAGAGAATCAGATCTCACTGGATCCCCAACCCCCGTGGCATTCCCTGCACTAAAGTAGCTAACACTCTAATGTCCCCCGCACAGTCACACACTATTATTATGCATTTATAAAGCTCTGATATATACCGCAATGCTGTACAAAGAAGTCATATCAGTCTCTGTACAGAGGAGCTTACACTCTAATGCAGAATACCATCAGCTGTAGAGTACTAAAAATCCCTGCAAAACATTATCTCGGATGCCCCCCACACACTAAATTTACCCCACAAGGCTGTGGTCTCAGGTGGGCTTTGCAAGGTCTGTGGTGGGCTCTGCGGGGTCTCAGGCTGCTAAGCCCACCTGAGACCCTGCAGAGCCCACCATAGACCCCGACACAGATCCTGCAAATCCCCCCTGAGACCCGGTTGATGATTTTTACAGATCCTGCACAGCCCCCTGAGACCCAGCAGAGCCCCCTCGGATCCTGCAGAGCCCACCAAAGGGTATTGCACAGCACACCTGAGACTCTTTGGTGGGCTGTGCAGAATCTATGATGGGCTCTGCCAGCACAATCCTCTTACCTTGCACGGCCTGACCTCTTTGGAACACGTCCTCCTTGTCCTCGGCACCAGACACGGCCTCCCTGTCATCTTCGCTGCCCGACTGGAGCTTCGGCGACGCCTCCCGCTTCCTCCGTCAGTGTCTCTGCCTCTTCCATGTCTCCGCCTTTTCCATCTCGGGGGCACTCGACACATTGTTTTCTCTTATGGGGGCCGCTTGCCACATTTCATACTTTAAAATAAAATGTAACTATATCCAGTTTAAGTACTACAGACACCAATATACACAATAAGGTCCTATTTATATCTGTAGGTTTAGGTACGATTAGGGATTCCTGCATCAGAAACCTGGCTTTTTCCTGCAGCAGAAATCCCTAATCTGGCGTTTACAAGTGACAGCTGTCACCTATTCAAGTTAATGATCAGGTGACAGCAGCTCCATGTAAACGCCTGCACACCGCATGTAATGGTATGTGATATGATTACATGCGGTTAGAAAACACTCTCCCTGGATGCACAATCATTGCGTCCAGGGAGAGTGATTGATTCCTAGCGGAATGTAAACATATCATGTATCTTTACATGCGGTGTGCAGGCGTTTGCATGGAGCTGCTGTCACCTGATCATTAACTTAGATGACAGCTGCCGCTTGTAAATGCCAATTTAGGGATTTCTGTAGCAGGAGAACGCAAGTTCCTGAAGCAGAAATCCCTAATTGCACCTAAAATAAAGGTGTGAATGCAGCCTAATATACTTCTACTCCTCCCCCCGCCACCCCCATACGTAAAAAAAATACAACCCCTGTACATATATCGGCGCAGATTCAGCTACACGGACTGCATCTGACAGAGATGTAGACCATGTCCACAGCTGCGATCCCTCCTGTCAGCTCTCTCTTTCTCCTCCCGGCCGTTCTGTAGCTGCAGCAGCCAGGAAGGAGAGAGCGAGCTGACAGGACGGGTCGCAGCGGTGGGGACCTCAGCACTGCCTGCCACAATCCCCTCCGCAGCTCATCTGACGGCACCATCTCCCTGCCCCCGCGCCCTTCGGTGTCCAGCAGCTTCGGGCATAGGGGCTGGGACAGGCCGAACACAATCAGCCTAATTTTCGGCCCGTCCCGGCCCCTATGCCGAAGCTGCTGGCCGCCGATGGGTGCAGGGGAGGGGAGATGCCGGGAAAGTGCCTGGTATGCCCGATGGCCAGTCCGGCCCTGCCGGCTGCCAATGTAATGAAACTATTCACACTGACCACCAATGTAGCGAAAGTGCTGTGCTAGAACTCCTGTCCTGGAGGTGACAGGGTCAATAAAGAGAATCTGTCACCTCCAAATGCTATCACACAGGGGTTGTTAGCTCCTGTGTGATAGCAATAAAGTTAAGTGAAAAAAATTAAATTAAAAAAAGAATTAAATAAATATAAATAAACAAATGATTACAAAATAATGCACAGAGCCGGCCATCGGGCATAGCGGACCGGCCTGAACACAATCAGGCTAATTGTGTTCGGCCCGGCCCAACGGGCAAGTGCCCGGTTTGCCCTATGGCCAGTCCGGCCCTGGTGACAGATGCCACTTTTAAACACGAGATTATCGATTCTTGCTGCAAGAAAAGGCAAGTTCCTGACGCAGGAATCCTTTATCTCACCTAAACATACAGATATGAATAGGACCTTTGTGTGTGTGTATTAGTGGATATAGTTAAATTTTATTATAAAGTATGAAATTTGGCAAGTGGCCCCATGGGAGAAAAAAATTTGTCGAGTGGCCCCCGAGTGAATTGAGTTTTAGACCCCTGCTCTAACAGTAGAGAATTCCTTCTGAAATCTAACTTAGTTTAAACCTCATTTAAACCTGCCTGGTTGCTCCCTTGTTGCATTCCTTTTAATTCTTAAATGCCATGGATGTCCCTTCTAATTTGTACTTTTTAGAGTATAAAAAAAAGATTTTATATAGAAATGTTGATAAGGGTTTCGCAAAACTCAATTCTTAATGATTCATATGTATAGTCTCTATTTTGATATACATTTAGTTTACAATGTATGATTATGTACTAATGTATTCAATTGATTTTTTCCTTTATAATTTTCGCCAAGAGTAAAAATCAATAACCCTTTAAAATTAATACAGTCTACAGTTAAATGATCCCTTGAGAACACAATTAATTAAATGTACACTTCTATTTTCGAATCTGAATAAAAATATTACTGGAATTTTTAGGTAATATAGATTAACTACACTAGATGGGTGTTGTGCTTTGCTCTCCATGCCATCTCTTTTTTAAGTCTATGCTGTCAGGGTTGGTAATATTCTTGGCATTAAGTTGAATCCTTTTTGTCTCCACTCATGCTTGTAATTTTCATGGACAGGATATCAAGATATACTCATGGAATGGCTATATTGCTGCTATTTGCAGATAATGCTATGCCTGCACAACTCACACATGGCATTAAAGGTAACTTGTGCTAAGGGAAATGCAGGGGTTGTCATTGCTTAACCTCTTCTGCAAAAATGCTAGCTGACTGGTTAACTCTAGCTAAAGGAGTACCAGACCAACAGATGGTCCAGGAAATATGTATTTTGTTTTTTTGAGTCTGTTAACAGGCAATGACTTTTGAGGGTTATGGGCATCCTACATCAGGGCTTGAGCAACACTAAAAATAGGGAAGTCTTCCACCAAACTGCAGTAGACTTTTAGCATTTTGCAGTGGAGTCTGAGTCAATTCTCTTGAGTGAGATATGTATATATATAGTTGAAAAAGCCCATATGATGTGGGCTGACTGTGCATGGCCATGCCCATAATAGAGGCATCAGCCGAAATCTAAGGAATCCTGGAAACATTCCCAGAAAATTGATTCAGAACTCTTCTTATTGCAGACTTTGAAATGCATTGTACAAATGTCTCTGCCTAAAAAAAAAGAGCCCTGCTTACACAGAATAGAATTTATCCTTGCCTTTACAGCTTTTCTCCACTGATGCTTACTCTTTTAAAGAGAAAAGCTTGCTTAAGAATATTCTGCATTCAATACTTCTGGTAGTATCAAATGTTTAGTCTTGCACTAAACTCTGTAATTATGTCACCCAACATCACTACAGGACACAGTAGTGACATAAGGCCACAGTGCACAGCGGGGGACCATCCATCTAAAAAACCTGACAATTTGTTCTTCAAGGGAGTAAAGATCAGAAGGGCAGGCAGCAAGACAGGCAAGCATTATATCTTTTTCTTTGCAGGCAAGGCTCTTTTGTGTTTAAAAATAGGGACACATTCACTTTAAAGTTTGGTTTTAGTTGAGATACAGATTTATGCATATCCTATACCAGTATATAAAGTCTATACACATCTTTCTTGATAGAGTTAAGTTTTTTTTTTCATCTACTTTTATTTAACCTTCCAACTTGTATAACATATTAACTCCTCTTGAAAGCAAATGACAAAGAAATAAGCATGTAAATTATTTTCTTTCACCTTAAATTACATACTTTACTCCTAATGCGTAGATTTGTCACTTAACTTTGTACTGAGAATACTGCACCTAATACAGAGAAGAGGAATATAAAGATATTGGGGTCAAGTTCAGAAAATAGCACCTGTAAAAATAGGACAAAGCAAAAGCAGCTACACTTCAAATTACAGCTAATTACAGTCTACAAGACTAAATGTCATTCATTGACATTATGGGAGTGTCAACATTTCTAAAGGACAAGACACTTCAAGCTTTTAATAGTAGTTAGAAAACATTAAAAGCTAGTGTCATGGGTGAAACACTGACTAACTAGTAATAAAAAGGAGATGTCAGGTTGTCAAATATTGACATGAACTGAATAGTAATTAATTACATCAGTTGTGTATCTTTCAGTAAGAATGTTTTACTGTATTGTAGAACTGGGATGGCTTTTGTTCATGTTCTATTAGCAGTTGACAAGAATTTATTAGTTCTGATTGAAGCTACTATTCCCTGACTCCACGAGTAAATATCAAGGTTGCTCCTTTAGGTAGGGTTTGAGTCCCGAATTGAGCTTTGTTACATTCCCTAAAGTGAATAGATAGGCAAAACTTTTTTTAGTTTACGATAGAGTAAGGAAGGAACAAAACCCCTGTAATTTCACTCTGTATTTGTGCTGTTGACCATGGTTGCAAAGAAAGAAAGTCATAAGAAAGCCAATGTTTTACAGTCTTCACCAGAACAAGAAGCAAATCTTTCAGTACGGACATCTATCCTGGTGACATCTGTCTCAGAAGAGAATTTTACCAACTTTTCCTCTAATTTCCTGCTACATCCAAAGGACAGAAGGTGAAGGGAAATCTCCGACACTGGGATAAATTCTTTCCTACTCTATCCAAAATTAAAATCAAAGTGTTGGCCATACACAACAAACCTGTCATAAGCAAAATACAGGTGCTGTCATTGCTTACCTCCTTCTGAAAATGTTAGTTGACTAGCTCTCATTGCCAACCCATGAGCTTTAAAGGTGACCTAGAAAATGTATACGGATCACAGAATCTTTTTCTAAGTCAGTGATTCAAATTACTGTAGCGAGTAGAAAATATGAATCACTAGGAAATATGGTGGCATTTTCAGTGGTGGTTGATCACAATGACAGCCTCTAGGTTTGTTTTTAGGTAAGCAAGTAGGTTCTAAGTGTAAGGAAACTTTCAAAAAGCATTACGAGGGTGGAGGGTTAGGTTATCACAGTGAGAAGATAAGAAAAGTTTCAAGCATGCTTTTTAAAAACCCTTAGTTTGCACCTTGTTCAGAATCTGCACAGGTCTCCCTTTCTCCTTCTATGTCAGGCTGCAGAAATACTTAGGATGCACATAAGCCTTATCAGTAGAGGGACTCCAAAGCAATGCTTCCCTGGAAACATATGCAAACAAACCTCTCCAAAAAACAAAGAATTTCTGGATACTGGATATGCCAGGCCTATAAGTCTCAGCCCTAGCCACTGGACATTTAGAACACCTAAATAACATTTGTTGAACCTAGCACAACCACAGCTACCAAATGACAAGCATTTTGGCCGAATGGGCATCACCAGCATGAAACTGGTGGTTCTGGTCTGATCACTGGATATTTTACGGTGTGTGGTAGATTAGGTTATGACAGCAAATATAGCAAAAAAGGTAATATTTTTATTTGTGTATGTTGTAGGAGAATTTAACAGACATATTAAAATGCTATCTTGGCCACCTAGCTATCACAATAGCCTGCAGAGTAGCGGAAGGCAGCCAAATGGCTCAGGTGTTTCGGCTGTAGCTTCGGCTCGGCCGAGCCAAAGCCTATGCGTTCGGCTCGGCTGAGCCTAAGTTACTGCTGAAACGGGGAGAACGGTCTGCCGAGGCAGACCATTCTGCCTGCAAATGTAAACAACTTAATTTAAATAACCTGAGGATGCTGGGCTGTCATTGAATGACAACAACTGGGCAATTAAAGGAATTGTCAAAAACCTTGGTTTTGTTTTTTCAATTAAAGGACTTTTTAAAAGTGTGTTTTTTAAAAACATATTTATTTAACCCTTTAGCGAATGAGTAGGAGTACTTGCCCCTTACATATTCACAAGGGGGGCAGAATCTGGGTGCCCTTTTTACTAAAGGGGGTACCCTGATGCAAATAAGCTCCCCTGCCCGACAGACCCCCCACAACCCACACCCCCAGGACTTGTAAAGAAGAGGCCCTTGTCCCTATCAGCACGGAGGCAAGGTGCTTTTCCAGGGGGGGGGGCCTGGAAAAGCACCCTCCCAGTGCCGAGGGCATGTGGTGCAGGGAAGGGGGACCCCTCACTCATCCCCCCTTTGCTGGCCTGCCAGGAAACAGGGTCTAGTTAGGAATTTTAGGGAATACCCCACTTTTTTGTTTCTCTATTTTTTGGGTTGGGGTTCCTCCTTAAAATTCCTACCAGACCTAAAAGGCCTGCAATGACTTTGGGGGAACCCTACGCATTTTTTTTTATTTTTAACTTGGGGTTCCTCCTAACTTTCCTACCAGACCTAAAGGGTTTGGTATGGATTGTGAGGAGGACCCTGCGCCATTTTTCTTTCCTTTTATTATCTTGTCATTTTTTTATTCTGCTCGCTACCTCGGAGATAGCGAGCAGAATAACTGAGCCGAATGCAGGTCCTTCAATTCGGAATGGCTCCTTCACTTCGGCTCAGCCTAACATGCTGAAATCAGCTGTACAGGGCTGAAGTGAATATCCGAACAGCATTCAGCTCACTTCGGCTCGGTTATTCACTCGGCTGCCTTTAGCAGCTTAGTGAGTAACCCCCTTAGTTTTATGAGTTGTTCTGTTGACCGCCCCGATCATGATTTGTGAATATCCAGTACCCAGGATTCAGGCTAATTCAGAACATGTTAATTCACTTCCATTTTGCTGTTGCCTAATCGCAAGGCTACTTCTATCATATAATGTGCAATATGATAACATTAATGATACATTCATGTTTTGTCTCATTTGGATGTAAATCAGTGTAGGGGAAAAGTAAAACTGATGTTAATTGCTTGCATATAATTAATGTTGTAATAATATTTAATTTCTAGAATTTAACAGGGCTAACATAGGGTGTAAATTACATTTTTGTTCAAATCTGAGCAGCATTAGGATCATGGGTTTGACAATTTTGTTAGGGATAAGCTGTCGGCAACCATTTTATATTCAAAACAAAAACTTGTGGATTGCCTCAACACTGTCCCCTTATACTATCTCTCCCCCTATAATACATTAGTTACAACAAAAGGGGGGGGGGAAGGGTTTGTGGAGAGATAGATACAACCATTGCTTGTATAAAAATTAGATCAAAATTTATTAGACATACACAAAATTGTGAATAAATAAAGTAAAATTGGATCTAATAAGTTAAACATTCAATAAATATATGCCTATTCGGTACAATCTCAGGCCAATAGCTTCCATGTTAATATATATGTACTCATACAATAAAAATGCATGATAATCCAAGATAAATAATTCAATTGCATAACTAACATGATTAACCCAATGGTCCTTAGTGTTCCATATTCAAGTGCATAGCTGACATGATTGTCCTAGTATACCCAACGCGTTTCACAATTATAGCTTCTTCAGGGGATCGATAATTAGTAGTCATGCATAGGTAGTGCCTGAGATAAACCAATTGTGAGGAGGATCGAGATACTTGGGTAGCTGGGAAACAGCCAACCACCACATCCCATCCTTCGTTGTGCCTGGGATCCCGGGCCATCAGGGGAAGGAGCTCCTGGAAACTATCAAGAAGACCCAGTCTACCCTGCTGGGATGTTTTCTATAGGAGGCATATAGTAAGCAGTGGCCTCAATTCAGTGAAGTAGTTGTCCTGATCACTCCACCTATTAAATAAAGAGGATAGGATATTGCTAAAAATTGTAATCATGGGCCTAAATTCCTATATATCTCCACATTTTTGCTTCTCATCTAAATATATTTTTATTTTTATATATGATTGAAAGTGTACGTATTTGCCTTTGGCAGTTGACGTGAGCCAGTCATTTAGTGGGTATATTCCATTCGGAACATCCCTGAGTCTAGTCTGTAGAGTGTGTTGATTTTCAACAATAGTATTAGTGCCTGTGAAAGAAGTAAATTTTGCTACAATCTGCTGTAACATAAAGTTGCAGTTCATAAGTGTATGTGTACAAATAAGATCAGTGTTAGTGATAACTCTTAGTGGATTGCAATTGTAGCAAAAGCTACAATTAGCAAAAGCAATTGTAGCATGTGTGTGTGAGATGTTTAATCAAATGATACAAGGTATCATTTAGTGTTTCAACTGACCAGTATCAATCTTGCCAGTGAATCGCCCGCAACCTTGAGCAACAATGGTGACGTATTGTTAGTATAAGTGATGTACTTGTGTGTATATATATATGTGTATACAGTGAATTTCAAAGAAAATAGTATAAAACCACCTGTCGGGTGCTAATCCATTAACCCCCAGTGCACCCTCCATTTAGTCTCTCTCCCGTAAGGAAGAGCTATATATCCACTGCAACTGAAACAAACCACACCCCCCCCCACACCACCCTCAAATGCATTAAACACAATTACTGCCCCACCAACATGATTCTCTCCCCATTTGTCCCGAGACCCCACCATATTAAAGCCTATATATGGGATAGACACCCCTCAATCTGAGGGAGATGTGCATACCTTTGTCTTGACCGAATCAGGGAGACTTTGTATAACCTCAGCTGTGGCTCCATATGGTGCTAACCATATAACCCACATTGTTACACCTCCCCTTATATAGCCCCCACTGCTAGATGGAGATTAACCGGATATCGATGAGTACTGGTCATCCATTCAGCGGTGTGGACTTCAAACTGCGCATGTGCCAATCCAGCACATACGCGCCTCTCAAGCCTCACCCGCCGCTACCTGGGCAACCAGGGAAGCCACCCCTAGGTCCGCCCCTCCGTTATAATCTAGGAGCGGATCAGCTGCCATCGCGGCGGACAACTCGCTGATATGGACGATGAGGGCAAATTTGAATGAGTCCAGAGGTCCCAGGCACAAATGTCACATCGGTCCCTGCACCTCATAGATCGTAGGGCATCCAGTTGTAGAGGGAAAATCCCTCTTGAACAGAAAGCCGTGTCTAATATACTGTACAATAAATTGCAAAACCAAAACTGTCATATGTACTCAATGATACTAGCTAATTGAATTTAACATAGTCCTATTCACACTGGGCACAATGCAATGTTTTTGGAGGATATTCAATGCTTTAGCAAGGTCAGTTTCATTAATGTTTAAACTATATAACAATTACAAAGCATGTATCCAATTATTAAAAACTTAAACATCATCTTTCCATAATACATCGTATTGCATGTTTTGCATGATCAATCCCAATTTAGTTCAACATATATGATAATCAGAGAATTCGAAATCAGTGGGATTACTAGGACAATCATGTCAGCTATGCACTTGAATATGGAACACTAAGGACCATTGGGTTAATCATGTTAGTTATGCAATTGAATTATTTATCTTGGATTATCATGCATTTTTATTGTATGTGTACATACTGTATATATTAACATGGAAGCTATTGGCCTGAGATTGTACCGAATAGGCATATATTTATTGAATGTTTAACTTATTAGATCCAATTTTACTTTATTTATTCACAATTTTGTGTATGTCTAATAAATTTTGATCTAATTTTTATACAAGCAATGGTTGTATCTATCTCTCCACAAACCCTCCCCCCCCCCCTTTTGTTGTCACCATTTTATTTTCCAGTAAAAACTATTGATCCTAAAAAAATCCTGAACCGGAATGTTCAACAATAAAACAGCTATTCTGAAAACTATCATACCAATTATCCAACACTGAAAAGTAACATACAAACAAATACTCTTTTCAGGGTAAGCACAAATCAAACAGGCTTTAGATGCTGCTTCTCACGCACAGCTTCAGCGTCACTATATATTTGATCCATGTAACATCTGCTTCCATAAAATTAGAAAAAGATTTTCACAATTGGGATGTTTCCAAAATTTGAGAAACAGGCTGGATCAATATGTATCTAAATACTGCCTGCTGATGTTTTAATGTTATGTTCTTTTTTACAAATACATTGTACCTTTATCCAAAAATAAGAGAACTCTCTACTCTGAAACTTTATAATATTGTAGAACCTTTCAACACAGACAATACTGGTTTAACAATGCTGTAAATATACTCCCACAAGGCTGAACATTGAAAGAGTTCTTATCTATGCATTTCAGCCATGCAACCTAATCTGAATACTGATGGCAAGCCTATATTTCCCATCTGGAAATGTCCTTTTTAAAAATCTGGAAGACAACCAAATCAAATTTACTGACTGCTCACAAAATAATCATGATCCATGTTCTGGGAAATTTCAGCATCCCAATCGGTTTATATTTTTAGGTTTAGTTCTGCTTTGTTTTAATTCAGTGGAATGGGTCTCTTTTAGGAAATGAATGTGTAGTGCTGTAACCTCTGCATGAATATTAGCATATTAAAGTATATCTAAAACCAAAGATAAAAACTGGATCCAAATTAACTGTATGTCTAAATACAAGAACAAAAATATTATATATTGCATCATACTAACAAATAATCATAAAACAAATGTGGTTGTTAGATTGGGACCTCCCTAATCTCATTGTAGCGGGTTATTTTAATGCCACTGAAAGCCTCTCTTTTGATCACTCTCAACTTCATTGTCACATGCCTTATTCGCCCACAGCAGATTTAAAATTGTTTTGCTTCAAACTCCCTCAGTTCATGTTTTGAGACTTTTCAACCCGACTGAGCGGGATTAATCCTGCTACTCTATGACACATTACACATTTTCTAGAACTGACCATATTGTGGCCAATGAGACTCTAGGGTGACTATATGCAATTCAACACTCTTAGATCACGCCCCCGTAATTCTGTCCTTATCCTTACACTGTCCTATTTCCGCAATGAGTACCTGAAGATTCCTTACTATTCTCTCCAAATCCCCACAGTTTCAGGACTTTCTTAAAGCTCAATGGGCAACTTGTCTTGACAATAACTTGGAACAATGTGTCTCAACAGTGATGGTAGGCGAATAAGGTGTATTTGGAGTTGCAAAAGCAGGTCATGTAGGCTTAGAAGTGTAATCTCCAGCATAATACATTATAATCTACAATGGTTTGGCAGGAAGTGATGTTTCTTCTTAATGCTGATGTGTCCACAAGGAGTACACAATAACAAACTTTTCACACAAAATACATTTTATAGATGGGGCAATAAAGTGAGCTTGCTGTTAATAAGCCACACTTTAGTGGCTGTCACCACATGTCTTTTGGACTGGATTTATAGTACAATCACGTACACATACTCTGATATGGACCAGAATATCATCCGTGATCTAAACCTCTTATATACAGTATTCTACATATGCACAAGAAACTTTTACCTCATGAAGTTGTCTCCAATACCCTCCTTTACCCCTGTGGGAATATTTGACATAAACTTTCAAATAGTACAATTACTTCTTCTACTTGTCAGGACCAGCTGTGGACTCACGCTGTCAGAACAAATAGTGATGAGTTGTTTCACCTGTAGTAGCCACCATTCCCATAAGGCAAGCATGCCTATTGGTACTTGGATGCCCCCAGGACTTAAACTATATGTTCTGAACAGGTGAAGCCACAGGCTGGCCAGAGGTGCTAAACGGAGGTACGGACCAAAGTAGAAAGACACTACCAGAGAATAATCAGGGACGAGCTGGAGTGGGAGGCTGGTGGCTGGAAAGGGCCATCCGGGCACAAGCTGAGGTCAGGGCTGGCAGAAAGCAAAGCGTAATCCAGGGACAAGCCAAGGTCAGAACCGAAGGCGAACAAGATTTGCAGACACAGGATTTGCAGGGACAGCACACAGCTTGTATAGCAAGAACTATCACAATCCCAGAGCAGGAGGCGTGTGGTTTGATTAATTAAGTCACAGCTGACTAGCCTAGTGCTGCAGCCAACAAGACACAGGATGATTAACCCTTGCCAGTCAGGGCTGCAGCCAGCAATACAGGCTGACTGAACTACACAGGCTGCGTGACACTACTTATAGTAAAGTGGGTGGTGAGTTTATCATGCACCTTACATTTCCCCACACAGGTCCTATCTCATTGGCCTCAGCCACTCTTCTAAATGTCTCAAATGCAGTCATGGCACAACGGACTGTATTATGCCTTTTGGTCATGCCCTAAGATAATGCACTTCTGGAAGCAGGTTATTCCTTATGTAAAACACAACCTGGTGACGTATCTCCTATATTCATCCTTAACTATTTTTGGCATTCTGCCCTTCTAAAAGCACAGCTAAAATCATAGCTGGCTGCAGGAAGCTGTTTTCAATTATATCAATGGGGGGGGGCGGGTCCTGCACCAATGAATACATCCTGAACCACCTTCTCTAAATCCTCCTGAGTAAGCTGATCTTCATATTCCAAGTGGTCTTTACTGGATTGAAACAACACCGTGCAAAGAAACGCAAACACATAAAAGTCTGGAAGTCCTTTTTTGACAATCTGCCAAGTTTAACCAAACAAAAGCTTAAGCTCATGGACGCTTTGTAATGAGCCCATCTATTCCCTCAACCCTGATCCAACTATTATCATCTCTGGAACCTTTTCCTTCAATGCCCCTCTCTTTCTTTGTTTTTAATCCCAACCTCTTGACTGAACAACTTTTCTACTTTTGATATATTTTTTTGTCTTTTTGTATGTATTTTTTTTGATCTGAAAAGAATTTTAGGTAGCAGTGCATATAATATGATTTTATTTAGTTTAAGTTGTAAACAATGAACACATGCAGATGAAAACAATACTAAGAAAGCAACGTTTCAAATATCACTGCTGTCCATGACATAGCCTGGGAGGGAATATTGCCATCAAAGAACACAACAAAAATTGCAATGTTTCAGATCAACTGTATGCAAACACACTGAAAAATATATTCCTATGGGCATTACGTTTAATAGGTAAAAAGTAAAACATATGTGGCCATTGTTAAAAAGCCATAAGGAAACAGGCATTTAAAAAAATATGAAATGTACAAAGAATATAACAAAAATATAATAAAAAATGTAAAAAAAAAGAATTCAAAATTGCAAAAGAATAACACCCAAAAATTCTAGAACCTTCCCCTACAGCAACATGGCAGATGGGCCTTAATGCCCAGCTACTGCATATAATGTATGTGTCACTGTGTTGCCAGAAGAACCAGAACAGCAGGCAGGAATAATGGTTAGTAGAAGAGCCGAGGTCAGAGCTGTTCGGGCAACACAGTACAGAGCAGGAGGCAGAACGTAGTTCAAGATGAGCCAGCATCAGGGTCACCAGGGGGGGGAGGTAAGGCATTTTTGGGGGTTCATCATCTTGTGCAGAGATAGACTCTAAAGAGAAAGACATCATCTTATCCATGTACAAAGTATTAGTAAGACTTCATCTAGATTATGCAGTTCAGTCTTAGGAACCAGTTCACAAAATGGGTGTCAGCGAATTGGAAAGAGTACAGAGAAAGGCAATCAAACTGATAAAAGGCACGGATGACCTCAGCTATGAGCTGTACTGAACTTATTCTCCCTTTTAAAGAGGCAGTTAAGGGGGAATATGATCAGCATGTATAAATACATACATAAAAGGTCCATATAGTCAACTTGGTGAAAAGTTATTTACTTCATGGTCATTGCAACTGACAAGGGGGCAGTCTTTGCATCTGGTTTAAACCTTTGCAAGAGGTTTAACCTCCACATACAGAGATGCTTTAAAAATGTTTTTTTTCCACCTTCCTCTGAATCAACTGTGGGCATCCGGTATTGAGTATAAAGTTTTCCATTAATTTGTTTATTTTTTTTCTATTGGTCTTCTTCATTCTGACTAACTACAAAACCATGTAACCAATTGTTGTGTTAACAATAATGTTAATTTTGACCCGGTGATCCTTCTCGTAAAACACTTCCTGTCCTAGGGTGCTCACTGTACTGTATCTATATATGAGTAGCATTGTCTCCTTACAAAGGAAGTGTGTTAGGACTACAAACTCCCTCCCCCTAACCACCACCATCCTTACCTCCATACCATTAAGGGGAGGTTTTCTGTAGTCCACTGAAAGAGATGGGAACAATGTAGTGCAGCACAGGCAGATTGCACAGGAAGTTATCAGCTCATTAGATTACCAGGTATTTTTTGCATTTATAGAAAAGATATAACAAAACGCCATCAATGGTATATTTAAAAGACCAAAAGGGAGCAAATAAAAGATATTAATGAATTCCATTAAAAGTATTACCTTTAATAGGGACATATTTCTTGAAGTTTGCGAACCCTGGACAAGATACTTTCTGCCATTTTTTTTCACCGCTGGATAGACGTATGACCCCCCCCCCCATTCCTAGCAAATTAAGTGTGATCATGCATAGATATTCCAGTGATGTCCCCCTCTCCATGACCCTCCCCTGCCCTTCTCTGTTTTCTGCCTATGCTAATTTTTTTCTTCCACTCCCTGCAAGTACCTGAGGTGACTAGTTTACCCTTTTATTTCAGTACTGATTATTGTACTGGAAATATGAAAATGAATAGTGCTATTTTTGGATATTTCTAACCATGCAGTTTTTTTTTATGTCACTGGCGGGGTCCCTCAATCTTTTGTTCCATGCCAGAATGGTATAGTAGATGGTAATTTCTTTGTTCCCTTAATGTGTGTGTTTTTTTCTATTTTTTGTGTGCAATTTAGTGTTTTAGTTTTATTTTACTATGTGACTTTAATAAAAATGTATTGAAATAATTTTTTTATTTTTTATTTACCTGCACACACTATTTTAGTTTAAAGTAAACATGCCGACCATTTTCAACTAAAAATACCCACTATTATGTTTATTAGGCAGATGCCTATTTTATGCAAACCTCTGATCTTGTTTCACTGTTTTGCAAGAAGCTGTTTTTCCTGAAATGGGGACAAGCACCACCCATGCAGCTAAGCAATCATCACACTGTCCGATGAGAACATTTTTGTAGGACATAAAGCTATGATTAGCAAGTGGAGGGTGGGGGCATGGAAGAGTAGGCACATAATGTACCTGTTTACCTCCATGTCATGTTTTATTGATTAGCTCTTCAGAGATGATTGGAGCTCTCTAGGCAAAAACCTGCTTCAGCCAGAAGTCAGACTATAGGCATTGCCCCCGACCCCACATCCCTTAATGCAATTTCAAGCTCTCAGTTAGGTCACACAGGTAGTTTGAGGGCTCTTTGTGGCACTCTGGAGGGAGGAGTCAGTAAAATTAGAAGAACCTTTGTAGATACATAGTAGTAACTATTCAATGTTTTGCAAAGCCCAATGCCCAATGGTTCATGCGTTTGTTAGGTGTAAAAGCTGTGAAATTATAACATCTAGTAATAAACTGATTCTGTTTAGGCATGTTATTGATCTAAACAACATTGTCATTTTAAAGTGAGTTAAGCTTTCATTAAGCTATGCATATGATATTTAAATTATATATGTATTAACAAAAAGCGATATCTATGAGTATGTTTAAAAGTAGGGATGCACCGATACCGATACTAATACCGGTATCGGTGCCGATACCAAGTATTTGGGCGAGTACTCATACTCGCCCAAATGCTCCGATGCCTAGCCCGATGCTTCCTGTATCAGGGAGCTGGGCAGCGCGTCGTTACATGATGCCTGGCTTCCTGATTGGCCCGGGAAGCCGGATCCATTCTCCCCTGTCACTTGTGTAATGACGCGCTGCCCGGCTTCCTGATTGGTCGGGAAGCCGGCTTCATGCTCTCTCATCATCTCATGACGAGGGAGCATGGAGCCGACTTCCCGGCCAATCAGTAAGTAGGGTGCTGCATCATTACCCGGCGGCCGGCTTCCATGATTGGCCAGCAAGTCAGCTCCATGCTTTGGGACGCATGGGACAGCTTCCTTGTTAATCAGGAAGCCAGGTGGCGAGTCATTACACGCCGCCTAATTATGTAGATCATACAAATGTGTCCTTTATATCCTAAAAGTATTAATCTGGGTAGCCAATCCTTAGTTTACAATCATGGCTTTCAATATCAAAATACCAGGGGACATCTGGCATTTTCTGTTAAAGATACAGCAAAACATTGTGAAATAGTAATGTTTTCTGAATGAAACCCTGGGAATGATAATTTGCATGTTCTTTCTAATAAAAATCTTTAATGAATTAAACTATCTTGTTGCATCAGATTACACTAGTTAAGCTAGTGTGTCGTGGAAGCGACTAAGATTTATTTGGCAGCAAATAGAATCTTTGAAACTCATCAATAACTCAGGTCATGAGATAGATAAATTATGTAGTCTGAGCAAAGAAAAAGTGACGATTTATAAATGATCCAGACCTTTCATTATTACTACAGAAGATGTTGCTTTGAGTTTGACCGTGCCTAACCAGAAAAAAGAAAAAAACAAAGTTCTGAATTCCCTTGCATATTTCAAAACGTAACTGTCTCAATTAAAAATAAATGCTTAATATAATAATATTAAGACTACTGTGCAAAAAATCATCATATACTGTATGTATAAATAAACAGCAACTACATGGGTTCTGTTTGATCAGAAGTAGGTTCAAGGGTGCACTGCATGCTGTGTTATAGCTAAGGATGCACTTAAATGTTCCCGATGCCTATCCCGATACCGGAACTTCCGGTATCAGGAAGCCAGGTAGCGAGTCATTACACACTGCTAATTAATAAAATTTGCCTGAAAAAAATCACATTACCGAGATAATTTTGTATATAATTTTAACCACATACATTTATTAATCCAACTGTAATCTTGACATCAACAATTAAAAAATAGCGCTCTATAATTAAATCTACACATATATACATATACCTTCACAAAACTCAATTCATGTTTATACATATACTATTGATTTGTAAACTTGTATTTTATCTATGCATATAGCCATGCTGTTCTTTCTCAGAGTACAGACCTTTTGGTTGTCTTTTTATATATCAAAGATCTCTTTGCATCTTGAAGACTGTTCAATCATTCACATGTGATTTATATTCACATGTGAAGAAAGCCAAAATAATTTGTTTATCTTCACATAAACAAAAAGGCAAACATAAAGTGCTCTGGTGCAAAGTTCCAAGCCAGCCTGGTGTGTCAAATGTATCCAAACAAGTAGCAAAGATCCCAGCAGATAAGAGTATTCAATTTAACTTGTTTGTCTTCGCATATATGCAGGGGTGCAAACACACATGAAGTGCTATAAATCAAGGATTCCAAACTAGCCAAATATATCAGGTGAAATCTTGTACGGGTTTCACTTGGTGATGAGGGAGCCTGAAGCCATGTAATGACTCGCCGCCCAATCAGGAAGCCAGGCGGCAACTCATTACCCACCCCCGACTTCCTGATTAGCTAGAAAGCAGGCTCCATACACCTAGCGATGAGGTAGCATGAAGGTGGCTTCTGGGCCAATCAGGAAGCCGGGGCGCCATGTAATGACTTGCCACCTGGCTTCCTGATTGGTCGAGAATCAACGAGTCATTACCCACCCTCCCGCCTTCCTGCTTGGCCAGAAAGTCGGCTCCATGTTACTCATCACCAGGTGATATTGAGCTGCAAGATCTGAACATCTCCATAGAAATGCATTGGAAGACCTACACTGAGCTACACTGAGCTTTATATTTGAGCGATTTTTGAGCGGAAAACATGCTACAAATCACTCAGTGTAAATGGGGGTCTTAGGAGCTCTATTTTATAGTTCCTGACTCTGGATCTCTTTGTAACAATTAGTGTGTACACAGGTTCTACGCATTATCTGAAAAAAAAACATTTACTTTAAAAATTCTGTTTATTATTAAGGATGTATTCTCATTTACTAATTAATATTGATTCCACAAAGCTAATTATAATCTATTCCGTGTGGGCTGGCTCCCAGACTGCTATATCTTGTTTGTAATTTTGTTGAAAGCTTTCCCATTGAAACTGTTAGGTTTGAATTAGCTATTTTCCTATTTTATGTTATCACAAAAGTTTAGTACAGAGAAAACACATATTAAGAAAACCTTCCACTTATTGAAGCTAGCCAGAGGCTGTCTGGTGCACTACATCTGGGGCATAACCTGTCCAGGTAGATGAAAGAATGCAAAAGAGAGTAGCTCTAGTTATCATGCATCCTGATGGAAAACTGGTTACAATTCATGGCATTGTAATATGGGGAAAGGGGGGCACAGTAAGAATAATTAAAAATTGCAATTGTTAAAAGTTGGTCCTACTTCAAATAGATAATAATTAGACACATCTGGGATTGAGAGTAAATCAGTAGTATTGCTGTGCTGAGATTACTTTGGTATTACATACAGTAAAATATTTTAGCCAACTTTTTCATTTCCCTTACAGCTATTAAATCATTTATTAAGTTACAAAATGAAACCTCTGTAACATGGTCTTCCATCTCGATAACTGCTTTATAATTTTTCTCTCCGAGTTTTATTACTTGAATGCAACTACAACCTTCCTATTTTAATAAGTATGTGCACTGTGACAGATGGAAATGTAAAACTAGAAAAAGTGAAGGAGCTTGGAAGGGTGTATTTAAGCAGGAGATGGATAACATTCAAAAGATTTTCTGATTACATTATTTTAGCTGCCTTTTTCTCATGTTGACATCATGTAAAATAAACATGTATGTATATATTTAAGAATAACCACTTTGGTTAAAGCTGAGTTCCAGGCAAACAGTTAAATATGTACAGTATATTTTGGTCGATTGAACTGGCTATGGACTTTTTTTTATTCTGTCTATCCAGCCATTAGATTTAAAGACAGCTGACTGAGCCAGGGAAACTGGCTTTTCTCTACTGAACTTAAGCAACATAGGTAGGTCAGCTTGTGACTGATTAGTGATGAAACAGCAAGAGAGCGATAATATCATGTCTCTGGACTCTCTCGCTGTCAGCATGATCTTTGTTAGTGCATGTGCATGTAGAACATCTAATTTGCATCAACTTTTCCCCTGTCTACTCACAGTCTAAGAGCTGGCATGCAAAGGATGAACAAAAGGGTGAAAGAAGGTCAGGTTCAGGTATTTACAATTGTTGCATTTAAAAATACATTTTAACTTGGAGGAAGCTACAACGGATGGATCCATTGCTGGTTTAAAAAAATGAAGAAAAAAAAAAAACAAGCCTGGCTGCTTTACTCCCCTTTATCTCTGATTGTTTCCCTGCTGACTCAATGTTCTGATTCTCAGTCAACGCTCCTCTTCCGAGTTGAATAAATATCAGCATCACTTTATTTGAACCCAGGGTGTCAAAGCTCCTTCCTTTGACATGGACTCATGGGAGGGATGTAATGACTTCCTGCACTCTCTCTCTAGCATGTAGGACCTCCCCACCATGGGACAAATAAGAGGGCAAAGAGGACTTGTGTTGTCATTAAACCATGCTGAAGATACCTGTACGGTTTTGTGTATTGATTTGTTTCCCCTTTATTGCAACAGAGCTTCCCAAGTAGTTACAAATGTGGGGAGGAAGGCACGGAATTTGGCTTTAATTTTGCGTAACTTCCAGTGTGAGCTTTGATTGTAAGACGCGGGTCCTGGTTTTATTTCCAAGTTTGGTCATGAGAGTCATACTTGTTTTACATGTAATAAACCTGATTATAGGCAGCTTAATCATGTATAACCTATTCAACAATCAGGTGCATGTGGACATGGTTACTGTATGGTAATTGCAGACTATAGATAGTTTTCAAATGAAAAATTATTTTTGCATATTCACAAACCGCCACAACATTCTGCATTGGCATACAGTAGTGCTCAGTTTTAAGGACTAACCCAATTTAACTAAATTTGACATGCATTCTAATTTCCTAATATTCACCCCAATAACTATACTTGTTAATGTAATTTCAAAAAGTAATTTTCAATATTTTTAAGTCTGCAGCTTTTATTAAAACAATTCCCTCTTGTTACTGTCATGAAGGTTCTTGTTCAGACACTTCCTGTTATATAGTAGTGACCGTGCTCTGTCCCTCTCCCCTAATTGTTCTCTTGCGATGTTACTTTGTCATTAGGGCTACCAATGCAGATTACAAGTGTCCGACTCAACACACATTACGTAAGCATGGTCCCCCAATTTTTGCCATCAGGAAACCTCTGCTGAGAAATGCCATACTGCCATTGTTGAAGCTCATGTATGTAGACAGTAAATGGCTGCAAAGAGAATGTGGGAGATCGGCATCACTAAGATTCAATAAGGGATTGAAAAAGGTGACAGTATTTTATTTTCAAACAAATATGGCAGTTGTACCTGATGAACAGTGTTTTAGAAACCTAAATGTCAGCCAGGTAGTTGAAAACTACTTTCATTTATATTCAACCTCAGTCTGGCAACTGAACAGGGTTTTCCCATCTGCACATGCTTAAAGGTAATTTTTATGAGCTTTTGTGGAGCAGTGACCTTTCAACTTTTGAGGTGGGAAAATGTGGTAATGAAGATTAACTATTGAAAGTTTATAGTTTGCTTGAGGAGTTGGTAAAAAGGCTGTAGGGTTTTCTCTGTAACCCCTGTGCTTGTGTTGGTTTCCTCCGGTTACTCTGGTTTCCTCCCACATTCCAAAGACAGCTGGAAGATTTATTGGCTCCTCTCCAAATTGTCCCTGTATGTATGCATGTGAGATTGTGAGATAGGGACCTTAGCTTGTAAGCTCCTTGAGGGCAGTGACTGATGTGAATGTGCTCTAAGTAAAGCGCCGCGTAAATTGCCGGTGCTGTATAAATACATGTAATAAATAACCATAATAGGGAATTAGCCGGCATTTTAGAGTGGTGACAGGCAAATAATCTTTTAAGACCATTTATGCTATCCAATTTTGACCTATTGTTTAATACAGTTTTTACCAAGTTAAAATTGTTATTATATGGGCAGAGACATTTCATGTCTTTAGCTGATTTATAGTGCATTGCTAGCCTAAACCTAGCTAAAACATTTTACATACAGTAGGTAAAACTTCAAAACCCTAGTCAAGCTTCTTTTGCTGTCTGTTTTGTGCAGATTTACCTTCTCTTTCTAAACCAAGAGTCACAACAGAACATAAAAGGGAATCTTTCCAAAATAAGGAACAGTTCTCTTTTAAACAGATGCCACTGGAACAGGTATCCCTGTTGATAAGTTTCATCTAACCTCTTGTTCCAGTTTTGGCAACAGGGATACATACACTAATAAAACCGTCTGTAATAAAGCAAATAAGGTGCCAAAGCTATGTTTTAGGAGTTCAAAGTATTTTACTGATTCTACAACAAAGAACAGGAAGCCAACACATTTGAGGGGCCAGACAATCCCCTTTCATCGGGGATTAAACAATTTATTAAATCACTGAATGGACTCACAGCAGGGCCTCTGAACAATCAGTTCTGGGGAGGAGATAAGCAGAAGAAAATCCAGTCAATGACAATGCCAGTGTTAGCAGCAAAAGTATGGATTTTTACTTTTGCCTGCCTCCTAAAACATGGTTTTAGTGCTCTTATTGGCTCTGTTACATGTGAATTTCTCAGTCGGGATGACCCCTACTTGTGAGAGCTGCCAAATCCAAGCACCAGGCCCAACTAATGACTGCTTTCCTCTAACAGAAGATCTTTGTCCTGTTCCTCATTTCTTTTCCTTTCCCAAATGATGTTAGGCTGGGATCTCAGGCATGTTTGGTACAATCCAAGTGGAATGCAGGCTCCAGCAGGCATAACCTTTACTTGGCAGGGGGGGCGTGAGAGTTTGAGGGACTGTACATTCCTACACTACACATTTCTACAAGCTGTAGCTCTGAAAAGACCCAGCATTTTGCAAAGAGAATAGCATGAATGTTAAGTACATTGAAATTCACTTTACCGTGCCATCATTTGCTTGTAAATGGAAAAGTGGTAACAGGTCCCTTTCAAAATTATATTCACAACATGAATAACATGTATACAGTATGATGATAATAATGATGATGATCACTACCCTTGGGTGAATGGAACTCGAATATAAGTACACATATATACATATGTGTATATATGTGTATATATAGATTTATGTGTATATATGTGTACTTATATTCAAGTTCCATTCACACATATAAGTACACATATATACATATGTGTGTATATATATGTGTATATATGTGTATATATATATATATATTTATGTGTCTATATGTGTACTTATATTCAAGTTCCATTCACCCAAGGGTAGTCTACCACCTTGTTTTTGTTTTTAACACTAATAAAATCCTTCTATAAACATATTTTAAACACACAAAAATATCTTAATAGAGAGAAGATCTAAATAGCGATGGACAATTATCCCTCTGAGCCCCCCGAGACCTTGCGAGATATACTGTGCGCATAAACACAGATCAGACCGCCTCCAATCAAATGACAGCCCCAAATAAGAACGAAAGGTTATTAAAGGTTACACATCTCCATCGGCTAGAGCACTGACAGGTCGCACTGAAGGCGGACCCAGACTGCTAATCCACTCCCCCCACGCGAGCGGCAGCCTATCACTGGGCTTAACGAAACCACACGCCTCCCCCTTGTTAAATGTAAAAGTAGACAGATTTCCCACGGTCTCCAGCATCTTGAGGCTTGATAAAGAGGTAAACCCTTGAAACGCTTAGCCACTGGAGACACCCGACATTCCTAGACTCCTGTGACCAACACTGACACACGGCGCACGCCGTTCTTCAGCCGCGTGTAGCTCCTCCCCCTTTTTCTCCAATCCTGACCGACGCGGCTCGGCCCGGCCAGCCGAGTACGTGGGCGGCCATACGGATTCACACCCTCACTGGATCAGCCTTTCACATCACCGGGATCACTACCGGGGCTCTTCGACCCAGGATCTGTCCAAGGAGGGGGTCGCACAGACAACGGGGGAGCTTCTAACCGTAAGTCCTTTTTGCTGTAACATTGCCATAGACACCCAGATTCCACATACAAAGATCCATCAACAATCCTTATTACATAGATCCACTGGGCCCGTCGCCAAACCAAATCCACTCACATCACGTTTGGTAGTTGCGCTCCTGATCTTTTTGTCTGTATCTGTAGACTAGGGTATGTGCACTTCAAGTGTGCAATTGACCATAACAAAGCTTACTGTATTGCTTGAGCTAAGCAATATCTCCAGTAGTATGGTAATTTTTTACAGCCACACAGGCTATTGATTCCTCCCGGTCAGGTGAGTAAAAAGAGCAGATCTTTTATAATGATCTGTCTCTGGACAGTTAGATTACAGCATTCTTCTTATAGACCAAGTGGTCTTATCTTTCACAAATTACAGGGGAATAGCCCAGCTTCTGGTTTCTAGTGGATCAGGCAGAGAGAAAATAATTGTATCTGTAAAATCTTGCTGGAGGTCATTCAACAACCACACTTTTGCATACAATAATCTCAATCCACAAACACATAATCCATCAGGGATGTTTATTATTATGTGTGTTTTATAATTATTTTACTATTGATAATGACATTTTCAGTTCACTCCAGGCATTACTGCGTGGATCAGCTAAATTTAAATCGTGCACTTTCTTTGGTAGCTTTTTAGGTATTTTGACTGTAAATGTCAATTCATACAGATGACTGCACATTCTTTTAAATACTGTTAGCATCAGGTTGTGAATAAATGTAAGTTCCACTGAGGAGAGTAGGAAAGGGATCATTTGAGGTGGTGGTAAAATATAAGCTTCATGGTATAAAACAATTATTGATGAAAAAATAAGGTTTTTAACAGTTAAATGGCCATTTTGGTGCAAGAAGGATTCCGCACCCATGCAATGTTAATGTTTGTGAACTGAACATTTCTAGTTGAGAATCATAAAGAGACAACATACTGAATGGAGGTCGCACAACCTATCCAGCTCCCTCGTCAACTCCCATGCTCGCCTCCAGGACTTCACTAGAGTCTCTCCCATCCTCTGGAACTCTTTACCCCAACCTGTCCGTCTATCTCCCACTCTGACTGCCTTTAGGTGATCCCTTAAGACTCATCTCTTCAGGGAAGCCTATCCCATCTCAACCTAACTGCTCAATCATCATGTTCTCAAACAATCCATCCTCACACAGCTACCTCCTCATGTATCACTTCCCCCCTTCCTTTTAGATTGTAAGCCCTCAGGGGCAGGGCCCTCCTTACCATCTTGTCTTGAATTGTATTGTGGTTGTAATGTCGTCCTTATGTTGTAAAGCGCTGTGCAAACTGTTGGTGCTATATAAATCCTGTATTATAATCCTGTATTATAATAATAATAATGATGAAACCATTACAAACACAAGGGAAACTCACGTGGGCTGGTATGCATTTTTAGCTCCCTTATACTGATATGATGTAAGCCTCCTAATAACAGGCCTCTTCCCTAACACAAAACAAGGCAACAAGTTTTCTCTTGTGCAGCTACAGGGGACAAACTGATCTCTCTCATCAGTCTTCTGCTTTCTAATAGGATATCTCCAAGCTAGATTACTTTTATTAGTCACAATGATAGTAAAACGTAGCCAACATGTTTTAGGGATTATAGAAATCCCCCTTCATCAGGGCTTATGAGTAATAGGCTGGGAGGTAGCTGGTCTCTTAAACCAGTGACCTTAGCAGACTCCTATATGTGTTCATCAAATTTAATTCCGGTCCTCCATCCAGTTACCTACCAGCATAATAATAATAATTGCTGCTTAAAGGAGCCTTCTGTAACCCTCAAAACCCACTAGCTTCTTTTTACTATCATTGTATGAATAAATAAAATAATACATATAATGTATCTGAACAGTCAACTATATTATTATGTTTCCTTCTTCTATTAATTTTTCCTCCTTCATCCTGAGGACCATGTTTGGATTTTAGAGAACTTTCTCTGCCCATACAGAATTGTAAATGGAATACTCACCAAGGTCCAGATCCTCATCTTCCTTTTTTCCTGCTTTCTAATAGAAATCATTTGAAGCAGGGAAAGCAAAAAAACACTACCTCGTGATGCAAAATGATGAAATCACTGTTCAGAATCTTTGCTTTATATGACCCTTTTAGAAATAAAGAATCTGAAAAGTATTGAATTACTTCTCAGTGCCACATATTTATATTTTTCTAGAGGACACTATAATTGAAATGTATAACTGTTACACAAATTAATGATTGGCTGAGCAGATCTCTTATTTTTTTATTTTACATCATAATTAAAATAATGTTGCTGTTCTTTTATTATGCTTTGGCAAATCAATAACATAAATATTGATTGAACTCTACCAGCCTCATTTATTCCTATTGCTTGTTAAATCAATGCCAGACTCTACATGAGTTCACCATTTGTTTTTCCTGATTTGCATTCATTTTTTCTGTGACTTTGGTTATGTATTTTCATTATAAATGAGTGTTAAAGACAATCAAATATGCTCTGTGAAAGGCATTGTACTTTAAAGTACATGTAAATCCTAATGAAATTACATTTAGTTTGATAAAGCACTGTGTATCATAAACATTTGCTTTATTAAAAATAAATAAAATAATTGTATTCCCTTTTTTTCATCCATTGTTGCATCTCAGTACCGCAGATCTTGTGTAGCCTTTTGGAATCCACTTCATGTTTACATGCAGTGTTGTACTAGCTGCATGGGATTTCTTAGGGTGGGTTTCCTGATAGTGACAACAGTGGATCATACCTTTGTAATATGTGTTGAAACAGCAAGTCGTAGTCCCCATGAGAAACCTGTGTGACAGGGTAGCAATGCAGGTCACAACTGGGAGACAGGGACAGAGAACTGTCATTTTATAACATAAAATACCAGAGTAAGTACTTTCATGGAAGGTAAACTGTTCAAAGGAAAGCTATAGATATTATACGTTAGGGTGACAATACTCCCTGTCTTCTATTTGTGCTCCTTTGTTGTACCATATTACAATATGGTACCAATGGAGAATACAAACCATCTCTTCAACATTAGGGATGGACAAATCTTCCTGGGTTTGATTCACCAAGGGTTCTGTGAATCCTGTTTGGAATTTGGTGGTCCCAAATTTAGAGGAAAATCCCACTGAAATCTTTAAGGGGAAAATCCTGTTATTAAATGTTGGCTGTTTTTAGGGCTAATAAGAAAACGTCTGTCTAGAAAAGGCATGAAAAAAACAAAACCAAAAAAAACCCCACTGTACAACAAGCAGTGGGTCTTTTCATGTGGCTTTAAGGGCTGGATTAAAAAAACACAAATCTTTTGAATAACATGCTTGGGGATGCATTAAACTGTATTTCCACTTTTGCAACCAAATTGGGATAACACCTATTTTATATTTGTTGCATGTTCCCATTCACATAGCATAAGCTAAAAAAAGAAAAGAAAAATGCTTCATGTAGGTTATGAGGCTTTTTACTTGCTAAAACATTAGGTCTAGTTTACACCAGCCCCAGTGCATTCCAGCACGATTCGGTGCCGGAACACAATGGATCACATCCTGACCGACTCACTGTGTTCTGGGGCAGGAGGGGGTGTAGCGGCGCATTGAACTCAATGGTACCACAGCCTCGCCCCCTGGCTGCAGTGCGATCGCCCGCACTGGAATGTGTGGCACATCAATTCCTGCATGACGGTGCGGTCAGAAAAAATGCTGCATGTACTATTTTTCCTGAACGCACTAGACCGGAACACACTGGTGCTCCGGTCTAGTGCTTTGTAATGTTAGAAGGGACTGTGAAGGGTTTGTGTTAACCCTATCTGTATGTGCTGGCTGATTTAATTTTAATTTGTATAGTAGATTTGAACGCTGCCCGTACTAACAAAGGGAAGAAAGATTACAACCCTGGCTTTTGCATTGCATGTTAATAAAGGAAACACATTCCACACATTCCTGTCCTCAGTCTTTCTAATAGGACAGATCACTGTGAAGGTGCTCAGAAAACCTGGATTCAGCCATTTTGCCTGCTGTAAAAAAATCTAAAAGATACAAATAGTTTTAAAAAAATATATATTTTTTTGGTATGCTAAGTGAATGGAAACACACAACAAACATACGGAGGGGTTCTATTTGACTGCAAAAGTGGAAATACACTTTAGCTGTACATGTGTTAGGTGTTATGAAATAGCACAGTTTTTATAGGCAGTCCCAGTGACAGCATACACTTGTAGTGCATATTTGGCTGTGGAATAATTTTTTTTCCTTATATGATATGATTCATTTAAGTTTGGCATAACAGGCCCCTATCAGAATCCAGATGTTGAATTGGCTGAGTCGAAGTCCTTCTGCACTTCGGGCCCAGTCGAACATGCAGAGCATGTTCGGCTGACCGGAGGCAGCCGTACAGAGCGGATGTATGGCTGATTTCAGCCAATGTACGGCTGAAATCAGCCGCACAAGCCAGAAGTGAATAGCTGAACAGCATTTGGCTCACTTCACTTCGGCTCGGTCATTCACTTGGCTGCCTTTGGCAGCAAAAAAAAAACCCCAGCAAAAAAATTGTTTCATTTCGGATTTTTATTTCTTTCATTTTGTGGATTGCGGATCCGAAATTCGATTAGGTTAGTTATTCGTATTTCAAATCTGTCTGAATTTTACTTTTGAAATCTTCCTTTCCTCCCCTTTATAGCAAGATGGCCAGATTATTCAAAAGCCTGTTATTACCCCTTCTAAGCCTGTTGGCCATAGTTCAAAAGCCATCAGTATCCTGGGCAAATCTGCACACAAATTTGCCAGGACTGTGAATCCTAAACCCACCGAATTCACCTTAAACCCATGATAATGGGAATGATGAACCCTGTCCCTATTTAACAAGTTAATTTTATTTAGAAAAGGTAGAAAGAAAAGAAATAGAGACTTTTTTAAAGAAACCTAGATCTTTGCTCTGAACTCAATAAGATCTAAATGTAACTTTACTATGTCTAACCTTTTGATGTTAGGGTGATGAGCTATTGTTGTAGTTTCTATGCTTATACAAAGTTATTCCTTCCAAATTCTAAAAATTTGCCCGGAGATATATTGCCATACATACATTAAAAAAGAAGCAGAATCCTTGTCATCCTTGAGGAAGTAACCATGAAAAAACATAAATGGTGATAGAAATTATAGTTTAAGAGTGCATATGTGTGTGATCATGAGTGCAAAGCCACAATAAATTATAACACCATGAAAAGTGGTTGACTCTGCAAGTCCAAAGGGGCTAGTCAGGCTATTATCAGGCAACATCTCCCATTGAATTTAATTAATTATCCTCTTAAAGCACTTGTGATTAAGCAACCATGAAGAAATACATTACCAGCACATTCAACTGGATTTGTAGAGTAGCTCTGTATGAAAAAAGACTGCCGATGATAAAATATGTGCAAAGCTTAATGTACAGGTATTTCAAGCTACATGTTTCTTAGGTAACAAAGGACATCAGTCTATGTAAAATCATAATCAAGCAGTCAAATGAAAGGTCGCTAAAATTCCACGCTTCAATAACCAAAAGAGAAATCTTCTAAAGTGAAATTATTTCTGCATTTTATCTTTCAGTGCTGCTAAAAATTAAGTCATGTCAAAAGTGAAAATAAGAGCGTTTACTATGCTATCCTATTGGTAGGCTTATTTTACTACTATTATTATTATTAGTAGTAAAAGTATTAATAATAATAACAATAATAATTTTAAAAAAGTAAGAAATACAAACTGGTAATAATTAGAGATGTGTCTATAATATAAAAAGTTCATATGATCTCCTGTTTGCCAGACCCACTGATCTAGTTTTGTTTTCTATTTTTTATAATTAAAAAAGTATGGCCCTGCGCTCCCCACATGGATTATTATGAAGAAAACCAGTTAACATGCAGTCCCTGGTACAGTTTCTTTATTGCAAATCTCTGTTAGGTTCACTATAGAGTATTGGAGTATGGATTGTCCATGTTCTAATTGGCTATCTTTTCATTTAATGATTCCATACAACTGGGCACATGAAGTATGGCCTCTGATCTCAGGATGGGTAGTCTCTTGACCTGATTTGCTAAAGGTTTGCTTTTTTGGCATCTTTTCAAATGCATTGTTTCCAGTGAACCCTATTCATCTAAATGTTTTCACTCCAGATATGTCAGATGTGTTTGTTTTTTTTGCACACACAAAGCAATATGCAAATCTTTCCGCTTGCAATTTTGCGTGCGTACAGTGGACATGCAACATGCCCATTTTTGTGTTGAGTTTAGGCAGTTTTACCCATTAAATGCAGGTGATGTTTAGCTGCTGACAAAAGAGCCCTTTTGGAAGTTCAGGAACAGTACATCTACCTGCCTTTAGCAAATCCTTAAAAACCTCTCTCTTCTCGGAAGTCTATTCTGCCCCCAACTTAAAAACTGTATTTTTTACTTTCTCCCATCATCTCATCCTTCACACTCATTACCTTTAGTATCACTTGCCCCTCCATTTTAGATTATAAGCTCTCAGAGGGCCCTCCTCCTTTACTGAATTGTAACATAACTGTATTGTTTCCCTTTATTTAGTAAAGCGCTGCAATTACACTTATTTATATAGTGCCAACATATTCTGCAGTGCTGTACAATCATTTATGCAAGACAAGTAAGAAGCACTGACACGCATCATTGACATACAGAAACAGAGGTGAGAAGGACCCTGCACAAACAAGCTTACAATCTAAGAGGAAGGGGACCAAAGACACAGTGGTGGGGACGGGAAGACTACAGATGTATACCAAATAAAATGGGAGGGGATTTGGGAGTACTGTGAAATGAGAGCAGAAGGGAAGGTTGAAATCAAGGGGAAAGAAGTGCATTTTTAGGGATTTTTTAAAGCCCTGTAGGTATGGTGAGAGCCTGATGTAGCGTGGAGGAGATTTCCATAGAGCAGGGGCAGCCCTAGTGTGGTCGTGTAGATGAGAGTTGGGTGTGCGGGTGAGTGAGCAGGATAGTCTCAGGTCATTAGTGGAAAGAAGGGGCCGATTTGGAGTATTTCCTCTAATTAGGACTGAGATGTAAGCCGGTGCGCGGTAATGCAGTGCTTTGAAGGTAAGGCTGAGAAGTTTAAAGTGTATCCTAAAAGAAATAGGAAGCCAGTGTAGAGATTGACAGAGGGGTGACATTTGAGAGTAGTAAGAGGTAAGGGAGATGAGTCTGGCTAAAGCATTCATGATGAATTTAAGGGGGCAATCTGGGCACATTTTAGTCCGGTGAGAATAAGGTTGCAGTAGTCAAGTCGGGAAATGATTAATGCATGGAGAAGCATTTTGGTGGTTTCCTCAGTGAGAAAAGGTTGAATTCGAGAAATGTTTTTCAGATGAGTAGTAGGGTGAATAGGAGCAGTGGGTGCTCAACAGTGTGAAAAGCAGCAGAAAGGTCAAGAAGAATAAGTGAATAATGTCCTTCAGATTTGGCTGTCACTAGGTTGTTAATCACTTTAGTCAAGGAAGTCTCTATGAAGTGTTGGGGTGAAAGCAGATTGTAGAGGGTCAAGGAGGGAGCTGAAGTTCAGGTAGTCTATGAGTCAGGTATACACCAGTCTTTTAAGGAGTTTGAAGGTAAAGGGAAGAAGAGAGATGGGGCAATAGCTAGATAAAGCTTATGGGTAATTAGTATGGGTGTAATGAGGGTGTGTTTTGAAGGAAGAGGGAAAGATGCCGGAGGCAAGAGAAAGATTTAAGATTGTAGTGAGAGAAGGGACAATCACAGAAGAGAGAGAGAGCACAAACTGTTGACTCTATAAAAATCATGTATAATAATACAATATGTAACAAGGACACTCCACTGTAGACCGCAGGTGCAAGTCAGATGCAGTTTATTTGCTTTCAAAACGGTAGATAACATGGAATCCAACATAAATAGCTCGCTGTAGCATATAACAGATAAGGGCTCACCGACATCTGTCTCTCTTGCAGCACTGCTGCTCCGGCCTCAATCTTTAGGGCCACTGTCTGGTTCCTCCAGACAACGGCAATAACATGCCAATCCTCTCAATATGGTTCGCAAACCCCGCAGCTCCCTGCTGCACTGGCCTCCACTGACTCCAGGGTGGAGCTCTCCTGACTCACAGGTGGGGGCCCTGAACACATCCCAGCACACACTTCAAGAGGGATGTACACAGGTGCACAATCAGGTGCTGGTCACCTCCAAAGCATGGACCCAGGAATGGAGATTTCCTCCCACCCAGAGCTCTAAGAAATCTCCTGGCTCCAGGATCCCAACTATGATTCAGAAAACCCGGCAAGAACTGAAAAGGCTGTTCTCTCCTGGTACCAGTAATGTCTTCCTGGAGCCACTCAGCCCCTCTGGCTGAGAACCCTGGGTGACTTTGAGGCCACCTAACACCGTGGTATTGCCTCACAATGCCACAATAAATAACCTTAATTCACACATATTGGTTATTTATAATGATTAATTATTAGCTAAGACATTAGGCTTCAGTAAATTGTAAACAGTTTAAATGTGTGTAGAGATGGAAATAAAAGGTGAGATAACAAATGGGTTACAGCTAAAACTGCAGGTCATACTATCCTTGCATGAGGCTATTGCTCTAGTCATTTGAGCAATTTGTGCATAGCTAGTAATAACTGGCTGGTGTAAGGAACACCTACACTAAGGACTGGGTTATTGAAATTTCTCTACGATGCTGTAAAAGGGATTGCAAACAATCTTCTTTTTGTTCCTTTTTCCACAGGAATATGGGAACATGCTTTCGCTGTGCTTGTACACTGTCATGAGAGAAGTATCCAAATTGCTGGCCTTTATCTGAAAATGCTAGTACACTTCAAGTTCAAGGTCAATGACTCAAAGCATTAGCATGTCACCTATAACACTAACATTCCCAAAAAGAGAGCTTAGCAAAGGCAACCTACATAGTTCCTTCATTACAGGGGTATAATAAACAAGCATTGTTATGAAAGATGAAAAATATGTTTTGAAAACTTGGTTTGACAACACACATGATTGGACAGTGAATATGTGGAAGGTTATAACTTATTTCAGAGGGATCGAGAAAATAGAAGCGGTGGGGGGTATATATGTATGTTAAGAAACATCTGATGTTAAATGTGCATGATGACATCAATATGGCTAGAGAGAAAAAAGAAGAAGGGGGGGGGGGGGGGGGGGGGGGGTATGCATGTATGTCAAGAAAAATCTCATATTAAATGTACATGATGACATCAAGAATGCAACTGAGGAGGGGCAGAGGCTTTGTATCCCTAGTGTTCAAAAAGACACATCAACATTTGAACAGTGTGGTTATGTTTGTCTAATATATAAATAACATAATTATCCAAGATTTCCATATTTTGAGTTTTTATTCATTAAGATATAGTTAAACCATTAGAGAAAGATATAGACGTTAGTTTGGGGGTCATTTAAGATAATTTAAGTTGAAGTCAAACAAAAAGGGACATTTTAGTTTGGAAATATGCCAGTTGGTTGTATCACTCAAAATATTCTGTTTTGGGGTACCAACTACCAACAGTTGTTTGTTTTTTTTTACAGAAAAATGTGTAGGATTGCAGTAAAAATGACTCTCTTGCCTTCCCGATGACCGTGCAAGGGAGTGGGCAGTAGACATGGCAACTTTGGCAAGGAAATATTACATATAGCACCCAAAATGCCATGCAAAAATAATTAACAGTTGCAGGTCAAATTACGATGTTATCACTCAATGAATCGATCACTAGATAAACTGTTATTTAAAACTATCCAATTAGGATTTTCTTTTCCTAAGGCAATGGTAGTAACATCTGAGTGTGACCTTATTAAAATCATTCCCATTCCACTATTTTGGACACTCTGTGTAACAGAATTTAATTATCTTATAGATTTGGTAACAATTGTGATTCTATTATTGTTTTCAAAATTCTGAGAAGGTGGTAACTGCCCTGGCTTCTGTTATAGCTACTGGCTGGCTTCTACTTTAGATATAACATGTGGCTATCTGTGTGCTGGGCAATGAGATGACATAGTTGCAGAAAGGTAGTCAGAATCATACGATACCTACCACCAGTGGTGTAACTACAGATCGTGGTGTCCTACTGTCATTGATCTTAACATAAAGTATGCCTAAATCAAGGAGAGGTAGCAGGAGAGCTGCCAGCATAGTCAATACATTACTAGGGACCAGTTCTATGAGCAGAAGTTGTCAGGCAAGAGAGGGACATTTATTTGTAATATCTACATCCTTTTACTGCCACAAAAAACAAGTGCTGGTGTAATATTCAGTAAAAAAAAAATACTTCTGCACATATCAAAGATCAGCTGCAGAGTTGATCTTTTACTTGTGCATCCACAGGCTTGTGGTAGAGCTAGCTGCTATGGGTGTCACCTGCCTCTTGTCCACTTCCTGCCAAGCCTCCGTATCTCTCTCCTTTTTTAACACCTGCTTATACCAGCTCTCTTTGCCAGAGTAACATTTCTGTTGCCTCTGCGCTCCCAACTGTGCCTTTGCTTCTGCTCTACTTTTCCCTTGGACTGACCTTTTGTGTACTAATTGGATTTCTTCTACTGGCTTTGTTTATCTGCCACCAGCTCTGACTTTTGGCCTGTCTTCTGAATCGACATCTTCTCTGTTGCTGTTTTTTTCAGCACTGACTGGGAATCTGCCATATTCTCCTTCTCTTGCATGTATGGGTAGTCTCCATGCATCGAGCAGGGTGAGCCTGGGGGTCAAAACCTGGCGTCAGATTGAAGTCAAGTTCAAACTTCTGTGAGGGGGTCCCTGGCAGAATACCAACTGGCCCTTAGACCCCACGCCCCAGGGGATCCCATACCACCTAATTGCTCATGGGCTCCTTGCAAACGTGACACATAATTACTCTATAACCCTAATACAAACCTTTTTAAAATGTAGGGTTTTTTGGCAGAACAACCAAGATTTTTCAGCTTGACGAAGACTGTATTAGGTATACAGGGATATTTTTAGTGCGAGACAGGATGACCAGAAGCTTGGAGGATAATAATAGGGCCACCATTAGAAATCCTGGGGCCCCGTACACCCTACCTGACAGAGCCCCCCTCCCGACTAAACAAGATACAGTGAGATGCTGCATAGCACTCTAATGTGCAGTAAGAATAGAGCAGAGGTTCTCACCCATAGTGAGACCACGGTCCAGTAGTTTTCTTCCAAAATCTTCCTTAAAGCGAAAGTAAAGTGGTTACTTAAAAAACAAACAAAAGTGCTCTGGAGGCGATTGCCATATTGTGCTAGTTTGCACAGCATATTAGCCCATTATGGCAGATCTTACAAACAATCCCCTCCTACATTGCTGCCTGCTCTCCACTCCATCAATGGCACTGCCATCTTCTCTCAGTTTTATTCAGGGTTCTTTTTCAACACTGGTTACCCCTGCATCCTCTGCAACCTTCTTTTAAAACTGCTCACCTCTGCATCTACTGCATCCCTGTTCCTACACTGCTCACTTCTGCATCCTTCTTCCCACACTGCTTACCTCTGCACCTCCTGCAACCCTTTTCCTACACTGCTCACCTCTGCACCCCTTGCAGGCTGTCACCCTCTTCCAACACTATTAACTTTTGTACACTGTTCAATACTTCATCTTATGTGCACCCCCTTTGTTCTAAGCGTACCCTCAGCCGCAGTGCTGCATGTACCCCCCTGTCAGCAGCACTGGGTGATAAATCTGCACTACTAAGACAGCTAAACACATTCTTCTTGCTGTAAAGGCTGCAAAAGTTAATTTGTGACTAGCAACAATCATTCTGAAGTCTCCTTTTATACATCTGATGTCAGCATCAAGTCATCTTTTTGGAAGGAAATGTTACAGGGTCACTGTCAGCAGCAACCTCTGCAATCCTTATTAACACAGTGATGGATATGTGTTATCTTCGTGTGCACAGAGATTTTCTTTGTTTAAGATGGCCCAGAAATCCCTTTAATGGAGCCACCTTCCACCTCTAGACCTTTTAGAAGCTGTGTGTGCTTCTCTGGCTATTGTTATGCCACTGCATATCACCCACCCAACATTTCATAAACTTTGCTAAAAAAAAACGCACAAACTCAGCTCCCAATTTTTATAAACACTAAGAACTGGTAAAAGAGAAACTGTTTGAGAAATGCAGTCACAGTAGAGAGCATAATTTGTACAGTCTTTAGAAATATGCTCCTTAGTTTACTGTTGTTATAGGTTGACAAATGCAAACCATGTTATGCATTTTCTGCTAAAACATCTAACATGTGTAATGCATAAGCATACTATTTTATGCCTAGAAAAATGTTTTGTCAGTTTGATAAATGCAGCATTTCAGGGTTTGACATTCTTCTCTAATCAAACAATTCATGCCTGTAAGTAAAATGAAGGATTTGTGTGTCCTTCTCTAGTTTATAGTTACTGATTAACAAATTCAGGCCATGTGTTGTGTTTGTTAACACAAAATAAGCACCACTTAAAAAAAATAAAAAAATAAATTACATATACACATACATAAGTGTATGTATAGTGTTTCCGGAATCTTTATTTCTCTGTAAACAGTTTTTTTGTGATAGGTTTTGTACACCTGTAAAAACTCAAGTAACATAAAAATAATTTTCCAGTAGTTGTGCTTGACTGTCTTGTTCTATACAAAATCAATTTCCCATGAGCCATGAAGGGCATTTAGAAAAAGACTACATATCACTTTTTTGTAGTATTGCTGCCAAAATGTCAAGCTAAGGTGACAAATGCTGTCAGGAGACAACAGGTGTTACTTTACTGAGTTTGTCACCAGTAGACAGGGGAAAGTCAAGATACAACACTCTTTCTACTTTTTTAGAAGTCTCTACATTGCCATGGTCGTTAGGCTCTATATTACAAAAGCAAGAAATCTCTACAGTCTACACAATCTGTATCCGTTGCTAGATGCCTGTTCTATGGGCCAAAGTCCAGAACTGACGTATAGGTCAAAGTCCAACACTGTTGATAGTTCAAAATCAGTCACTATTGCAAACTTTCAATCTGGCTGCCTATTTTGCTCAATTATGGGTCAAGATTTTTTATTGTGACCACAAAGCCCGCTTCAAGCATCACATTCCAGCACTGATGATTCTGCATTCTAATATGTCACTGTAATAAATACAAGTAGGGAGAATTCAGAGCTCACCCCCTTAAAATATCTATAAATACACGTCTCCAAAAGGAGATAGGACTGCTACGTATGTATCAGTTTACCATGGCAGTGAATGGGTATTGAATGTATGACATGACTTTTGCTGGACCAAAACATCTTCCAGCAGACAGTTTTTTTATTCTGCTATAGGCAATACAATGCATAGTAGAAGGATATACTTCTTGACTAGGGATGGGTCAATGTGTCTGGCTTCAGTTCACTGGGTGTTTGCTAAACCCAACTTAAAGCCTAAAATTTGTAAACTTAAAGCCCAACTTCAGGCACAACAATCTTTACCTAGTTAAATAGTCCCTACCCTATCCAAAACAAAACAAAAGTTTTGAGTATACTTAATCTTAGGGCCCATTCACACCAGCAAGGTGCACTGAATGCCGATGTGCCAATCCTGGTTGCACCACGCTGTGCTAAAAAAAAGTACAGCATGCCATACGTTATTTCAGTGAACACCACTTAACTGTGTCCATTTAAATCAAGGCAAACTGCCTTTTCCATGCGTTGGGTGTGAATGGCCCCCTTAACACAAATATAATAGTATACTAGGTTAGTATATTAGGTTGACTTTATTTATAAAATATGTTGGCTCTACCATAATGACAAGTAAATACAGAGGGAAAGAGGTTTTTGGATAGGCAGAGCAGCTTCTCAGGTAGAAAAAGTTCCTGCATCTTGTATTGTTCTAAAGAGTTTTGTATTGCCACCTATTATTCAGCCTGTTAATGCTACACCTAATAATGTTTATTTGCTTAGCCTGTATATTTATAAATACATTTTTTTAAACAAATAGAATGGTTCGGTACTCTCCTCTATTGCAGAGGTCTGGCAGACATTCACTATTCACTGTAGCAGTTTTCTTGTATAAATGGATCTTTCCTGAAGCAAAAGCATAAACCTTTTTTTAATTCTAAAGATACACAGTAGACATATTGTAGGGCTTATTGTGCCAGTAGCTTCTATTTCATCATGTAGAAATATGTGAAATTTCCAGTGTCTGTGTTGCATTGGGCATAAAAACGAGATTAATTACATTTGGAATGACTATGCAGTGCATAAAACTGTGGGATGCATTTAAGATAACAAGAGGATTCCTGTGCAAAGGTCTTCATCATCACATAGATAAAGATATACGTTGTGCTCTGGGCTCCTTATATTTAAGGATATTTTTTGAATAACGAAAAGAGAATGTACAGTGATTTTGTGGATGTTTTCTTTATTTATTATGGTTAGGATATGGATAAAAAAAAACAATAAAAGTATGTATTTTCAAGTAAATTTAAAACATTTCCTATTAATAGTAAGATAGACTGAAAGATATCTGTTGTTAACAGAACTCAAATGAGTGATCGGAGTCTCCACATATTATTCACTACTCAGAGTTCAGATGCTGCAGAGACTTTGCTGAAAACTAATGAAAGTGAAGGCCCAGTGGCATTGAACATGTTGTCACCTCTAGAGCTTAAAAGAAGGTACAGGGTGCCTCCACTTACTTACAGATCCCTGCAGGAATAATGGTCTGGGAAAAATGGGTAGGCCACAACATTGCACTTATCGCCTAATTCCATCTTGTTGTTTGGTATATGCCTTGATTGGGGCAGCGTTAAAATTTCTGTCAGGATTTCAATTCTGTTTTTGACCCCCATTAGGAAGATTTTCCCTTACTTCCTGTCCCTGTGAGGCCTGTAAAGGAGATGTAAAAGAAATGCAATGGTACAGACCGCCATAAAAACATTGTCAAAGTTCTATCACTTCCCCTCTAAAATGTGTTCATGCTTTTGTTTATTGGAGATATTTCTCATTACACCCTGTCCTGACAGGGAGTTTGGCAAAGTATCCCTACCGATTCTGGATTGAGTTAGACTTTAATCACCAATGTTTACACTGTTCCCTGAGCTCTTGATGTAACAAGCAGTACCCCAGCTTGCACACTCCTAAAATGGCCATGTAAACTGCCTATACGCACATAGATTTGAACTTATTCATTGAATACAATGGCTGGTTATCAAATGGTGCAATACTAAATAATACGCTGAATGAGCCCGGACTTATGACTGTTCACAAAAATTAGCATTTTAAAAAAATGCTATCATTATTCTATCTATAATGATAATGCTATCATTATTCAAAGTCACACCAATTTTTAGAATAGTCATGCTTGTGCAGTTTAACGCTGCCTCTGTGTGGGAATACTCATGTTTTCAGCTCACAATTGATTTATTATTGTTGTTGCACATTTCAGTGTGTTACTGAGTAGAATGTCAACAGATATACACCAATGACTCACCTGTGGATCTGTGAAGAAGGGAAAACCCAGTCTGAAGAGGACTATATTAAAGGGAGCCTGTAAGAATACAAATATGGTAATTCAAAAATGAATAGAACAGAAATAAAAAAAACTAGTAATTTGTGAATTCTAATGATGAGAATAACAAGCAGTCTAGGTTGGCTATGCCAGTTTCATATTGCTATAATGCCGAAGTCTATTACTAAAAAAAACAGATGTGGCATTCACATTGCCCCACCATCTCCTTAACAGCACATTACCTCATTATCATGGAATACCAGGGTTATGGTTCTTTATGTTTACACCTTCAGTTTAGAAGGTAAACTGTTTTGATCCATACCATGCAATGATCTCAAATGGCTGGTACAAGCAACAGGCTTTTGGCCTACCTCAACTATGCATCTTGCTTTGCACAGCTGACCGCTATGCTCAATTAATTAATTTTTCGATACATCATATTAAATTCAAGTATAATTATTTATGAACTTGAATGAAGTTTTAATAGTAGTTTGTTGAATGTTTGCTCTTGTAGATTAGGTGCTAGTATGAAGACTTGCAAACCTGACTGAATTGCTGAACTTGTGAAGTAGCCCCATGAACCCCCTTGAAGTCTGGGGACTTTTAAGGTCATGGAAGGAAGGACCAGTCACTGATTGGTTTATTTTTTTCTGTTTAGCATTTTAGCAACAGTAGGAACTTTATAAAAATATTTTCCATTTTCTTTTAGGGAAACCATGCACTGTATTTATGGAGGGTTGTTACTTTTAAACATTTACTCTCCAGTGTTTGTGAAATGCTTGAACAGAATTTTCTTGATAGCCATTTTCAATAGAGAAGAGTCCAGTAGATTAGATAGCAGAACAACTAATGAAAAGCATCATGAAAGTGACAGCAAGATTAATTAAGTTCCTCTAGCTGTATTCACGTGCGCCTCTGTTTAGTTCCTTTGGGTCCAGCTGCAGTTAAATGGTATTTATCCTGACAAATATTGTAGTTTTCTGCAACTGACATTTTTGAGTCAAGGGTAAAAATACGTATTAAGGTTTATGCAGTGTGGAAAGGATAGATTATTATGGAAGGACAACTGTGGCATGCATAATTGTGTAAAAATATATGATTATTAAAATGGATAGGCTGCATAAATAAGTCCAGAAAAAAAGAAAAGAAGGACTGCTTGATTTATTGAAGGTATTCTTATTAAAATTTATCACAAACACAAAATAACAACAGGTATAAAAAGAATAAATAACATCATCTCAGCCATCAAAACACACTATTTACTCGAATGGCTCGAAAAAAAAGACAAAACAAATTCTACTTCTTGTATCTTGAACAATACTACAGACAAATTTCACAGATCATTTATAAGTCAGCTTACGGTATGGTTAACTGTCAACCAACCTAAAAAATTATTGCAGGAGGCGGTGATCATTTAATTTTAATGGCTTTCAATTCCCTCTCATAAAAATTAGTTTAAAAATGTATATGTGGTATAAATTCATCAATAATACCCAACATGCATACATTTGATGAGAAGACACTTTTTAAAGCAAATGTACTAAATTAAATGGTGATAATATTATTCCAAACCTTTATCTGCTTCAGGGCCCTTCAATAGACCAAGCATGCAGATATGTCACCTGAAACAGTTTTCTAGGCCCTTTGAAAGAAGAGAAGTGAGAGTAGCAATGGATTTATTTCCTCTTTTTTCTGTGGAAGGCTTCAGACAAGTTACTTGGAGCATGGGGTTGCCTAGTCTTTTCTATTCTCGTCTTTGCCTTTTCTTCATTTTCCTTCATGTGATGGGTGGAAGCTATCTTCTTGAGAAGCCTTCCTTTAGGGCTTGATTGTGGCTGACTTTTACCATTTTCCTCAATACAAGGAAGTCTTTGTTGCTTCCAATGATGCATAAGTAAGGTATGAGAAAATTGTCAGGATTTGCGCAGGGTTAACATATTCATAATATAACATAATTTAGAGAATAATATATATATATATACATACACACACACACTTATATATATTGTTAGATATCTCAAGAGCAAACAAAACCTTTAAATTATTTCTTGTTACAGTAAACCGAAGACCATTTCATTTTTTTGTATCATTCTCTACTCTGTGTTTGCTGAAATTCTATTTGGACTAGGTATATTAAATTGTGGAATGTGAAGATTGTTTTCTGGTTCTAGATGGTAGAAACTGTTTTTAGAAAAAGTGTTTCAAATCAAAAGAAAGATAGATAGATAGATAGATAGATAGATAGATAGATAGATAGATAGATAGATAGATAGATAGAAATACATAGAAATGTACTTACCTTTACAGCCTAAAAACACATTTAAATTAAAACATTTAAAATGTTATAAATGACAAGCTCAATGTTGAGTAACATACATTTGTTTTTCAGGAGTCTTGAGGACCTAAAATCATCATATAGCACAACTTTGCTGCTGCATATACACATATTCTTGGGAAGACTGTTCACATTGATTTAAATGGTAATTCCACTTTAAAAATATAAACATTAAATAAATGATAAAAAAATAAATATAGCATATACTTTATAATTGTTGCACAAGCCAATTTGTAATTTAATGTTATTAAAAACTACTTTTCCATTCAAAACTGTAGCCGCTGTAATGTTCTAAATCTGTCAAAAAAATTCAATGCAATATAGTGACCTGGAGGTGTTCTGTATACAGTTGCTGTATAAAATGCCCCCAGAAATGTCACTGAGGGCTTCTTTGATTGGCTGACTAATTTTCCCGAAAGACTGCACTGAGATACAACTTCATATTCTGGCATGCCTTGTAATATGAATTTGATAAGATACACCTATGGGTTTATTACTACTAAAGGGATGCCAAAACTGTGCCTTTCCCTATTACAATGTTTAGTATAAATGCCACCAGCACACCAATGGATACATTTGCAAAGAAGTGTCCTATTTATTCATGCATATTGTCACGTCAAAATGCAACATTTTGGGGCCATGCAGGATCCCCTTCATAAAGCTTAACATGACAATCTGTGCTCAAAAAACAATATATACCAACTCTAACACAATGAAGACCAATCAAAATAACCAGAAAAGACAAATACTACCCCTCTGATGTCATTATGATGTCACATTCCCAAAATAACATTCAAAAATAACAACATACTGTAAACAATACTGTTACATATAATCAAAAGGACCTAATAATTTAAAATGCAAGTTATATTAATTAGGGTACCATGCACTGCTGTAATGGTATACAATGTCCCAAAAATCGTAGATCGCTGTGCACAAAATAATGAAAAAGAGGGAACAAAAGAAAGCAGAAGCAGTTACCTGTCATCTGTGCCATCTTGTTAGCAACCAGGATGTTGTGAATAACACATAGATGGTAATTTATCAAAACTGGAGCACAAAAAATCTGGAGCAGCTGTGCATGGCAACCAATCAGCATCCACCTTTCATTTATCTTAACTGAACAAACTGAAGAGAGAAGCTGATTGGTTGCCGTAGGCAATTGCTCCAGATTTTGTCTGCTCCAGCTTTGAAAAACTCCCCCCATAATGCGCTTGCTCAGGAACGCAATCTCTGAGCATGGTCAGTGGGAACTAGCCTGCATGTGCAAATTGTGTCAGCGGGTTTCAAGTGACAGAGGGAAATCAGGTATCCAGGCAACAAGGATCAACAAACCTAGGCCCATGATTGCACAGTAAGCAGGGAAAACAAGTAAACAAGTGTCAAACGTGTGTTCGCACGCTGTCACAGCCAGCTCAAATGATAAAAAAACAAAACATTTTGGGACATTGTAAAATGGAGCAGCATGAATGGAGCTATAGAGCCGCCAAATCACTTGTATGTTGTGCTGTTTCGTGCCCCCGCCTCCGCCGATGCCAATCCTGGGCTCCACTGTGCCCCATGTGAGCCCAGTACCGCCACAGCATCTATGTGCAGGGAGCTCAGCACACGATCTCCCTTTGATCTCCCTCCGGTGTTGTGCATGCGATGTTGTGATGTTTATTCCATTACTTTCGCATTCAGCTGTCATTCTCCAACTACAGAAGCCGAGGAGAAGCTGGGTAGCAGATCTCTGCTTCATCATCTTCTTTGGGGATCCCTAGGTGAAATTAGGAGACTTAAAGACCCCTGATGTCTCCATAAAGAGGACCTGTCACTGTAATTTGATATCACATAGGGAGAGGGCTTCTTAGCAAGAAAGTTAAGTGTAAAAAAAGTACAAAAAAAAGAAAATCACACATAAAAAAAAGAAAAAACACAAAAAAAGTCCCTCGCCCCCATATACACATGCAAACATGTATTGGGTGCACCAACGTGCAAAAATGATGATTGCACCCATTACACCGCACATGTTACATATCCCTGCAAATGTCAGAGTGCGAGTAATAATTCTAGGCCATCAATCACTACTAACACTAAACTGATAAGCGGTAAAAGCATTTAAAGCGTCTCCTATAGCCAATTTTGGGTATGGTAGTGTTTTGCGATTTCGCAGCTGCACACAATTTCAAGGCTTGACGTGTTTGGTGTCTATTTAACAGACGTGGTCCCATCTTTTATATTTGACCAAAAAAATGGGTAATAATAAATGTTTCATAACATAATGCAGGAAAAACTGTTTTATTTTTTCAAATTTCCAGTACTTTTTTCTTTATATAGTAAAAAATAAAAGCCCCAGTGGTGATTAACCTCCCTGGCGGTAACTTATATAAAATGTATTTCAGTATGGCATTGCATGACTGAATAATTTTCAGTCAAAATACTGCAGTGCTGAATACTGAAAAATGGCCTGGACAGGAAGGGGCTTTTTACATCCTGGTCTTCAAGTGGTTAATAATATTTGTCAACACAGTCAGTATAAGCATCCTAATTTAATTTGGTATCAGCCTGTTGAAGTCCTTGTACCGCTAAGACTTACGGGTCTATTCACTAAGCTGCCGAGGGCTCAGAGGGACCGAGCAGAACAGAAAAATAGTTTAAAAAGTTAAAAAAAAAATAGAAAACGATTGTGCGGAGCTAGCAATGACATCTAGCTCCACCCAACAGTTTTCTAATGTCCGGCGGTTGTACCCCCCCTCTGCTGATGGACCTGATGGAGAACTGCAGCAGAGGGTGGGTACAATGCTAGTTTACTATTGGCTATTGCAAATTGAAATAGCCAATAGGAATCTAGCAATGCATTCCAATGGGCAATTTTTTTGTTTTTTCTGACACAGCTCCATGTCAGAATAAAGAAAAAAAGAAACAGCAGTGTTTCTCTCCTTGGTGTGGCCGGTAGCAGGAGACTCCCGGAGTGCCAAGGAGAGTTTGCTGTTTGAACATCAGTGTCCCTGGTTAGCAGGTAACCAGGGACGCTGATCTCTCTGCAAGTGGCTGGAGCCAGCCGTAAGATCACGGCCAGCTTTGGCTTTCAGCGCGGCTCAGCCGAGCCGATGCATATGCATTCGGCTCGACTGTGCCGTTCGGCCATGTTCGGGAGCTGTACGGGCTATAGTGAATAGCCCGTACAGCACCCCTTCGGTTCTACTGAACCGAAGGGGTCCTGGGGCCAAAGCTAGCCGAAGGATCGGCCGAAGCTATGGCTAGATCCTTCGGCAGCTTCGTGAATAGACCCCTTAGAGAAGTATAAGCGGCACAAAGAACAAATGCTCATGCACTAAGAAGCTTGCTGATAGAGGGAGAACAGTGTGATAGAGAGATGAGTTCAGCAGTCTTTTGCTTCTCCTTTTTACTCTATAGTCAAAGACTGGGGGAAGACTTGCAAGAGTACCTGAATTGCAGCAGGGAAGAATCAGGTCTCCAAACAGGGCTGTGATATTTGGGACTGTGTAAATCTCAAAATTGAATAGACAGAAATACAAATCCTTTGCCAGGTAAAAAGGCTAGCTTTTACACATTTCATTGTGTATTTAGCTGTTAAATCAGTAGCACTGAAATGCAAAAAAGGAATGAAAAGAGGTGGAAAAGGGATTTTCTAAAAGGGGGAAAAAATTATGATACAGACTGCTTCTGCTAACAATTGGGATTGATTTACTAAAGGGATAGAGTATGTTAACTTTGCAGAGTGCATTCCCACTTAGCTTAGTGAATGTGGTCTTGCAAAGAGAAAATTCACTTGGCAAAGAATACCTCATATGCCAGGAAAACGTTAAAAAAATATTATTGCTTACACACAGAGCCATAGCTAGCTCCTTTTGCGCCCGAGGCAAGAACAGAAAATTATGCCCCTCAACCGACGTGTGCGGTATGCGACGTCACGCGCCCGAAACAAATTTTTAGTCTTTGCACCTGTCTAGTAATATGTGTGCATGAGTGTGTGTGTGAAAATACAGGTGGGGAGAGCAGCAGGGATATGAGGAGAGGCTGGAGCCTGTGCCACTCCTCTTCTTCCTGCTGAGCCGGGGCTGTGTTGGCCGCCTGGTGCCCTAGTTGCCAATGGCAGCCTGTGCTCGCCATGGCAACATGGGCGAGGGGGCGCAGCCAGGCCAGCCCTGTCTGCGCCCCTTCAGCTGCACCTGAGGAAAGTGCCTCACTCGCCCCATGGTAACAACAGCCCTGCTTAAACATAATTGGATGATTAAAGACAGCCAAGCTTTGCCCCATTCTTTAAGATAAATGAAAATCCCCTTTGCTATGTGAACAGCCTCTACTCCTTTAATGAATCAACTTCAAAATGTGATCCAGTTAGATTTCACATTGCTTTTTGTATCATGTGAAATCCATTAAAACCATTGAAGAAACTCTTTCATAAATTACCTTATAAGAGGGCCATGGGGAAAAGCCTTAATAGGTCACTGTTTTTTTTTATCTAAGTGACTTTTGTCACTCCAAAACAATAGCCAATTCACTACTGGTTTATACTTCACGCTTCATTTTTTATCATATAAAAAGTTGCCTGAAAAGTGCATTATATAGAGTACTTTCTTTCAAAAGATTTCCTATTGCTGTTTAAATACATTATTATTCTAGGTCACAATTCTGCCAGACCCCATAGAAATCTCAAAAAACTACTATGGCTATAATAATGTCCTTGCATGGGACACATCAGGATTCTACATTTCAGAAAATTATTATTTCAGATTACAGATTTCCAAACTTGAGAAAAATTAGGAAAAAAGAATTGCATTTTAAACCCGAATGCATGATCCACTATAATTTCCCCATATGCAATGTGGTCAAGTGGCATCCTATGAAAGTTATGGAATGCTGCTGCATTCAAATGATGTATTTCTTGCTAATGAAAGCAGATGCAAAGGTAATAAAAACATTTTACCTCTAGAAAGCCCAAGAGAAAACAATTGCTTGTGATTTGATATGTTGTTATACTTCTTGAGTTGCAATTATTACAGGCAATTTCTTACTTTCATACACTGTTTTATGTCGCTGTCTATACAGACATATCTACAATTGTTTTGTATAATATTTACTCATGCAAGCATAAAAGATGAGCAAAATATCAGCATGCTTAAAAAAGACACTCAGCTTTTGTTAAATGTTGGAGAATTGCTGTCAGTTTCTCTCGTTGGCTCTATTGAGTATTGGTGAGATATCTGAGCTTAGGATCTTGGGTCTGCACTTTTGCTGTAGTCATTTTGTGGGGCTCCCACTCTCTCTGTTGGATCTTTTTTATTTGTTTCATTCTATATTATAGAGCATCACTGGTTGACTAGAGATGGGCAGGACACCAGTCAGAGCATCCTGCTCAGCTTCTTGCAACCAGTGACATCACTGTTTGCCGGAAGCTGGGTGGGACACCAGCCAAAGCATCCCAGGTTGCTAAGAGCTGCGAGGTAAGGTGTGTATGGCCCTTACACGGCTCCATGCCGAGCTCTTAGCAACCTGGAATGCTCTGGCCAGAAAGGGGGGCAATAGAGCCAAGGAGATGCTGCCTGAAGCAACAGCCTCAGGCTGCCTTCTTATCGGGGTGGCCATGGCTACAGCACTTACCTACATTCCAGACCTATCCCACAGTACTTCTTTTTCCCCCACTTGACATCCCCAGTCTTCCTGCTTGAAAAACAGCCAACATCATTCAACCTACTTCCTCTGAATCCAGCCTGTCATGTACTTTCCCCAGGCCTATGAATGCAAAGTGAAGGAGAATCAGCACAGTGATGAGCTTATCTCTGAAAAATTGAGAGAGTTTACCCCTTGTGTGGCGCTTGTCAGAGGTAGGGGGAAGATGCGGGGGGGAACTCCAAAACACTTCCCACACCTCTGTCTCTCTTTCCTTGCATCCCTACACCCAGCCGCGCCTGCACCACGCCCACCGCCCAGACCTCAGCTCCACCCACTTCCTTATGGCCCAATCACACTCTCTCAACTCCACCCATAGCCTCCGACCACTCCCCCACCCCTGGGTTCAAAACCTCACCTTCCCGCCAGCGCCATTTCTCAACTTCGGCTTGAAAAAGAAGGTTTCACCTTCGAAACGCGTCGCCGTCAGCCCGGTCTCCACTTAAACTCTCCCACACTCCACCCGTCCACAGACACCGCCTGCACCGCAACACCCGCACCACAGGTTTGCCGTCAGCCCGGTCTTCATCCATCCCCTGAGTGTCTCCTACACTCCACCCGTCCAGAGACATTGCCCGCGCCGCAACACCTGCACTACAGGACTGCCGTCAGCCCGTCAACCCGGTCTCCACCGATCCCCTGAGGGTCTCCCACACTCCACCCGTCTACAGACACCGCCCGCGCCGCAATACCCGCACTACAGGATTCCCCAGCAAACGCCTGCAGGTCACAGCCCCGTCGGATTGTCAGAAAGCCACGGCGGCTGAACACTCTGCCATTCCGGCGCCTCCATCACTCTCCAGTCCCCCCATCCAGGACACCACGTCGCTCCACCTCTTCACAGCTCCTGCCATGAGAGGACACCTGTGCCAGAGGTCCTGAGGACCTTCCCACAGCCCACCGCCCAGGTACATCTGTGGCCGCACTGTCATCGCTGAGAGTCGCCCTTCAATATCCTCACGGTGAGTTACAGAAGCCCACCTCTTCTTCACCCACCACTGCATACCTCACCCCCTCGCTTTCTCGTGTCTCCATCTGCCTGATTGGGTCCAATCGCTACGCCACCCTTGAGAAGAGGGATCACCCCCACCACCACTCCATCCGCTTCACCGCAATCTGATGAGTACAAGCGAATGCTCACCCAGCCTCAGGTGAGTAAATCACCAACGCTTACACCCTGCTCTACCACATTTATTGCGCCAGGTAGTGGCGCTTCCGTCTCCAATTTTTTGTTTCCAATGAGCTTATCTCTGTCACTCTACTTTCACTTTCTTACAAAGTGCTTCTTAATCACATGAACTGAAGGACACCTTGTGCTGCTTCTTCCTCTCTCAGTTTGAACTCTGCTGTACTTGACTGCAAGAGGCTGATACCAAGTCAAATTTAGGTACTTACACTGCTTGCAATAAAATAAGAAAACCACTTTTATTGATGTATTTATGAATACAAATTTGTATTAATTTGTATGTTATATATGCCTAGAGTTCAGCTTTAACTTCAGTCATTCACACAGCGCATATATTCCCAAGCACCAGATTACCAACAAACAATTGATGTTTGGTGACTGGTAAACAGATGCACTAAAAAAACATCTGGATGAAAAACAGATTCACTGTGCAAGCTAACAGTAGGCCCTGTATGTCATTTTTAGTCTTGACCAAGTCAGCACCCATTGTCCAGGAAAATTCCTCTGAAGTTGGTACCCCTTGCTTATGAACTGTAAATAATGTATTAGAATCTTAAATGAAAATACATGAATCTTGGGTGAAAATGATGAGAAAATTAGGTGAAAACATTGAAAAATAAATCCATAAGTGTTCTGAATCTTGGGGTAGTGCAATTCAGTTAGCATCACATAAATGTACATCCTTATAAACTAAGAGGGTTATTCGCAAAGCTAGCCGAAGGATCAGCCGTAGCTCTGGCTGATCCTTCGGCTAGCTTTGGCCGTCAGAGCCCTTCGGTTCAGTCACTATAGCCCTTCGGTTCGGTTCGGCTATTCACTATAGCCTGTACAACTCCCGAAGCTGCCCGAGCGGTTCAACCGAGCTGAAGGCATATGCTTTGGCTCGACTGAGCTGAAGTGAAACCCGAAGCGGGCCGATTAGCCAGCCATTGGCCAGCCGATAGCCTTGCAACTGACAGCTGGGCGGAGCCAGCCGTGATCTCAAGGCTGGCTCCGCCTAGTTGCAATGACAGATCAGCATCCCCAGGTTGCCTGGGGACACTGAACGGTCATTAAACAATGACAACTTGCTGGAGTCGGCCGTGATGTCATGGCTGGCTCCACCCAGTTGTTATTCATTGGCCGGGACCTGCTAGAAGAATCTAGCAGGTCCCGGCCAATAGGAAACAGATGGGCGGAGCTAGCAGTCACTGCTAGCTCTGCCCAATTGGTTATTCTTTTTTTGTTCTTTTATAATCTTTTTTTAATGATCTTTATTTTTGTTAATGTCATTTTTTAATGATCTTTATTTTAGGTTTTTCTTTTTGCAATAATATTTTTTTTTGCTTTTTTTAAAAAAATCTGTATTTATTTTTAAGATTTATCATTTATTTACCCTTTTAAACATTTTTTTCTACTTTTTTTCCACTTTTTGCACTGTTTTTCTATTCTGCTCGGTACCACGGAGGTGCCAAACAGAATAGCCGAGCCGAATGCCGCTATTCACTTACTGCCGTTCGGTCCTGTCATACGCCCGACTTTGGGAGAGGTATGGTGGATCTCAGCTGCGGTTCTAACTAGTTGTTTTAAGCGGTTGTCAGGCTATAATCCCAGGCGGCTCTCTCAATCACAAACGGAGAGTTTGGGATTTAGACATCATGGACCACAAAATAATAATCAGAAACAGAAGATAAAGTTGCACAAGGAATATTAAGCCATACTCCTTTTAGCTGAACACATCAGGGAATGGTAATGTGAATAGATAAGGCAGTCTCTAGTTTAAACAGCAGCAGCAGTTCAGCTAAACAGCATAGTATATGAGTGTTGGTATAATATGAGTTGATACTGAGAAGGTTCCACTAGGTGGCAGAGTATAGGCTCCAACAGCAGTGAACAACAGTCCATAAGCAGATACTTGTGGTTTAGGTGATGAACCCAGTGGCTCAATTCAAGAGAACTCCAGGGAAGAATGGCTGCTGGGGGGAGATTTGGGGTCCGATTCTGCATGGTTCCAAGGGTCCTGGAGAGGTTCCTGGGTTAACTAGGCAACAATCCCAATAATTGAACACCCTACAGCGTTCTCAGTAGGTTTAAATAGCCCGCGGCTGTGACGTCACGCGGCCGCAGCGAGCTTCCGCGTTCCAGCGTGGAACGCACAATACTTCCTGTCATGGGGATGAGGCCTGCGGTGGACTCCCTGGCCGATGCGTTCCAGCGTGGACATCACAGGCCCCTATGAGAATAGGCTGAACAGCAGCTAGTAGTCTGCCGGAGATTCGGCTCAGCCGATCCAGATGTTGGATCGGCTGAGTCGAACCCCTTCAGAACTTTGGCTCAGCCGAACATACTAAGCATGTTCGGCGGAACCGAAGCCAGCCGAAGCAAGCCGATGTATGGCTGATTTCAGCCATTGTATGACTGAAATCAGTTGCACAAGCCTAAAGTGAATAGCTGAACAGCGTTCGGCTCACTTCACTTTGGGTCGGTTGTTCACCCGGCTGCCTTCGGCAGCTTTGTGAATAACCCTCTAAGAGCAGAAAAAAAATAAAAGTTTACAAATCTGTTCATGTCGATATGCTTGGCAAAGTTTCAAAGCAGTAGCAGATATTAGCAAAATACATTGATATTCCTTTACTGTTAATAAAAATGTACTTTATTTGTTTATCACTCAGCTGTAGATGTGTGTGTTGTAAAGTAGCCACCACTCCAAGTTAACTTCTGTGATGAACTATAACTTCAGTACAAATGAGTGAACTATACAGGAGATTGTATTCCATCACAGGAGCGAGCTTGGAGCAGTTGCTACTTTATAGCACACACAGGAACCATGGGGAACAAAGGTAGCCACCCTCCAGAAGGTAGGACAGTGTCAGCACAAATGTGCAGATGATTTGAGGATCTACAGCCAAGTGATACACAAATAAGCTGTATGTTTATTAAAAGTGAAGGAACTTGAATGTATTTTTAAGATTAACTCCTGAGTTTAGTGTCACTTTAAATTGATGTAAACCTTCACTGCATGGCATTTAGTTTGCATTGTGTATCATGAATAATGACCATGTCTTTTTTTTCTTTTAGAAAATACTGTTTTCATATTTTTTTAAATCCTTTTTGTCTTTGATGTCTTGCAGCCTCTTTGCAGCCACTGCATGTCTACCTGAACTCCAACAGTGGCTGCACAGCATTGCCCAGAGTTGAGACAACAGTGGAACATGCCTGGACAATGAGTATCGGCACAGTCACTTGTAGTCTCCTCTTAAAGAGTCACAACACAGGAGAGTTGGTAGACAGGGACAAAATGTTTTTACTTTAACATGAAATGCCTTAAGAAGGACTTTTATTGTAAGATTTAAAGGTATTATTTTAATGAAGATTGTAATGAAAATATAAAAAAATGGGGTTTTATCTACTTTAAGCAATATAGGAATTATAGTATCCAAATCAGGACATGTAGATACAATTTAAATATAATGTCCATTTCACTTTATTAGTGAATATGTAGATGAGATGTGCTGTAGTTTGCTATATATCCAGCATCTCACTGCTTCTCTTCCCACACTTGATCTTTGTCAAAGCCAAATTGGATTGTACATTCCATGAGATCCATCCATGCCATCTCAGTCTAACTTTCCCACACCTCTGATTTCTAATCCTCCTTGACTATTTCCCCTGTGTCACTAGAAACATTTTCCAGCTGTTCTAGCCCTCCATCTCGATCCTGCATTCTTGACCTCATTTTTAGTGTCTGTTCCAACCATGATTGAATGGTATGCAAAAGGTTACATAACAACAAAAATGAAATAGCTTTTTCTGTACATAGTATAGTATGTATTTAACTTCAAATTGCTGTAAAAATATTCCTGCAGTCTTCCCAGTCTTATGATCATGTGATACATTGGCACAAGTAGTCGAGACCCTATGTTAATAATTGGTTGCATGGGCTTGGAGGAATGAAGTCATAAAAGCGGTTGGTTTTTAGCTGGAATCTTGCAAGGAGATAAATATTTTGCTGCAAATCATTTCCAGGACAAAGATTTTCCTTTCTGATAACAGCTTACATGAAGCAGAGTACTAGCACAGTTGCTTAGTGGTTAGAACGTCTGCCTTGTAGCACTGGGGGGGGTGTCTCTGGTTTGAATCAATCCCAGGCAGGACCCTCTCACTTTGCAAAATCTTCCTGTGGTTGTGTGGGTTTCCTCTTGCAGTCCAAAGGTGTTTTTGCAGGTAAAGTGGTCCATGTATGGGAAATAGATACCTTAAATTGTAAGCACCTTGAGGGTAGGGACTGAAGTGCAGTATGTAAAGAACAGTGTAGATTGTTGGTGCTATGTAAATACCAGTAATAAATAAGTCTTAGTCACAAAGTTTTGATGGCCTTATATGGGACGATCGCTTCTCTGCCTTTAAAATGATAAGAGGTCTGCACATCAAAAAATATCATAAATATTTCTATTACTCAGAGGCATTGAAAGGACTATTCAATTTTCTGACAAAACCTGGAAAATCTCTGTGACCAATGTCATAGACTTCCAAATGCTGTCATTCTCAGCCAGAAATGAACTCTTATTAATTTCCTGCTTGCAGTACACATCAGTGGTATTGCTAGTTAATTTAGTAGTCTATGACCAGTGCTATACTGCTAAATATTCTTGCATAGTGTGGGACAAACAGTCCTTAAGCATTATTTGTGTTTACTTTACTATGAATGTTGCAAAATCCCAAACTGTGATTTTATACATTAAATCATAAAGTTAATGGAATTACAATAAAGTTCTTCTTAATTTATTTTGAAATATGTATCATCTTCATTAAATTGTAGCTAAGTGCTGAATATATCTAAAAGTAGAACTATATGTATTGCAACACTGCAAAAAGAATTGCTGATTTTTAAGATTTAATAAAAAGCCTATCAACATATTTCTTTATATATCATGAATGAGCTTCAATCTTGTTAAATATGCATAATATATCAGAATGCAGCACCTAACTCATAGGGGTGCATTCATAAATAATACACAGAGCCATTCGCCCCATGAAATTGAATGTACATGTGCTCTGTGTGAATGGAGGCAAAATGATTGTTATTTCCATATTGCTTTCCCATGTCACATGTAATACCAGTAAAATACTGCATTATGGCCACGAGGTGGAGCTGATGACCACAGCAAATATATTTTTTTTATACACAGAGTTGGTTAGCAAGACCTATAAATATGGAAGAACAAATCTTCCCAGGTTTAATTCTCCCGAATTGGTGTGTTCGCAAAAACCTGTCTGAGGTTTAAAAAGCCCCAACTTGAAAGCAACCTGTGGGAAATAACAGCAGTGAGTGGCTCAGTGGTTAGCACTGAGGTTCCTGGAGTTTGTATGCTTTCCCTCTGTGTGGATTTCCTTTCACACTACAAAGACACTAGGTAATTGTCTTATATTCAAATTCCCCCTAGAATGTGTGCATATGCAATAGGAACCTCAGATTGTAAGTTCCTTAAGGGCAGGGACTGATGCAAATTAAAAGTATACAAAGACCTGCATATTTGATGGTGCTCTATAACATACCTGTAATAAATTAAAAGCTATAAGAAAGTTTATGTTTAAAAATAAGGTTAAAGCCCTCAGATTCATACAATTTGGCCAGTGGTACAAAACTTTAATAGTATAGTTTGCAAGTCTCTTTTTTTCACAGAACCACACTGCATTTCAAAACAGAGTGCACAAACGCGCTTTAAAATAACTGTGAAGTAAGGCCCGGATTCAGAAGAGCTATTACCAATTTTATCCCAAGAGAGCGATTACTGACCATGTAATAAACTGGTCTCTTTTGTCTGGTGAGTGCACTGGATTATTGCACAAGGGTGGATCACAAGAAGGACCTTTTTGAGGTGGAGCACATTAAAGATTGTCACTGTGTTTGAATTAGGATCATCACCAGTTGGGATTTTTTTGCACACGGTGGTTGGTTTGATATATGGACCGAGTTTACGGTTTTGGGACTTTGGTAATTGTATCTAAAAGTTTGTGTTGTTGTATTTTATGTCTTTTTGCAATTGTAGTAACTATTTGATAATTTGATGAGTTTTATGATTTTGTGGTCTGATTGGAATAGCAATTCACAGTTAAAGGCATACTATTGATTAAGTATCAATAGTGCGGGGTTAATTATTGCTTTTTTAATAACAGCAGGGCACTAAGATATGCTGTGGATGTTTAGTTATTCACTGGGTGGGGATATTGATAGGGTATAGAAAAGGAGCGTGCATATATTTACAAATATTTTCAGTGTCCAAGGACAAGCACTGGATGCAAACTTCAAAGGACAATGCAGGATTTTCCCTGCAGAAAACATTAGAAGTTTGCAGCTGAGGTCCAACTGTGGCCCCTTTACAGTGCTGAACCACCAGAATAAGCCAGGAAAGGTGGCAGGAGCTGTTAATGGTGGCAGGTATAATTTATTCACATTTTTCTGCTGCAGGGAAAGTAAAAAGATCCAGCACATACTGTGCAAGCTAAAGCTTATGCTATGACTGTATCCCATGGATACTTTGAGATAGAAAAGGCAGATGTGCTCTGCCTCTAGATGGTGTGGCCAGGGCCAGTGTTGCCACTTGGAAAACTAGGCACCCACCTAAGGCGCACTGCTGCCTGTGGCGCAGCCTCATACACTCACCCCTCCAGGCTGCCCCAATCTTTTTCAAGTTGCAAAATCCAATAGCAGGCTAGCTATTGTACCCACCCACTGAGCAGAGGAGCGGAACTGAGAGACAACTTTCTCTCTCGAGTCCACTCATCTGCTCAGTGGGGGGATTCAATAACCAGTCTGCTATTGGTTATTTCAAATTAAAATAACCGATACCAGTCTGGCTATTGCTTACATTCACTTGTCGCCTGCTGAGAATGGCGCTGCGTGGGGAGGATTGGGGGTTGTGCTGCATGAGGGGGGCTGGGGGTGCAAGTAGCTGGTCTTGCCTAGGGCACAAAATAGTTTAGGGTGTGGCCTTACCATCGCTTTGTCCTACAGAACCTGCTTGCCCCATAATTCCTCCGCGTGCAGAACCTCTACCTCTTTCTTTAGGCCTGCCAAACATTTTTAAATATTGCCTCAATTTAATGGCAGCTCTAGCCACATGTAGAATAAATATGTTGGGGTTTGGTGCATGCTAATGCACAAGCATGCAGTGATGTGCTGCAAACAAATGGCAATTTTGTCTGTGTCAGCAACAACTGCAGGAACTCAAAATAAAAAAATACAAAATAAAATATTCTCCCCCCCCAAAAAACTTCCAAAACACGTAAACCTCATCCCATTTTTTAACCTAGCAGAAAATAAAACATGAATATACATATAAAATTAAAAGAAAAACATAGAAGCGTTAGACTTAAAGGGTAATTCCACATTTCAAAAAAATGTGAGAAAAGAAACTTACCCACACCTATCTGCCACCTTTACCCACCCATTATGTTCGTACCTTTGACTTGAACAATCACCCCCCCTGCCAGCCAGTGTATGGATCATACACCGTACACTGCACTGCAACTCTGTAATGAGCATCTAGAATAACACTTGCAAATGGAGAGTACGCATTGGTCAGCACAGTCACATGACCACACTGACCAATGAGCAGTGCTTCTTCCTAAGAAAATCAAAGGTACCAACTGTGGGGGTGTAGAGAGGTGGACGATTGGTGTAGGTAAGTTCATTTTCTTACATTTTGTGTGAAAGCAGGCTTATCCTTTAACGTTGAGAGACTATAAAAATGTGGTTCAACATAAAATGTTATTGTAGCCCACTCCTGAAGAACCGGGCCACAGTGAAACGCGTAGTCATTAATATATCTTCCCATCAACTGTTGTAAATATGATCAAACTATATAAAAGATACCTTGCTTAGGATTTTACAATATGTACAATATATAGGATTAAGCCTGGTGGGAAGACAGGGCTACCAAAATGATGTTCAACCATACTTCCTTTCCTCCTTTCCTCTTTTTCCACTCTTTTTAAATGCGTTTTAATGTGTTTTACAATGTATTTAATAAAATAATTTCGATATATTACTAGCTATTAAAGCATGATCCTTGTGGTACCTCAAAGGTCCGTATTCTTTCTGAGTTCTCATTCATGAGCACTTGGTTTTTTGGTTTTAAAATGTTAAAAGGACAAGCCAATTAGTTTTTTTAGGGTTCTAGCAAGCTCCCTATGAGGGCTTAAAACTGCTGGAAATAATCTAGATGTTTTTTTGCTTGAATGTTTTTGAAAGTACGACCATTAGAATTTCAATATTTTAGTATTAATATCAGGCTCCAGCAGCACTTTGTAATCAGCTCCTAAAGCCTTCTCTTAATACTTATTTTCTAATGTTAATAATTTTTTTACAACTTTTATACCTGGTGTTATTTTCAGTGTAAGGATGCTGAAAAGCTATTTCCAACAATTTATTGTTCATGTTTAATCATTTACAAGGAGACTTGCTGGTGTTTTTGCTCTATTTGTGTGGAATTCTGTTTTGAACAGATGGCCAGACTTTATAACAACTATGTATTTCACATAACCAAGCTCTGGGTCACCAATGGGCTGGCACACACACATGCACCTCACAGTTACAGTATATTATTGCCATATGTTTGGTAATTATTATCTCTCGCTAAATACTAATATTTTTCAAAACCTATTTAATTATTATGAAATAAATCTCATGGTTACATGACTAAATATTATGGTGCATTGTCACTTCAGAAACATTCAAACATAAGCAGTATAGTTTGATCCTCTGCCAAAATAAAGCAGTGCATCGAGAAAGGTCAGGATTGGATACATGAAAAAGAAAATATAGTTGCTTTAAAGAACATTGAAGTACATAAAACACAGCATTCTGTTTGATCACCTCCAGTAATACACTGATGAAGTGTTTCTGAAGGATTCTAAAACCCTTTATGTTTGTGTTGCTGCATACCATTGTTTCCCAAACTAGAGCAGTGCTTCTTCCTAAGAAAATCAAAGGTACCAACTGTGGGGGTGTAGAGAGGTGGACGATTGGTGTAGGTAAGTTCATTTTCTTACATTTTGTGTGAAAGCAGGCTTATCCTTTAACGTTGAGAGACTATAAAAATGTGGTTCAACATAAAATGTTATTGTAGCCCACTCCTGAAGAACCGGGCCACAGTGAAACGCGTAGTCATTAATATATCTTCCCATCAACTGTTGTAAATATGATCAAACTATATAAAAGATACCTTGCTTAGGATTTTACAATATGTACAATATATAGGATTAAGCCTGGTGGGAAGACAGGGCTACCAAAATGATGTTCAACCATACTTCCTTTCCTCCTTTCCTCTTTTTCCACTCTTTTTAAATGCGTTTTAATGTGTTTTACAATGTATTTAATAAAATAATTTCGATATATTACTAGCTATTAAAGCATGATCCTTGTGGTACCTCAAAGGTCCGTATTCTTTCTGAGTTCTCATTCATGAGCACTTGGTTTTTTGGTTTTAAAATGTTAAAAGGACAAGCCAATTAGTTTTTTTAGGGTTCTAGCAAGCTCCCTATGAGGGCTTAAAACTGCTGGAAATAATCTAGATGTTTTTTTGCTTGAATGTTTTTGAAAGTACGACCATTAGAATTTCAATATTTTAGTATTAATATCAGGCTCCAGCAGCACTTTGTAATCAGCTCCTAAAGCCTTCTCTTAATACTTATTTTCTAATGTTAATAATTTTTTTACAACTTTTATACCTGGTGTTATTTTCAGTGTAAGGATGCTGAAAAGCTATTTCCAACAATTTATTGTTCATGTTTAATCATTTACAAGGAGACTTGCTGGTGTTTTTGCTCTATTTGTGTGGAATTCTGTTTTGAACAGATGGCCAGACTTTATAACAACTATGTATTTCACATAACCAAGCTCTGGGTCACCAATGGGCTGGCACACACACATGCACCTCACAGTTACAGTATATTATTGCCATATGTTTGGTAATTATTATCTCTCGCTAAATACTAATATTTTTCAAAACCTATTTAATTATTATGAAATAAATCTCATGGTTACATGACTAAATATTATGGTGCATTGTCACTTCAGAAACATTCAAACATAAGCAGTATAGTTTGATCCTCTGCCAAAATAAAGCAGTGCATCGAGAAAGGTCAGGATTGGATACATGAAAAAGAAAATATAGTTGCTTTAAAGAACATTGAAGTACATAAAACACAGCATTCTGTTTGATCACCTCCAGTAATACACTGATGAAGTGTTTCTGAAGGATTCTAAAACCCTTTATGTTTGTGTTGCTGCATACCATTGTTTCCCAAACTAACAATTTTATTTGATTTTCAAACAAACAATAAGCATTCCCAGTTAAACAATCAAAAAATTGTAAGAAAGGACTAGGATCCTTGTCCTTGGATTTAAAAACTGTAGCTCTACTGCTCTACTCTATTGGGGCACACTTTTCCCCTGCTCTACTCTATTGGGGCACCCCATCCCCTGGTGCAGGAAGAGAGACTGCACTCTTCATCTTAGGCTCCCATCAGAGAATGTGACAGATGCACACTTACCATACAATTGTGCCCATGGCATGTGTGCTTTTATTACATCCCAGAGCCAATCTTTTAGGTACCAGTCACACCTGCACAAGAGCTTTTATGGGGCTGTCTCCTGCCTTGAGAGATGGCTCTATATGAACCTATGGAAAGCTACTGTACAGACACGGGTGATGTATGGAAGATCAGTAGTGGGCTGTAAACAAACCCAAAGGTTGTGGAATAGATTGCAAAGTAGTTATGCATCTGGATTAGGAGAAGGTGAGAACAGAAGAGAACAGGGAGAACAGTAAGGGAGGGACAACAATGATCAGTACACTTTGCTTGAAAGCACACCTATCCTCTAATTTTCTGTTTGAGGAATGCAGAGCTATAGAAATAGATGTCAGTGAATGTTCTCATTCATCCAGGTCGTGGTATATCTGTAAAAAATAATTCAAGGCAACTGGACTTGCTGTATTTTTCTTGAAGATGTTCCACTGGTCATCCGACCAGCTTTCTCAATTCAGAATGACTTGTACAAAACTTCTCTGGGAATAAATATGGTGAAAGTTGCTCCAATCCACATAATCTGTTAATTGCAACCATGTGTTGATTGCATTTGCATAATTGGAGCTAGGAGGTGTTATTAACCTGCCCAAAACAGCATTGTATGTGGCAGACAATAGATGTCCCCCCCCCACCCCACCTCTATTCCAGCTTGGCTTCTCCATTTTTATATAAATGTCCTCTTTCACACCTATTTTAAACCAGTCCTCCTCCCTGTCTCAGATGCGTACTCGACTGTCTTCAAAGGAGTGATCTTTTTCCTTTAGATGTAGGTATACTGCCGAATCCTGACCAGAGGATTTGGCTCTTCTATGCCGCGCCATATGCTGGTGTAGCTGTTTTGTTTCATCAGTATACAATTCTGAGCACTTCTCACTGCACTGGACCGCATACACAATGTTGTTCATCTTGTGTTTTGGCGTTGGGTCTTTTGGGTGAACCAGTTGTTGCCTCAGTGTATTGCTGGGTTCAAAGCAGACAGGGATGTGATGTTTTAAAAAAAAACCCTTCTGAGTTTCTCAGATACCCCAGCTACATATGGGATGACCAAATTCTTCTGTTTATCATGCTTTTCACCCTCACTGGTACTCTTGAAATAGCTACAGAAAAAGCTACAGTTACAGAAATAGATATTCAGTCATATAGGCATTACTCTAACAGCCTTCGTTTTCAGTAGCAGACTCTGCAATACAACTGTGTGTAAGGACACAGGTACTTCTACTAAGCCAGCATAGAGCACTGCAGTAGGAGGATAAAAAGCAGCATTTCCACTACAAAAGGGCATTTTAAGGCATTTAACAATCAGTTACAAATCATAACATGCAGCGTAAAGGACTATAAAGAAGTAAGTAGGTGTGAGTCTTCAATTAGGTATAAGTGTCAAAGCCAGGGCTCTAGATGTTTGAAAAAGCATTGCATTCCACTAAGAAAGTAGGTGTGGCTAAATAGGTGTGGTTTAGAGTAGGTTTAGAATAGGAGTGACCTAATTATTATGTGAACATTGCATTTTATCTCAGCCGAAGCCCACTGAAAAATAAAGTCTTTATGAGTTTAGCATGAATGTTACAATTTGAACAGTTTGAAATTTAAAAATTTCTAGACTTTGCAAATGAGGCTTCTTTGAAACTTGTAAGAATAACACTTTAAACTAAATGTATCCAGAATATCTAAATTGTCACAACCTGTATAATTTATCACTATGAAACAGGTTTTTAAACTTTTAAAATTGAAGGGGTAAAAGGCCCCTAATTGTAATAAATTAGAAACCCCAAAAATTCATACACTCATATCTTGTAACCGGTGAACAATCTGACCAAGTGACTCCGCTTATGTTCAATGATGATGGAACATTTTGCTATAATCGTGACTGCGTTGTCAACTAATAATTTTTATATTATAACTATGTGGACATTGCTCAAAAGCTGCATCTGGGAAAAACCAGCTCCTCACTCCTAATTGCCCTAGTGTGCCTTGACATATGCAAAATTGGCAGGGTATAATCATAGCTTTCCCAAGCCCCAAGATATCCCAAGTCAAAGTCAAATATGAGCTAATGAATGTACTGTTTGGAAAACAAACTGATATATATGTGCAATAAGTCTGCATTTTTATGTATCATCTTTCTGAAACAGACAGACTTCCCCTAATATCATAGAACATTAGCTGTAAAAGAAAACCCTTCTACAGGATTTGTGACATCATGATAGGATCTGGGTTCTTCTCCCTACCTCTCGCAATTAGATTTGACAAGTTTTCAAGCTATTTTTACTTTTCTGGCATCACTTGTCTGAATTTCCTGACAAAAATTCAGGTTTTAGTTACATAAATGTTGATATTCAATAATTTAAAATAAAAATTGTTATTGTATCTGTCAATTTCTCCCAGTAATGTAAGACCAAATAAACAATGCTATCAGTATGTGAACCAAATAAATATTAATAATATACATCTAACCTTGGCTCAACAAAATGCCGGTATGCTAGAGTTTAACATAACTCCTTTTATTCTTGGAGATGTTCCCACATACTTCCCTTTACTTTTGCAATCCAGAAAACATTGAAAGAACTTCCACTGGGAGTATGAGCGCTGAAATGGAACTTGGACTCAGTTACCATGTTCTATTAAAACATTCAGGTTTTCAGGTTCAAGAGTTCATATGACCTTTTGTTGTTATTTATGAGACTGGTATAAGCTTTTTTCCCCCCTCAGAACAGTTTGCTGCTCTGTAATCTGCCAGTAAAATAAAAATAATGTTCTGTAACTCAGCATATTAGGGAATCTTGTTTTTTTTTTGTTCTGTAAAAAGAACATGGACTTTGATGCCAGATTTGGACTTGTTTTCAAACTTGTGTCTCAATTGGTCTAGTGATCTTTGAAATTTAAGATGCATGTAACACTAGCATTCTTGTCTCTGGTGGTAAAAGAGACCAGAGAAAATACTCATATGTTCCTGCCTGAACCAATGAGGGGTCGCTGCATTGCTGCTTCCTCGCTGGTGAGTGAGATTCTTTACCAACTTTGTCAGTGACTACAATGACTAGAGAAAACACCCACTTGTTCCTGTCTGAACCAACAAGGGGTCACTGTATTTCTGCTCCTTTGCCAGTGAGTGAGATTCTGCAGCATCTTTGTGAGTGACTACAATGACCAGAGAATACACCAACATGTTCCCCACTGAACCAGCAAAGGGTCACTGCATTACTGCCCCCTTGCTGGTGAGCGAGATTCTGCAGCATTTCGGTAAGTGATGGAGCAATGACACGGGGGCAGATGAATACTCTCTGTAGCGATCCAGTAGTGGGCAAGTTTCCACCAATGACAGGATCACTAGTGTTTTGTGGCCCTTATAATGCTTACTCTCAGTCATCATAATCATTGTGTGAACTTGCTTCCTTTCTATATCTTGCCCCCTCTCAGCTAGTCAGTAGAGCAAACAAAGCTAGACACCGTAGCTTAGGGGTGGGGAAAAGCCCCCAAGCTGTGATGAAACTGCAGATCCCACCATGCATCTGCCTCTGGGAGTCCTGCCTGTGGCTGTTAGATTCTTGTATTTCCTTATGGGATTTATAATTGCACCACAGCTTGAGGGCCAGAGTTTGCCCAACCCTGCTGTAGCTGGATACTGTGGCAGAAATGGTGACAGATTCTCTTTACAGCAGATAGAGAAATCACCCTATGCTGATTTTCACAGTGCTCTCCTGCAGTGTGCTCCCACTGGAGGATGTTAAAAAGACCCGGTATTTTGGAATATAAGATGACACTCCCACCTATCAAAACATTGTCTAAGATGCCAATTTACTAAGCCCTTGTCAATTAGGGGATGAGGAAGTTTACATAGCCCTGTATAAGTTTGGACTGAAATATGAAACATATACAAGAGTTTCAAGGAGTTCTAGCACCAAATCAGGTTTACAGGGGAGCGTGGGTAAGGTAAGTACTGGATGCCTGCTATGCTTGTTTTAAAGCGAACCTGCTACTGTGCATTCTAGGGTAAAATATGTTTACTTACCCCTGTCCATAATAAGCCTGTTTCTCTAATTGCCATCATTCCTTTCAACCGTTTATTACGTATTTTCCTTGTTTTTTTAAAGTAGTGAGGCAATAATTAGGCACAGGTTTTGAGAGGAAGTACATTAATTTCTTTATGTGCATGCTGAAAGTGTTGTATAGCAGCTTGTAGTACAAAACCATACCAATGATTTAAACTGGTACAAGCTAGGTATGTTTGGTATTTTATAAAGAGCACACATTACTAAATCATTTCTTTTTGGTGCACTGATTTTAAAATTAGTAGGCAGCTATAGGCTTTTGTAGCTGCCTACTTTCTGTTTTCGCTGAGTTTTTGTAACTTTGACCAAACACACCTTCATCACACACCTGTTCTGCAGTGTACCGCAACACACAGTAACACACTACCATACGTTGTGGTGTGCTGCGGTAGCAAAAATGCAGCAGGTCCAATTTTTGGTGTGTTGTGGTTAAATGCACAGCAACAACGGACCTGACGGGTGTAAATGTGAAGTTAAAATGTAATTTTAAGTTAATGATGGCTAGCGTTTATAATATGTAAAGGAAAGGTTTCTTTGCCTTTGGGGACCTGTTGTGTAATTTCATTAATATACTCTCTGGAAGCAATTATATTGTAAGTTTTGGGCAATTAATCATATGGAAGTGTAGGCAAACAGCTCAATACTCATTTATGAACTTAGCTGCCGAAAAATGTAAAATTGTACTAAATTGCCATTTTCTAATCAGACAATTATGCTAGATACTATACAAAATCTATTTCTCCACTGACCTGTATAGTGTGTTAAAGTCCGGTTGGCTTACCATACTGCCCCTTCCTCTCCCAGTCTGAATGATGATGTACAGGCGACTGCAGTAGGCCAGCACAAAGACAGATTAAGGTACTACAGTTAAACATTTTACTGAATACATAACTGGATTAAAATATCTCTTGCTAACATTTGAACACTTACAAGAAATATGAGGAGCCTCTGGCAATGTTTCAGCCTTACAATGTGTTTAACCCAAGTATGTGGCCTCTTATTTTTTCAGCTCCTGTTTTCACTAGAAGGGTCCACAGGGGCATTTGTTTCCTATCCCACCTACACCTACCACTCATCTATAAGTGGATAGTAAAACATTTGTCTAAAGCTGAATCCACTTTAAAGTATGATTGATAGCTATCAAAAGCTTAATTATATATGACCAGACCCAGCAGTAAAATTATAATAGGGCCCTCTGTGTTTTTCAGCTCTATCTTAAAGATAGCTCCATGACTTAGACCTGGGAAATTCAGAAAACAATTTCTAATACTGTGTCATTCTGATTCCACAGCAAGCTAGCAAAGGTGACTGAATTATATATACTCCATGCTCTGTCTGCCCAGATTGTGATCTACCTCGCTGTGAACACAAAAGCGAGAGCGGCTTAGGAGTTTACAAAATGGAAGCCTGCTTTTTACTCATTCCATTGGAAGGTACATTTTAAAAGAACAGATTTTTTTTTTTTGCAAAAGAAAAATATCAGTGTTGCAAATTTAAACATGTTAAAGAACATGTTTAAATTTATTTAAATAATATTATATTAAGTTAATGTAATATACATTACATTAATTATATACATTCATATATTAAGGTCATGTAAAGTTTTGGATCTATAAAAAAATTACACATTAATTTATGAAAATGATAATAAATGTGCAGCCAATGTGCCTACAGTCAGAATATACCTTCCTGGACAAGCTGGAGAATGAAAGCTAATGCCTCGCTCGTTGCTGCAGACAGTCTTGTTATATTCTCGCGTTAACAAAGCATATTTTATTTAAACCGCAAAGTTAGATATGATTGCAAGAAATCTGGAAAACAAACAGAACCTACCTGTTTCCAAAAATTAGAGGTATACGTATTCAGTATAAGCCACATTTAGGATAAACAAAAACTGTATTGGTTGTTGTTAATATGTTTTATTTATCAGATTATGATCCAATGTTTTATACAATTTTTTATTGTTTGTACATAATCTCTATTTCAAAAATAAACATTTAATACATGATACTTCCAGTATTTTCAGACTATGCAAGGCTTTTTAACAAGAAATCCCAGCACTAGCTTTGCACTCTATCTGCTGGAGGAGTTAATTCCTCCACTGAGTCATTTAGCTGTGTGCGTCTAATCTTTTATCCTGCTATTCAAACCACAACACTAGGCTAGACATTAGAAGCATATACATAGAAACACTTGTGCTTAGATGGCTCTGTCTCCCTTGCCACCTGCTGGCTGCAAGTAGTAAGTATGATAAAGTAATATGATATATTTTATACTAATGTTAATAAACATAATATATACATATATTTACATAATATTGTATATACTTTTCAAAAATGCTATCAATTTCTAAACATAATGCATTTATATAAAATATGTACACAAAAACACTACACTTTCCTTAGAAAATTGTTATTTTTGTCATTTTGGGCTATGATTAAATGAATAATTTTATTAGTGACATTTGAATACATTAAAAACACTGCGCTTGCTTTTTGCATATGAGAAGCAGAAAAAAATATATATGCATAGAATGCGCTTTAGCCTCAGGAATTTATGTTTTTATATGTGTTTTTGGCCAAACGTGGGGTTTGTTATCAACTGCCAATTTTGAGGGGTTTCAACTGATTGTGAAGACCTGTAAATCAATTGTACATATGAATATACTGTAAATAAAAGAATTTAAATATCCAGTTAGTGGTTTGTCCAGGGACAAAGTTTGTTGTCACACATATTTTAAGGTTACTGAATCAGCACTAGCTGTTTCTTAAGTGATATATTGTCACTGAAATTTTTCTAGAGCCATTATCTCCATATGCTTAAAATGTAAATGTGCTCTTGAGAGATGTTGCTGTAGTTTCTGAGCCTTGGTCTTTTAAATGTATGTTCTCCTCTGTTGTGTATTGCACTTGTTTTAATGTCTATGGCTGTTTCCATTCTATATGACCTGTGTAAGCTTGGTTTATTAGCAGAATAAAGCTAGTTAGTTAAAGTTTTTGTGAACCACATTTTTATAGGATGCCACCATTTGTCCCTTCCCCTGAATAGATGGTGACACAGAGAGGCCCCCTGACCCAGTAAACCCCTGTCAGTGGGCCCCTCCCAGCCTTGGGCCCTGGGGCAGCCACACTTGCTGCACCACCAGTAGGTCTGCCCCTGTGCCTCTGACACCACTGGACATGCTGCCTGTAGTGGTGAGGAAGTCTACATACTTTTTTCTTAAAATATAAAAACAAAATAAATTCCATGTCACCAGTTCACACATTAAAGAACATTTATTAACCTCTACAGTGGGGCTACCTCCACACTGCAAGGGATAACTGCTCGTTTGTTTCCAGGTGCTAAAAAAAATTCCAGCTCACTTGTTCTTAGACCAGGTCCCTAGAGCCTCTTTCCTCCTCCTCTGCATCAGTCTAAGAATCCTTGTGTCATCATGCTGTATATACATGTACTGTATAGGCATGAGGACTCTGAGGGACATCTCATCTGTGCATACGAAGAGGAGACATGCTTCAGTGAACAGAGCAGCAGGGAGTTGGCTCAGCAGTTCTGGGGAGTATAACTTTTTTATTTTAGTCCTTAGACACAAATGAGCAGTTAACCCTTGCACGGCAAAGGTAGCCCCACTGCAAGGATTATTAAAACTTTTCCCTGGAATTCTTCTTTAAGGATGCACTGGTCAATAAAGACAATCTGCATATCCTATAAAAGATAAGTGTTAAGCTGGCCATACACCTTACAATTATCTGCAGATTTTCTATGGTCAGATGGAAAAGGTGCAACAGATTCCTCCATCTACACTTAACTGTGTGGATGGAGTAATCTGCACCTGGGCCAATCTGTTGCACTTTTTCCATCTGACCACAGAAAATCTGCAGATAATTGTAAGGTATATGGGCACCTTTACAGTATGTTTGTTATACTGTACGTGTAGGGAAAAAAAAGAACCAGCCAAGAAAAATTGTGCTATTCTTCACACATCCAAAATATCAACAGCACTAACGCCAAATACCCTAAAATCACTGCTAAAAATGGTGTAATAATTATTATTACTATACAGGATTTATTTAGTTCATGGAGTAATAAAAATTTCAGTTGTTAGGTGGGAGGGAGTTAAACCCCAATAGAAATGTATTCCCAGTTGGATATTTATTTAGATTCCATCTACATTATTAAAAGTTAGGTGACCTCTTTATGACTATGATAGCAAGACTGTGGATTTATTGGAACCTGTAATCTAAGTGTTTTGTAAATGTTTTAAAATTTTACTTAATTACTCCTGATTGTTGCCAGAGCTAATCAAAAAATCTGTGAAAAAGAAATGTGTTTTCTCACCTAGAAATCAATGTCCTGGGGTTCCATGTTATCACTTCTGGACCTATCAACAGAATTATCCAGAAACATTTCAGGTGTTTGCAGATGCGATGAGAGTGTTCCAAGACCCAGCTGCATCGTTTAAGGTTGACCCTATTTTCACCTATATGTTTGAAGCCTAAAATGGTACCACATGTTTTATCCTTTAAAAATAAAGGCTAACTTGAGCCTATAGTTGCAAAGACATGTCTGATCCACTGACACACAAGCACAGTCTGCATCAGTTCCTAAACCAAAATTAGCAAAGCTAATGTGTGTATTAAAGCTGTTTCTATTACGTACTTTTCATTAAACATACCAAAGTATTATTTCAGCAGTCTTTGTAAAGACACCAACACCATATTTGATTTCTTGCTGCAGTCTTCTTCTGGGATTAGAGACATGCCCACTATTTGCATGTAAATAAATCTTGTGATTGCATACGGTGCTGACTAAAAAGCAGGTTACTGTAATTAAGTTCTGAAGAAAGTACTGATGCTATTTGGTATAACTGCAGCATATGCAAACCAAATGAAAATCTAAGGGCAGGGCTAAATTTCAATCATCAGAGGCTGTAGACACACTTGGCTTGCTAAGAGATACCCCTCTGCTAGGATCATCTTTATTACACAGGACATTTGCTTGCTTTCCTTGTCCTAACCTGGCTTATAATATAGTGATAATAAGTAAATTAACTTATATAAGCTGGCTATTTGCTCTAATAATGGAAAAAAATGTGGTCAATAATAATAAAATGAAAAGCTGCCTTTTTATGTTATCTGCCTAAAGACACATGCCTGCTGCGCCTAATCGTAACTTTAGTCCGATCTAAAAGACATAATATGGTTACATTCTGTTCATATCCCTAAGATCATATAGATGGAAGTACCTTATTCGGATACCTATAGAATTACTTCTGCAGCACCCAAGTTTCAGGATTTCTGGCTTTTTGCTAAGAAGATTAGCTGAGTATTGCATATGTGGTAGAAAGACTATGATTAAAAGTTCTAAATCACAAGATACTATCATGCTGTTAAATAAAAAAATATATACTCATTATGTAAGTAGAAGTATAGGGTATTGCTTTTAATGTAAACATTCATCTAGCAGTATTAGGATCTATAGATGCAAATGCATTGTCAACAAGCTATTGGGGAGCATTCCTATAATGTATCAGCTTGAAATTAACTGTTAGCAACACTACCTGGTGGTAACATATCCCCCCAAAAAAGATCTTTCTCAATTACACCAGCAAATGTTGGAGGATGCTGCCACTGCAGATGCTCAGACTATTAGCTCTCACCAAGATGTGTTTAGTTAGCCCTTTGGTTTTCAGTTTCTGCTGCATATAACATATTTCAGAAATGATGGAAACTCTGCTTCTGGTATCCCTGCTGTTGTACCATGTTGTACCATACTTTCATGCTGTCCTAATTATGCATTCTCCAAAGAGTATGCTAGCTGAAAGTCTTAAAATAATTGATTTTTTTCTTCTTTTTGCTGTAATTAAAAAAGGTACTAAGTAAAAAAAAGATTTAGGAGCTACTAGCTCCATCTTCTTAGGGTACTGTACCGATTCTTCAAGAATGTGTACAATGAGAATCAAAGTTAAAGTCAAAGTCAAATAAGAACTCTGAGCATTTATAGATTTGCATATTTTTAGGATAGTGTCTTTCCCACAAAGCAACAGGTGCAAAACCTTTTCACTGCCTTCTGCCAAAAGGTAGTTCCATGCAATTTGACTCCAAACATTTTGAAACTTTTGAAAAGTATGCACCGATACCGGTATTTCAGTATCGAGTATGAGTACCGATACTGGAAGTCCTATTAAGGAAGCCAGGCGGCATGCAATAACTCACCACCTGGCTTCCTGATTAGCTGGGAAGCCGGGCGGCATGTAAAGACTCTCCACCTGGGTTCCCAATTAGCAGGGAAGCAGTCCCCATGCTTCTCGTCACTACATGACAAGAAAGCATGGAGCTGGCTTTCTGGTCAATCAGGAAGCAGGGTCCATGTAATCACGCGGCACCTGGCTTCCTGATTGGCCGGGAAGCCGGCTCCATGCTCCCCCGTCATGAGGTGAAGAGGGAACATGAGGTGTTTTAAAGGATTCACAGATTTTCACTCAAGGCTGTTGGTACTACTATAGTTAAAGCTTGCAAACATTTGAGCGTGTTCTCTAAGAACTTGTGCTCTGTTAACAATTATCAGGTTTGTCATTGATATAATTGCACAATTATTACATTCATGTTTGATTTTCCACTAAATATCAGCATATTTTTCATGATTTTCAAGAACACTTCCAGAATTCGCCATGTGTCATACATCTGTTTTAAAGTCAGCTAGGGACCTTTCTACAAACACACAATTCTTACACCCATATTTAAACAAAGCTTCTTTCAGCTATAGATATTTATGCAGGTAAAAAGCCTTGATGCAGACCTGCTAAGCAAACCAATCACACTGAAATGACTCCATGCCTAGGTTAGTGAAATACTCTTTTGTTACAAAAAATGGAGATGTAATGTGTCATCTTTTAAAAAGATCAGAACATACTATCCTAAAGTGATATTAAAGTCAAAATAATTTTAAGCTATTTCAAATGCTGATGAATTAATGTACAATAAATGCTGCTCTTTGATGTTTAAAAGTTTTAGTTTCCTGCAGAATCAGCTGGTACCATGAGCACTGGTCCTGACTTCCTGTTTTAGAGTGACTCCTTATAGATGAACAGTTGCTGGAGTCTGCCCTGTTCTTTGTGATCTTGTATTGGACAGGAAGTTCAAGGAAGCTGAGCTGAGGGACTTGGAAACAGCTTTTCAGAAACATGATGATTGTATTTGTTTGTGCAAAAAATGTAAAGCAATGCTTTGCTGGGCAATGTATATTTGTTTGATCCAGATTTATTACTGAAAAAAGTTTGAGAGTTTAATACTACTTTAAGTATCTTCTTTTCTTTGTGGCAGCACATAATGCACATTTCCTTTTCCAGAAACAAAGTGTCCCTCTGTCTAAAATATTCAAGGAAAAATGCAGCCTAGCAATAATGTAAACATAAACAAAAGATCCAAAAAGGTTTGCTTCAAAATAACTTTTGGTTGCAGTTTTCCAGTTCCTACAGTTTCACACAAGAGCACTTAAACACATAGACTAAGAACAATAAAGATAATCAAAACAAATAAATTATTAACCTAATTTATCATCTGAACTGTTCTATGTTGCTCCAAAACCCCCGCCCGGGTTCAGACCTTCAAATGAAATTAATAATTGTGGAACAAAAGTATAGCTTGGAGGTGGTTAGAAAAAAATCCTTATCAAAGCCAAAAAAGTTAAAAAAATAATATGATGCTGACTCCATAGGTGTACCCAAATTTCTTCCTGACTATAGACTTCTAGGGTTGAAAGCATAACTAGCAGAGATAGGTCACCATGTAAGGCATTGGTGCCCAATCTGCTGCCTGGGGGACGCAACCAGTTTTTTGGCATTTATTCCCAAAGGATTCAGCTTGAATTGAACTAAGTAATGCAATCTGACAAAAAATTTGGGAATTTTTCTAAACTATAAAAAGCTACTTAATGGAAAACTGTACTTTTGTAAAGTTTTCCCTCAATTGAATGCCCCTTCCCCAGCACTCCCCCATGCATAGAAGGAATACAGCACCAGTCAGAAGAGTTTGTGTAAGGGAAACATGGCAGGCACGCATGCGCACAAACCCAGTCTCAGTGTGACCACAAAACATGCCATGGAGCCCATGCGCGCGCAATCGGAAGTACTCAGGAAAGACGCGGAAACAGTCTTATACCCTGATAACCCGGCTTATAAAGATGAGCCTGCACTTACCACATTGCTGATGGTCTTTCAGCTAATGTGTTTGTGCTTGCCTGTACCCTGTCAAATTTCCTGTTACCTGCTTTGACCCGAATTGTTTGGACTTCTCTCTATTGATTGTTGACCTCCCCTGACCTCGGTCTGTTTCCTGGAGTTTGCCTTCTGCCTTCTGATTTTGTACTTTGCTGCCTGGCTAGCTCTGACCTTTTGCTTCCACGGCCACGTTTCAGTCTCTCGATTCTGTTCACACGCTGCCCGCCCAGTTGGACCTCCGGCTTGCTGACTACACGCTACTGGACATCTCATGCACGGTGTCTGTTCCCATCAGTGGCACTCTTGCTCCTCGCTGTCTTTCCACTCTCTGTTCCCATCTCCAGGGGTGGTAGGACAGGTGTCGCAAGGGAAGCCTCCTCATCTTCCGGTCTCTCACCAGGTACATGATAGTTTGCAGAGGCAGTTGTGCTGGTCTCCATGGGCCACACATAATGGATCTCACAGAAACATGGATAGTTAAGTATAAAGCACTCGCCTGTCACCTTGGGGAGCAAATTAAAGGATGGTTTTACAAAAGAAAAGTAAAGTGATGCCCCATTCAACATTATCTATTCATGCTACACCTTTGCTGACAAACACAGGGCATTTATTTAGAAAGTCTGAGCTTTGGTGTTTAGGAGCAAGCATATTGCTGGTGTAGCCAGTGCTGTTGCACATGGGCTCTAGTGTACAAAGAGTGTTTACAAGCATGGTATAGGGAAAAGCCATCATTGGAGAATCCTCGCTCCTTTTGTTGACTGTCTGGATTTCTCTGTAGAAAGGTCAGACCTCCATAAGAATGCTTAGGTGTTTACTATTTGTTGCATGGGATTTAATCTATGGTTAATGAAAATTTTGAAAATGATGTTGGTAATGCAAGGCCACTGAGAGTACATCTTGTGTAAATGGATTTTGGATATTAAGATATGGTTCGTAACAGATGCTAAGTGAGCAGTTACAGCTAAGGGGAGCTGCAAGTACAACACCCTGTAGGTATCCTTGAATTCTTCAGAGATGCATACTCCATTGATTCTTTGCACAGGGGTGCAAAGTAGAGGTGCACAGAAATGAAATTTTCAAAACCGAAACTAAACCCAAAAAAGAAAAATGACAGGCTGAAACCGGAAAAATATTTATTTATTTATTTTTTATTAAATATTTTAATTTTTTTACTTTTCTGTTGGGGGCTTTAGGGAAATATTAGGGGTCTAAACAGATCCCAGATATTTCCCTTTTAAAATAGAAAAAGAGATTGAGAATGCAGAGTCCTCAATCTCTGAATCTGCAGCTCATGTTATAAATTAACAGGAAGCTTCTATATTGAGTGTTCCTGTTCATTCTTAGCTTGTGGAGATAGTATGTTTACCATGTTCACAATCATGAATGAACAGGAAGTGATCCAGATCACTTCCCATTCATTTATTATTGGCACACAGTAAACATATTATGTCCTCAATTATTTACAAACACTCAGCGATCACCTGGAGGAGAGCTCAGCCTCCCGTGAAAGCAACTGATAGCTGTCTCCACCCCCACACAGCTTTCCTAATTTGTCACAGGAGGTTGAGTGGTGCACCCAGCGGGGAGGAGAGAAACCAGGGATGCACCGCAATTTAGGCTGAAAGATGGCACTTTCGGCATATTGTGAAAAGTGCCATTTTCAGACGATATGTTTCGGTGTTTCAGTGCATCCCTAGTGCAAAGTACCTGTTCTTTGTCAAACATTATATCAATCATATCATAACACATTATAGGATTATGTGATTTGTCATACAGGTAAGCACCTTTTGGGCAGGTAATTTGTAGATGTCTCTAGACTAAACCATGACACTCAGGCAGTTAATTAGCTATACAACACATTTTTGTATAGCAATGGGTACGGAACCCTTCAAGAGAGCAAAGAATTAACAGAACCCCTACCAGATATGTGAGTATATGGTCACTTTAAATATTGATACATCAGAAAAATTAAAGATTATTGACCATTCATAGTTACTGTACCCAGGGCCAAGCTGAGGTTGGCGAGGTCAGCTGCTCAGAGCCTGTTAAAAGTGCACAATCAGGGTCACTGAGTAAAAGTCTCTGCCATGCCACTATGTCTGTCACAAAGGCAGGTGCAGTAGCTGGCAGTGCTGTTCTCATTGATGCTGAGCCTGCACTGTTAACAGGCTTGAGTCACTGAAGAATCCCGGCCACTGCATCTGTTACACAGGGAAGAAGCCCTGTGATTTTATCAGGCAAGACAGAGTGTCTAGTAGAGCCCCCACTGTGCCTTCATGAAAGTCGACTGTGGTGACAACCTCAGTTGGCCTTGTTGGCAGCATTGCTTTGACTGTACCCTACTTTAGCATTATTGTCCCAAAAGATGACATCACAGAAGATGATTTTAAATTTAGTAAAAGTAAACTAAAAAATTGTGTGCTGACTTCTACATTTTTTATAGTGCTCATCATACAGTATCTACTCCAAACTATGTCTGTGTGCTGTCAGAATCTCTATGTGGCAGAAAGAAAAAAGTGACTGCACAAACTAGGCTTCTATGTATATTCTGGCCAGAAAAGATTGGAAAGATCTTTCCAATCTTTTCTGGCCAGAATATACTATGCAATTGTTCCTAAAGTCATCTATAGGACATTTATGACATGCATTGTTGTTTTTCCATTATTACAAATATACAGTCAAGTATACTGGTATCTGGCAGCCTGAGTTCTTTCTACGACATAAAAGTGCATTACATATTATCTATTGATTGGTATCACTAGCTGCATTTACACCATGTTGTTAAGCTACAGAGCTGTTGGCATGGGGCCTGGTCTACAGTACACCTCTAGTTGGAAATACAAAAAATAAGTTTAAAAATATGTAATCTTTGTATACTGGTTTTAGCAATCAGTATATAAGACTATATTTTAAAGAAGAATTCAGGGCAAGAATTCAACGTAGAGACCTCTGTTTATTCTATAGTATATAGTTAACTGTTTTTTATCTGTGAAATGTATGTTTACTGTATTACATATGTTACCACAAAAAATAGAATAGGGTGCCTCAAGATTTTGCATATTTTTAAAGGGTGCTGTTACTGACTAAGGGGGTTATTCACAGAGGAGCCAAAGGATCCAGCCACGGCTTCGGCTGATCCTTCAGCTCTCTTGGGGCCACTGGAGTACTTCAGTTCAGTCGAACCGAAGGTCTGCTGTACGGGATATTCACAATAGCCAGTACAGCAGCTGAAGGCAGCCGAGCCGAAGGCATTTGCTTCGGCTCAACTGAGCCGAAGTGTCAGCCGAAGCGGGGAGAGCGGCATGCCGACGGCCGGTCTTTCACCCCGCAAATGACAGCGTGATCTCACAGCTGGCTCCACCCAGTTGTAATGACAGATCAGCGTCCCCAAATGACCTGGGGATGCTGAACTGTCGTTAAACAATGCCAACTGGGCGGAGCCAGCCGTAACGTCACGGCCACCTCCGCCCAGTTGTTATTCATTGGTTTGGGACCCTACCTACCAGGTGCCAGACAATAGGAGACAGTTGGGCGGAGCTAGCTGTCACTGCTAGCTCCGCCCAATTGTTTTTTTTTTCTATTTCAAAAATCTTTATTTTTTATTTTTACTATTTATTGACAGTTTACAAATATTTTTTCCACTTTTTTTTGAGACTCTTTTCATTGATTTGATATTCTGTTCAGTACTTTATAGGTATCAAGCAGAACAGCCGAGCCGAATGCCTCTATGAGAATAGGGGCGAAAGGCAGCGAGTGAGCTGCCGTCCTTCTGCACTTCGGCTCAGCTGAACATGCAGAGCGCGTTCGGCTGACCGAAGTGCAGCCAAAGGCAACCGATGTATGGCTGATTTCAGCCGATGTACGACTGAAATCAGCCGCACAAGCCAGAAGTGAATAGCTGAACGTTGTTCGGCTCACTTCACTTCGGCTGGATTATTCACTCGGGTGCCTTCGGTATCTTTGTGAATAACCCCCTAAATGTTGAGAAAGGCTGCTTTAGAGGCATAGTATGACTCTGGAAATGCTATACCCCAGGAATAGGGGAACACATAAGCCTCCTCTCAACCCACTGTGCCAAAAATCTTCAGGGTCAAGGCTACGCCAAGGTTGAGTATGGTGAGACATCCACTTCGGGCACTGTAATAGGCGTGGGATGCAACTGAGGCAGAAGCTTCTTCTGTCTCTGCCTCACCCAAGCTGTGTCCAGAACTTTGTGAGACTAAACTGTCAAACTGACAGCCCAGTGCCACAGATTAGACTGGGAGGGTGCAGTTATCCCTGTGTAATACAGAGTACTGCTACCAGTGAGCTGATACCACTTTTGATGAACAAGGCATGGCTCACCCTGTCAAAATGGCTGCAGAGCTCTGCTGATTACACTTGGAGAGCTACGCTTAATTTGTGAGCAAAGGCTGCTGTTGTTGCACTTTGGCATCTCCACCTTGATTGCTAGAGCACCTTGTCCCATCGCTGCTTAGCAGACTTCTTTTTTTTTTTGGTTCTGCGGTAATACAGAAAACTAGCAGTTTTTCTTCTAACACTTTCAATTTCAAAACATTATAAACATGAATTAAATATGAACGTGCGTGTATTTTGTGCGCATTAGTTCGCACTTCTAAACTAGCAGCTTGAACCAATAAACAACCTCGTGGCCTCCTTTTATTTTCAGATACGCCATTTCAAACGCCATAGTTCTCCATACTCCAATCTTCCGCAGCTGCTTGCAAATGAATAAATAATAGAAAATGTACAAGATAAAAAAAAAGTCAGGATGCTTGTGTCGGAGTGATCTAATCACTATTACAAAACAAAAAATAATCAATAAATCAGTAACCCATGCATCATCCTATATCCTATCATCCGCCTCTTCCCCATTCCATCAATGGTTACTATTGTGAGCGTCGCTATCAGCTAATTGCATGATTTATCTTATCAACTTTCCTGAATGCATTTTCCCAGTCGAGCAGCTGCACTTACTAACAGCCTGCAAAAGAAAGGGAAAACATACGCAAAATGAGAAATATGTCGATTAAGGATTCTTTCTTCTTTTCTTTAAAGAAGCGCCTTTATCTAAATAGAATGTTAGCACACCTATGGAGGAGCATGTGAAGGCAAAGTGAGGAAAACCCGTTTGTAATACTCTTAGAACTGATGTCACATGCAAAGGCAAGGACATCACAAGGAGGAGTCAGATTACTGTAAGAATGGGCAGTGCAGCGTGCAGGCAATGCTAGATCAGACAGGGGATTGGAACAGGGATAAGACTTGCTGCTCAACATTCATCCTAAACACAAGAAAGCACTGATCACCGTGCCAGTGCTGAGGACATTTGCACCTCCTGAAGCATGAGAGATCCCTGCTGCACATGACGGGCTTGTGCTGGAGTTAATGCACAATAGAGAGCAGGCAGCCTTGTGATTGGAATGAGAAACATAATGTATTTTGGTAAGTGCTATGTTTTTTGTGCTATTATGCTTCGACTTGTCCATTAAAAAGCAGCTGTTTTGACGTGTGTACAATAATTCTTTGCACCTAGCTTACAGCACTTTGCCTGAATTGCTGCTTGGTTTGTATCTGTGCACATAGATCTGCAATAGCTAGATCTCAGTTTGCCACTACAGACAGGGTAGATGGCTAAATAAACTTGGCTACATATTTACTTTAAAAGTAACAGAACAATCACTGAGCAGGCGATCTTGTTATCATTTGAGCATTTATGTTTGCTTTTTTGTTTGCCTTGTGTTTGCTTTTATGTTTGCTTTTTTTTGCCTTTTATTTATCAGTGTGGTGATTTTTTGAGGGGGAAAGAAACACAATTATTTTCTACCCTTGGCAAAAGAATTGTGTTTATTAATTCTATAACCAGCCCAGCTTATACAATTCATTAGTTGATTTAATAAGTCTGGAGAGGGCTTGCTGCTGATTTAATATTGTGTCAGTGAGCAGCCTAATATCATTTTAGTTCTGAAAACAATTGACCCCTAGGCTTAGCAGCCCCTACATGCTGTAGTTTGCTCTTGCCTCTCTCAGCAGCCAGTACATGCTGTAGTTTGCTCTTGCCTCTCTTACAAGCTCCCCCCAGCTGTCGTATACAAGGCTATGCACTGTCATTTAGCAGGACAAGCACCCCTCTTGTCCAGAGTAATAGTCCACACATCCAGTGCTGCTTATTTAGCATGAAGTTTAATGGCCACAAAAATCTTTTTAATGGTTTCTTGCAGTGATAAGCTTGTTTCATAACCAGTGAAACTTTATGCTGCATGTTATGCTGTAATATTTATAGTATTATCTGAAAGCAGAGCTATCTTTCAGAATTATCTGATTGTATGTGTTTCTCAATAAGTAGCATATGGTGAATGCTGATTTTTTTTGGAGTAGATTTAATAACCCCCCCCCGCACCCCCAAAATGTCTATGCCAGTGGTATGTTAACTATCTTATCAGCTCAACTGATTACACACAATTGTGTAATATAAATACATTTACAATGTCTGTAGATTAGCTGTAAGTTGGTTTATGTAACAAAAAAATGGTGAATGCTTGTTTTTTGGGTAGCACAAGATGTTTACCCCCAAAAGTTATTTTCTAGACTTCACTACATATTTAAAGCAATCAGATTTCTCAAATAAGACACAAACGAATGTGGATAACTCATAGCAACCATTTAGCATTAATCTATGATTCTGTAATTGTGATAGGCTAGTAAAAGGCTTGATTTCATTGGTTGCAATAGACTATTGAACTTTGCAGATCATCACTGCACTGCCTCTGTGTATTAGTTCATATACAGTATATTATTAGATTTATTTATTATGGTAATAGCTTTTTTAATTTGGAAACTTTCATTAGTAATGACCAGGAAACAATTGGATTTTAGTTTCCTACTATCATATCATTTAGCAGATTATTTCTGATTGGTTGACATGGCTTTCCACACTTTGCACTGCTTATCAACTAAGCCCAGAATTAAGTGCATAGGGGAACAAGACATAGCTAGGATAGAATGCTGAATGGTTAAGGTGAGAGCTATCACAAAACAAAACCCTTATAGGTGGTGGTGTCATTTGTTTCTTTATATTACCCTTCAGGCATTTTAAACTGGCATGTCATCCAGGGAAATAAGACAGCACTTATAGAATCAGAAAATGATGTTCAGAAAACGTTTACTATGCAGAATTGCCTTATGATTAGCTTCAGTGCTTACTTGAGTATAAGCTAGTGATAGTTAATTTCCAATTTAAGTTTCTAAATCCAGGAACAGACTTTGCTTAAGCAATGGAAAACAATAGTAAGTGGAAGCTGGAGCAAGTGACATTTGCTGCAGAAAAACAATAGCAAGGAAAGAAACACTAGAAGTGCTGGAAATATGTTTGTGATGGGATTTGCTTAATAGAATTGTAGAATGTGAGTCACTGAAGGGCAAATGAAGGATGTATTGAAACATTCACACCCTGTCGTTTGAGTACACTGCATGGGGATCCGTCATAAAATATATATCTTCTCATAATTGTCACATTTCACACTCTTCACTAGCATCCTGGAGCAATTATTTTTGAATGCTGTCAGGAATTAGAGTACATAAATGCTTGGAGCTGAATGGACAGTACATTTTGTAATTAACTAATAGCATAGGAACTCATGCCAAGGTAATATACTGTAAAAAATGCTGACTTTTAGGTTCAATTTCCATATTTTTCTAGGAATATTTATTAAGGATTTACTTGGAGTAGTTGGAGCCTTTTTACAAAGTGCATTTTTTTTTGTTATTGCTTTCTGTTCAATAGTTTGCATATAGCTACACTGTAATTGCAATCATTATTTCTAGATAATGATAAGGTTTGTATGAGTCAGCAAAGAGGTCAGGCATTTTATTTTTAAGTTTTGGGAATGTCACCAGTGTATTTGGCACCCAGAGGGTGAACGTTGCTGCTAGCCAGTGTAAATGCAAGAGGAAGGAGATGATAGGACTCATGAACACATCATATATTTACACTTTAATTGTACAAGTGACAACTTTTTTATGTAGTACATTGAATCACTGTCGGTGTTACTGTTTAAAAGAAAAGTAAAAACAAGATGGTGTAAACATTCTTAATAGAACAGTAAAACCAGCTTATGTTTGCTTGTCATGAGTGTTATAGCGGACATAAAGTCTAATACGACTTTTTTTGGCCTGGATTATACTCCTCAAAGTGGTAATAAACCAAATGTGACCACTATGAAAATCCACTTAGACTGAAATCCCACATTTGGGTTTTGAAGTTTTACTTGTACTGAACCATTTAAGGTTTCACACTGTGATGATTTATGGATTAAAAGTATTAAAGCTGTAAAAGCAAGGGATTGAGGTCAAACATGATACTGATATTGTTGAATGTAGTTGTGATGGTGCATGTGGAGGATGCAAAACATGTAACTCTATATGTGTTTAGTTGAAGTGAAACTATCACATTTTTGTGGCTCGCAGTCATGTTGTAATTCTCTCTATTTAGCTGGATTTTGATAATCCTAGTTTCTAAAAGGCCAACATATTCCATTATCCAATAAAAATAAACTGTTTTCATCTGTCTCTGCCCTCTGGATCTAACAGTTTAATGGGACTACAACAGTCATAACAACATGCCATAGTCATGCTTGCCTATGCAAGGAAGATAATGCTATAGGTTCTCAAGCAATATGACTGTAAACAGGAGTCATTTCTGAAAGATTTATGACGTTCTTCTGCTTGTAAAGTACATTTATCTTAACAGTTTTGATTTTTTACCAATAATACACCATGAATGAAATAGAATGGAATCTAGTAGAGTATTTATATTTGTTGTAAAATTAAAAGTGATCGTTTAGAAAGCAGTTTGTTTCGAATTAGAGGGTACTAGAAATACACTGAAGTATGCCAAGGGATACTTGAGATAAGTGGACATACATTATGAATGCTTGGTAAACACTGACAGTTTTAAAGGAGTACAAAATCTATTAAAAGCTAAGACACACTGATTGGAAATATAAGTATTTTTTAACTAGGGAAGGATACTGGAGTCCCTAGAGGCAGCCTGCACAAATATGAGAACATACAAATTAAACATAAAGAGTGCTCTGGCCATAATTAAACCCAGGATTTTGGTGCTGCAGGCCATTCATTAATACATATTGTATACATTCCATGTTGATTTCCTCTCTGACCACATGAGAGGACTGATGGTGATATGAGTTTTTATTTGGCCAAAGTAGAAAAGCGAAGGTTGAAGCAGGCATGACATCAAAAGAGTGGTTTATAAGAAAGCTAATTTTACACTGGTCACTAGAATATGTGTTCACTTCAGAAGCCAATCAGGGACACGGTAATGTCTATTTTTTTGTATTTCATTTCCCATAAGCTGATGGTGGTTAATCAAAGAGAGAGGTAATCACAATTTATGGCTGTTCCTTGCTGCCTGATAAGTGATCTCTCACAGAACAGTAATTCATCAATATGCCAGTCAGGAGAGACTTTACACCTATCTAGTTTTGCTGAAATGGGGGGGTCATATGGCAAAGCCTCCCACACTTAATTAGGGTTCAGACCAAGACTGCAAATAATAATAGCCACTATTAGGCAACTAACAGGTTACACAGCAGAGAAATCATCCCCGCTGTTTAACCTGTCATGGAGCCTCAGCGGTGAGGAGCAAGTGAGGGACAGGGAGGCTCCTCCCTGTCTCCTCCCTTCCTCCTTTACACTAGCTTGGGGAAGGGTTGGGGGAGCTGGGTCCGGTGGGGGCGGAGCTTAGGCCGGCAGGAGGCAGAGCTTCAGCCGGCGGGGGGTGGGGCTGGGGTATGCCTCACACCGAGCAAGAGGTACCGCACGTCACTGCAGTACACTATAATTGAGGGGGGATTGGCGGTACTAGAAATGAATGGCAACAGCATCATTTATAACCAGCCTTTGTAGCACGGTACACATGGGAAGACTAACAACAATACAAAACACAAAAAGTCCCCAGCACACCTGCCAGCTAGCCTGCAACAAAACAATTTACCCTGTCTAACAGTATGCATTTAAAACAGAGGTTTTAGTTACACAAACCTTTGGCCAAAAATATGTAAAAGCCACACTGCCTCCTTTAGGCTCCTATGTGAAGTGCGGTCGGTCCTAACTCTATTTATGAGTCACCATGTTGGAGCATATTAATGCAGTCGATAAATTAAATGCAGGTGTACCTGGAGGTAGCCTACTACCTACAGGGTGGTGGAAGTATTACAGGTAGAAAAATTAAAATATCCATTGATTTCACTCTTAGAGACAGGACGTTTTGAAAAAGGCACTAAGTTCCCAACATTGAGGCTTTTGTACAAGACTTGGTCATTGTTGAAAGACTATCTACTACATGGGGCTATATGAGTTATATGCCCTTGTGGCACAATCCTTTTCTTCAAGAAGTCTGCAAACTACAGGGATTTGAATCATGGGCTTCTACAGGGCTTCTATATTTACAGTATACCAGGTATATTTTGGTAATTTCATTACATTTATGGCAGAGATTTAAACTCAGTTCCCATTGCAGAACACATATTTTTTTCAATATCTACAACTGCCTCATGCATAACAGGTACAAAAGCGTACCTTTATGTTAACATATTCAGATTTTTCCCTTTTACATGTAATAGCTCAGGCAAGGGAAACTAGGCTTGAATTAATAGCAAATATATATTCTAAGCTTTTGTCATCTGTTAGATCCAAGGGGGAACTAAGATACCAGGAAGGATGGAGTCAAGATGTGGGTAAAACAGAAAGAACTTGTTAGGGTCAAGCCTTGAAGATAATACTTTATTGTTCCATCTCTACTACACATAGATTGACACAATTATTTACATTGCAATGGGTGTATCGTACACCAAAACAACTTTATAAATGGGGTCGGAGGCAAACTCATCTATGTGATAGGTGTGGACAATCAGATGGTACCTTAATACATCTTATGTGGCCCTGCTCCAAGCTTCATAGATATTGGGAAGGTATCATTCAGACTCTAAATAGAGTGTACTCAGTAACCCTACCAGTAGATCCTCAATTATGTCTTTTGGGTATCTTGTTGGGGAACTCATTTACAGGCTTCTTAAAACTCTATATTATTAGGCTTTTGTTTATAGCTAGGAAATTGATAGCACAGAAGTGGATATCACTTAACCCAACTACACTTTCATAATGGAAACAAATGGTCTATATGACCCCTGAAAGAGAATGGTTAGCATATCAGCACAGGGGGTGTCCTATTAAATTTGATAAACTATGTTATAGATGGTTATTATTTGTAGGATCAATGTGTTCTTAAATTTTGGAAAACATATTTTTTGGAAAAATAAGGGGTCTTTTTATTTTCTCACATAATAGGGAATGTTTTTTCACTATATATATTTAATCTTTTAAATGTTAAATTCACTGAAATCTCTTATGTACTTATGTATATAAACATGGGTAATTCTTTTTTTTATTGTTAGCTGTTGTTGATGTGTGCAACAATTGAATTGGTGTTTGTTGGAGTCCTCTGTATTTGTTGTGAAATGTGGAAAATTAATAAAATATTTTAAAACATTTAAATTTTTTCCGTCAATGGAAACACATTTTAATGCTGTTTCGGATTCGGAAGCAACAAGCCTCCGAATCCTAAACTGCACAAAGAAACTGCAGAACGAGCGGTCGGCCGTATCAGCCGCCAGCGCATTCTTCGCATATATATTGGTATACACCAAGATGGCGGCACACGAATATGTGGGCGCCACCATCTTGGTGTATACCGAGATATACTCCAAAACGGTGGCGCACATGTGCAGAACACGTTGTAAGTGGATCTGGCCACCACTCGTTCTTCGAATAATGTCACCCATGACGTGGCGCCATGTGACTTTATGCACCCCGCTTCCAAAATATTGGCAGGCATGCCGGTGACCAATATTCTGATAGCAAATTTTTATATGCCCTAATATCGTTTTAGTGTATTCAGGCATATAAAAAAAGTATTATTTCGGATTTGGACAAACCTCCGAATCAACTGAATTTTGTTGATTTTGCAGGCTCATCTGAATCTGAATGCACAAGTCTATTGGAGGTAACAAGCCCAGCAGACAAGCTGACTTGTAAGGGCTTTTATAAGACATCCCAGCCTGCTAAGGGAGTAGCCCCTCCCTAAAACCAGTCGGTAGGCCTAGGCAGACTAGGGAGCTGAACACCTGTGTGGTGAGAACTAGCCTCTGTGGCAAGTTGATGAGCCCTAGCTTGTGTGCCAAGTGTGTGTGATACAGCCTGTGTCCCAAAAGTTTTGTTAATTAGGGAGTTGGGTGCTTGGGGCAGTACAAGGTAGCTTCTAGCTCTTAGTCAGTGAAAATTATGGGGTCTATTCACTAAGCTGCCGAAGGATCTAGCCGTAGCTTCGGCCGATCCTTCGGCTAGCTTCGGCCCCAGGACCCCTTCGGTCCAGTAGAACCGAAGGGGTGCTGTACGGCCTATTCACTATAGCCCCTACAGCTCCCGAACGTGGCCGAGACATTCCAATGGGCAACATTTTGTATTTTTTTTTCTATTTTTCTAAGAAAAAAAAAGAAAAAACAGTGTTTCTCTCTTAGAGCGCCCCTGAGAGTTTTTTTTTCTTGTTTTTTTTTGACGGCAGCAGAGCCGCCGAACAATAGAAAACTATTGGGTGGAGCTAGCTGTCACTGCTAGCTTCGCACAATCATTTTCTATTTACTTTTTTAAACTTTTAAAACTATTTTTCTGTTTTGCTCGGTCCCTCAGCCGAGTCGAATGCCGCTCAGTGGCATTCGGCTATTCACTCACTGCTGTTCGGCATCTATAAGAATAGGCCGAACAGCAGTGAGTAGTGTGCCGGAGGTTCGGCTCAGCCGATCCAGATGTTGGATCGGCTGAGTCGGACTCCTTCTGCACTGCACCCGAAGCCATGCGAAGCAAGCAGATGTACGGCTGATTTTAGCCGATATACGGCCGAAATCAGCCGTACCAGCCTGAAGTGAATAGCCGAACAGTGTTTGGCTCACTTCACTTCAGGTCGGTCATTCACTCGGCTGCCTACGGCAGCTTAGTGAATAGACACGTATGTGTAGTAAGTTGCCAAATATCAAGGATTTATTTTAATGTATCTTTTGTTGTGCTGTTGTTTTGAGCTAGTAAAGAGAGTAAATAAACCGCACGTGTGCTTTTCACCAAAAGTCCTTGTCTGCTGTTTTCTGTGTGGAGTACTCATCCAGGGAGTAACACCCACACGCTGCCAAGCTACTATTGAGCTAATACCCCCACAGTATGTATTTGCTGCATACTCTATATAAAATATATAATTTTAGTATTTTTTTTAATTCAGCTACCACTGCATATATTATTGAAAAAATTATAAAAGAAAACTCCGACTGTAGGACCCCCGTCAACTGGCCTTTGGCTTGTGTCAATGGCATCAGTTTGGGACTCTTTTGAGATCATTCAGCATGTATTGACAGGCACATTTGACCTACAGTTCACCTCCTTCTGACCTACTGTATATTTGACCTGCTTCAAACAGGTTTTGCATTCCCATAAACCTGTATAGGAATGTAAAACCTATCTGAAAGGAACATATGCCCATTAAAACGGGCCATTATACATTTCATTGACTCTACAGTAAGTTGATATTGCTATACTAGAGCAGAAAAATAATCAGCCTTTTAAATGAAACCTATCGCCTATTTTGTTCCATAATTGGAAAAAGTATTCAGGTTTTCAGGGTGCCCAATGGAGCAGGCACACATTCTACTTGTTGCCAGTATATTGTTGTGTATTTGGAAACATTCCACAATGAACTGTTGACAGTTGGGGACTGACCTCAATGACATCAAGCAAAATGTGGACATCAATAGTTATATTAAAGTCATAACCCATGAAGTGAGAGTTTTCTACAACCCCACCCTTTCTTCCTGGGTCAGTTTGTGACTCTCTGCTGCTGAGTAGCCAAAGCCACAAATCTGCCTTGGCTTTAACTTTAATATAACTATGGAATATAGGTTTCTTTAAAACATGGCATTGCTTTTATATGGAAAACTAGCAGCAGTGAATGTCCCACCATGTTGTAGGAGGCCATGGATGTTACTAGATTCAAGTTAACTTGGTGCTGTGGTCCAGTGGCACCCAGCATTCAAGTGGATTGATTCACTGCCTAGGCAATGACCAGCAGAGCCAATGGTGTGGGACCAGCACACAGTCTTTTGTCATCGCTTACATCTCTCATGGGGACAATATTTATCTCACTGGCCGCCAATATAATAGGGCACTTGTTCAGTGACCAGAAATGTAAGGGGACACAATGTAAAGAGGTACACCACTGGCCGCCACTTCTTGGACTCTGCACTTATTTATGCTGCTGTATGATACATAGTCAGACCGCCGTAGTTTTTATGCTGTTGTACAATACATAGTCTGGACTGCTGTTTTCTTTACTGTATGCTGTACATTGTATTTTTCTGACCACTCTGTACATTGTGCTGCACATTAAATGTAGTATACTGCACTCTGCACAAGGTATTGTACAATACACACTGTAGACTACTATAAAAATGTATGCTATTTTGTATGTAACATACAGAGGACCACTGTACATTTGCTTCACTTTGCATTGTTTGGACCACTGCTGTTCATGCTGTGCTATACACTACATACCCCAAACTACTGCACTTTGTATGCTGTGCAATATGCTACACCGCCCAGACTACTGAACACTACACACTGTGTCGCATATTCATATTCATATTCATAACCCTAGAATGTTCAACAAGCACACATTTGCTGGTTTCCACAGGGATACTTTATAGTCCTACACAAACATAACAAAGCAAATTAAATAAATATTAATATTCTAAAAAAAAAGGTAATTTTTTCACTACCTTAACATACAGCATCAGTGTCATATGGCTGGAAGAATACTGTAGAACATAACTCTTCTGTTGAGGGGCTGGGGTATTCTTTATTATTCTACTGTTCATTTTCTTATAACATTTACCTATACCTTTTACTTACAAAATCACAGTGCACAGATCTCTGCATCGTATCAATATCCCTGCACTTATCTGAGGAAATGCATGCTGTTCTGATTTGTGAACTTGTTCATTTGACATTTTTTCAAGGTTTCTATTCCAATTGTTAACATGCAGTTATCAAGAAGATGATATTTTAAGAAAATGCTATGAACATTTTATTAACAAGAGATGGTCACAATTTTAAAAAGCTCTTATGGAACTGAGGTTGAACTGGAACTTGTTGCTTTTAGTCACAATCATTGAGGCAGGTATGCATGCTGACAGATCCGTTGTTGGCCACTTTCCTTTAAAGAAAGCAGGAACACTATGTTTCTCCTAATATTGTGTTCATTCATTAAGTATACAGAACTTTATTTGTGAATGAGCAGACTTAAGCTGGGCAGTAAAATTTTGATAGAAAAAAATCATTTTCAGAACATTTGTTAGATTTTCTAATAGTTAGCGGAGTCAAATTAACGATCGTTTTCGAATGTAATGATAAAAAAAATCGAAGGACCAGGATGGAAAATTTTATTCAAAGGAAATTCTATCAGTGAATGTGGGTTTTGTTCAGGAAACCCTATTCAGTTCCAAAATCGTACAAAAAATATACCCATGTATGACCATCTTGAGATTTGATAGACATGGTACACCAAAGTTAGACAATGTTGACTGTAAGTGCAGAGTGAAACTCAGCACTATGTTAGTGGTCTATTTATATTGATACATTGGTTCTCCGTGTCCAGCATGTTTTTTTTTTTGTGTGTAAAAATAAAAAAAGTATTCCAAAATGTCACTAATCTCTAACCTACTATTAACCCTTAATTTTGCCCCAATTCTTAATCTTAACCCCAACCCTAACAGTCCTGAATTAGATTTCCCAGCAACAAAAGGCACTGGTCCACGTGTATACAGTGCAGAGGATATGTTTTGCCACTTGTCACTATCTGATGTTAAGTACATGTGCATGGTGGCAGTGAAAAAGAATCTTCTGAGTGTCTCATCATTTGTGTTTCTCATATATGACCAGCTTAAGTGATTCAGTGCTTTATCTTTCACATTAAATCTCCACAAGACTGTGTGGAGCTTGCAAGCTTAGTCAGGGCTACACGATTCTCTTTGATCAGGGAAACACTCCTAATGCTGTGAATGTTTACGATCAAAGAGAAGCATATGATGCTCAGAATGTAATTACGGAGATCCTCTTAAATCTTTATGGATACATGCCATATATATGCAATCATATGGGACTCCTAGGTGGAAGTGGCATCTCCTTTCTAGAGACATAAACGCTGTAATTGACTGGAGGTTAGGGGGCATTTCTTAACAAAGACATTAAATGTTTCCATGCAAAATATGAGGGTCTCTAATTACACAGCTTGCACAGCAAGGCATAAGTTGTTTGTTCATAAGGTATTATTTTTATGCAAAGGGGACGTGTATTCAGTAGGGGACCTATGTGCAAAATAGTCCCTCTGGAATACAGTTTCCTTTGGCAGGTTTGAGTATATTACAGTGTCATGGTGTGAATGAATGATTGGAGGAATGGAATAAATCTCAACTGTTACTACACTACTGAGTGTATTTAAATGTAGGACTAGAAAATAAAGGAAAATACTGGCAGATCAGACCCTGTTATACACATGCTGGGCATATAACAGTGAACTGTATAAAATGGACCAAAAACCACTTAATAGTTTATTTCGAAGTAGAGTTTTTCCGAGAGGAATGAGTGTGGACTTCCTGCTCCCCAGGTGGTCTCTCTTCTCTCTGTGGGATCCAATAGAAAGTTCATATATAAACCTACTGGTCTTTAAAGTGTTTGTCAAGCAACATTTAAAAAAAATATATGCTAGACATCTCTGCAATACATCTACACTTGGCCATGTTTTATCTCTTTAACCTCCCTGGCGGTATTCCCGAGTCTGGCTCGGGGTGAATTTTCAATGCTAGGAGCGGTAACCCCGAGAAAACAATGTACCGCTTTTGGTACCTAAAATCCTGAATAATCATACCGCCAGGGAGGTTAAAGAACCTCCAAATACAAAAATTCCCAGTTGATCTGCTGGAAATGTATTAAAGGAGAACTATGAGGTGAGTGCTTTTCACTCACCTCATAGTTCTAGCCGACCTGTGACAATGAGACTGTCACAGGTCGGCTCAGTAGATCGGGAGGTGAGCGAACACATACCGGCGTTCGCTCACCTCTCGATCCTGGATTCCCCCCTCCCTGCTCCGATCCGCCAGCGCTGACTGGACGGGGGAGGGGGCGGGTACAGCTGGCTCTGCTTCTTGATAGGCAGAGCCAGCTGTCAGTCATGCAGCTGGGCGGATCCAGACATAATTGTCGGGATCCGCTTCAGCCTCTTAGTATACCGCGAGCAGCAGCTCGCGGTATACTGAGCCTAGGGTGACGGGAGGACGCTAGTTTGTGTCCTCCCGTTACCCTAAGGAGAACTATGGGGAAAAGCCTTAACCCCATAGTTCTCATTTAAGCTCTTAAATTCCTTATGTACGGACAACACACAGGAGGGAATTTATCAAAACTGGAGCAGACAGAATCTGGAGCAGTTTGCCATGGCAACCAATCAGCATCTCTCTTCAGTTTGCTCAGTTAAGATTTGAAAATAAGAGGCAGAAGCTGATTGGTTGCAATGTAAATCTGCTCCAGATTTTGTCTGCCCCAGTTTTGAGAAATTCCCCTCACAGTATTTTTGTGAGCTGAGTGGTGCCTAGTTTTCTTATGTAAAACTACTCATCCACTTCCACTATTTTCATCTCCTAAGCAGAGGAAAAAAACTGACTGGTAATCCTAAAATAAGAACTAGGAAGGCTAAAATCACTTCTTAAGAGAACACAGGCAGGACACAGAACAGCTCTGAATTTCTAGCAATGTCAACTGTTTTTTTGCAGATATAACAGATGCTTTCAGTGGAGTAAGAGAGGTTTGTTGTTAGGGTTTACATACACTTTAAGGGGTAATAACTCCCACATTTTGTGACATCAGAGAATCACTTCTGGCTTGCAGAAATGAAGTATAGTACTCACTGTATTATACTTCTTTATTAGATCCTTATTAGGACAGTGATCTCAACCCATTCCTTATGTAAATCACCTCTGGAATGTTTAATTCATTTACTATACACATTAAAATCTAAACAATAAAAAAACTCACAATGTTAAAAAATACTTCATAAAACAATCTTTTCTTCTGTTAAAGTTTTAGCCCAAAAGGACTGCTTCTAGCACAGGATCATTTCAGTTTCAGCTAAAATACCAAGGTAATGGACCTTCAAATCTCATAATTCAGTTTCTACTTTAAGCTAACTGGTGCATATGTTCAATGAGCACCTTTTTAGATTAAATGCAAAACAACAAAAAAGGCTCAAAGCTAGTGAAAAAAGTTAAAGAAAACCTGTCATATGAAAAATATGAAGGCTATCATTGATGACATTCTGATGCAAATGTTAGTTGCCTAGCTGTTATGTTAACTCATTAGATTCAATCATTTTTGAGTCATTGACCCAGAAGTAGATTGCAGATCGTAGAAAAGTGAAAATGCATTGTAGAGGCTTTTAATTACTTAAAGTATTAAGCAAGAGAGTAAATCATATCCTGTTCATTCATAACTGGGGACACATAGTACTATGTGTCCCCAGTTATTTACAAACACTAGAGTGATCAGCTGATCGCTCCAGTGTTTGTCCTGCACAGAGGATCGGAACACATCACTGATCTGTACCGATCCTCTGCCGCTTGGCCACTCACACGGGGGCTCAGCTTCTCCTCTGGATCTCCCAGGCAGAGGCAGCGCCCCCCACTCCCGCCGCCAGCTGCAGCAGCTCCTTCACTTCTCTTTGGATCCCCGCTGCATACAGATGGGAATCCAGAGGACAAGACCCACGGGTGGGAGGAGAGGATATCGTGATCTACCAGTGATCGCTACGCGATTGACTGGTAGATCGCTATCGACCTTATGGGCACACCTGATGTAGAGCAATGTGGCTGTAGACCAAAGGTTTTATTGCAACTTCACAAGATGGCACATGCTATTTTGTCAAGATTTTTTTTCTTGCTTTGTTTGATTTTGGCCAAACTGAAATGAGTTAACCACTGTGAAAACTTGGCAAGCATAATAGGATTGCAGCAGCTGTAATGAAGTTTAAGTATTTGGAATTTTTATTTTATCTTTTCACAAGCTTATCATGGTTTCATGTGCAGACACTGTAATATAAACAGACTGGAGAAGTTAAATAAATGACTGTCCACATTTCTTTGCTTTGCTGCCTTTTTATAAAGATTAGAATTGGGTAATTATCAAATATTCTAATGTCACCTGTGTCAGAAATCTCTTTTGTGTATGTAAGAGCATATGATGTTATACAAAGATTTATTATTGTGCTAATGCACAACTCAAATATCTGTTATGTTAAAAGGCATTTTTTCACTTTGTTTAATAATTGGTTTTAAGTTTGTAATTCCTCCTTGTAGCACCACACTGGGATGTTCTTGGGTGATCTTGAAGCCCATGTTCTCCACTATAGTACAGCTTAAATGAACACTGTTTTATCAAATATACATTGCCTACAACCTGTAGGCAACCTGTTATCTTGATGGCTAAAGGTGAGAAGTTTCTAGAAGACTCTCTCTAGCTCCTTTTTCTTTACATGGTTTGCTTGGTGGACTGTACAGACCCATATCTGTAGTGGATGTTGATTTCAATTTTTTCTAGTAAGAATAAAATAACATGATTGTTTGCGAAATAAATGTAGCTTTTAAGGAAGGGGATCACAACCCTTACAATGTCTAGTGCAGTATGCTAATTATGGGGAGAGTAAAATACACTCATCCCAATAGTTAGAGCTAATGTGCGACACTGCAGCTGTCACATGCTGGCTCTATAGATCAAGAACTGAGCAGTCACAAACTGCTAATCGCTCAGTTCACAATCTCCTCCCTGAAGAGAGTGGTGATTGTTAGTCCGCACTCCCCACAGGGATCCCCCTTCCCCTCTCTGTTCTTCCAGTGCTGACTGGAGGGACAGATGAGGGCGGGGGTGAGCATAGCTGGTTTAGCCTCTAGAGAGACAGAGCCAGCTGTCAATCAGGTAGCAGGGTGGTTCCCGACAAAATATTATTGGGTTCCATCCCGGCTGCAGTGCAATAGCCCGCTATATGCTGAGTTTTGGATCACAAGAGGACAGTAGTAAAAGAGAACTATGCCCAAAAAAGATTTGTCCAAAATTCTCTTTAAATTGCACACATGTTAAAATACAAAGTTTAGGCCTAAAAATTATCTAACCCCCCAATATATGTTTTACATTTTTATTTAATTACTGTATATATATTTTTTCATGTGCAAGATGTTAGTGCAACAGTTTATCAAACCAATATTTTCAGTAAAAAATGCACTAAGGTTAGTTTCAGTGCACACAAGCACAAAATATTACCAAATATTTTTGGAAAAATATAAAAGTTGAGGGTGTGTTGAGTAAATTGATACCAAACCTAAAGTTGCACGCACCCGTGAAATGACGACAAACGGTACGTTACCCAAAATTGTCCATAGACAAAGACTTAAAACCCTGCCATCAGTTACAGTTGACAGTAAACAATGGCCCTAATATCATTGCTCTCACTCCTGTTTGTGGGGCGATATGGAACGCTTGATGCAATTGTTATTTTTGTGTGTAAGCCACACTACACATTCGTAAGTGTGTGTACATGGGGACAGGAGCTGTATCAAAACCTTTTGCTTTCTTAACTGATTTTGCTTAACTTTTTAAACCTTTTTTTCTTTATTGCTATTACAGAAAGCAGGTTTTCCTTAAGATAACATTAGGAGACATCCTCCAGCCAGGTGATGAAGCGGGTTCCATCTAACTTGCTGCAGCTTATATTGTACACAGTGAAAAGCTCACAGTGTGCAGTAAAATCAAGCTGAGCAATTTCAGCACAGGAGAGGAGCCTGTACAACTGTAGGTTAGGCTGGAGTTCACCATTAATATATGGAGGGGGCCACCCACATGTAATATTTTGCTAGCTTACTGGAGTTCAGTGCAATGACAGCTTGCATGTTTCTCTGAAAACAGCTTTCTTATCATTGCTTTTCTTGCATTCTAAATTCTTTCTACCTTTGTTTTATAAATATTGATTCTGAATTTTGCATCAATTTTTTATAGTATTCACATACTTCTTTCAGTATAATTGTATGCGCTTTTACATGACCTGTAAAGCCTTAACCAATATATACTGTCTTTCTTTTAAATGAATAAATCCAGGCTTATTTTCCCCTTTGAAAGCAACAAAAAAGTTTTATATTAGTATGGATGGCCATTCTTTGCTCTACTGTACTTTTAAGTCTTATAAGCAAACATTAAGAATGAATCATTTAAAGAACTGCCAAACCTGTAAGTGGCTCACAGTTATTTGAAGCTTCATTTATTTTTAAAAATATGCTAATTATCTATCTTGAAGTATTCCAAATGTACTTTTAGTAAAAAAAAAAAAACGCTGACAAAAACACAACCCAGCGTGCTATTGCATTAGTTAAAAGTCATGATTTGCTGTGTCTTTATAATACCAGATAGCACATTTATTAATGTGCCCTGCTTACTGTTGTGTTTCCTGCTTCTAGCATTTCTGACAAAGCAGATATTCTAAATGTATTTTAGGTTCAATTTTACTTTCTTTTTATGATTTGGATCAAAATGACTAAATGTATTTTGAGCTCTAATAAGAATAGTTATTTCCTGAAAGCACTGAGTTGCATGGACATGGCAAATGTGTGTACAAATGGGCCAGGGTATTTCCTCTATTTTATCTATTCTCTTATGGATAAATCAGATAGCTATGAAGTAAATGTTCTGCTTCATTGTTGCTTAAAGCCCAACTCCAGCTTACATCTTCTCTGTTTCTGGCCGTTTATATGACCTCATGGGTCCTTTTCTTTGTCCTCTGGTGATGGGTGCTTCTTAATGCCTCTGAGAATGGTGCAATGTAATGAAGTGTGCATGTTCCTTGCGGCATTCATCTGCAAGAACAGGAGGATTTGATGATGTAATCCTATGGGGTTATGTCTATGATATCCTTTCTTAAAGGAAGTATGTTGTTGTTGAAGTGTGAGTGTTATTCAACATGGAAGAGGACCAGTTCTGCATAACAGATCACTGAGTTTGTGGCAGAAACTCATCTACAGAGATAGACAAAGTATTGTATTGGGCTCTGCTTTTATATTTTAGCTCATTCTATGCTATTCATTTTTAAATATCTGTAAGCTGCAGTTTGTCTTTGAAGGACATTCTTATTTTCTTTGGCTAGCAAATGGACTGACAGGGGCAAGAAAGGTGACTTTAAGTAACAGGGGAAGGGGTAATCTACTAATTAATATACCCTGTTGCTTTACCTTACATAGGAAAAGTACAGGTTCACTTTAAGTAGGTAATGCCAAGTTATCTCATACTCACTGTTTAATGTTAGATGTAAACTTGGTTCTACTTTGTTGTCTGTGTTAAACTGAATGAAGAAAAAGATTTTTGTCTCAGACATAATTTTTTTATTGCTGGCACTAGATGGCAGTATTTTCTGGGTTAAATTTGAGTGCACAGTTTTGAGTGTAGTTCAGAAAACATCTGTGCAGATCAATAAAACTTGACCCACCTGGTTACATTTGGTCCATACACAGAATTTACAGTATTCATAGGGAAACATAATTGTCACTATGTGATATTGATGTCAAAGCTTTATTACAATCCAAAGCACATCTTTTCCTTAAAAAGAAAATTAGAGGTTTTGCTAGTGAAAAAGTTTGCTGCAGGGCAAGAAGCAAGGCAGCCCATTGGATGCTTACCACCTGTCCCAATTAAAATATACTGAACTTTAGAAAAATGGCTGAGTTTTGTCTCAAATAAACCATCTTAGTTATAAAAAATTAATATAATTACAATTCAGTCTATTTTCTCTCTTCTGTGCACACTGGCCACACGTTGCGCTGCGGCACTTCCCCCAAACTTCCCAGATAGGAGGGACTCGCACTGAGGACACAGTGACTGCAGAAGAGCATGCACAGTGGATGACACAGTAGGGGGGAGGAGGATGGCTTTGCAATTTAGGCAATGTGTAGCATAGTACATTTCCTGGAAGCGTGCACACAAGAGTGACTGTGGGACACTGTAAGGAAAAGGAGACACCCAAAAACTGGACATCGGCACTAGCGCTGAGGGGACACTCTGAAAAGGCTGCGAAGAAGGAGATTTATACATCAAAAAGCATCACACAAGGTACGTTTTTACACGACACAAAGAAAAAAGGAGGCTTTACTACCACTTTAAGTATATATTAAGTATATATTTTCTCTGTAAAAAACATGCTTGTTATTCATACACACAAAACAGTGTATTTCTCATATTCCCTTACAAATAATTGTACTTTGACTGAAGAACAAGATAGAGCATCTCCCATATCAACCAGTCAGACTACAACTATAGTCGTTTTAATCAACTTTATAAACTGAATAAGGAATCTGATTTGTTGTTTTTTATATGTGAGCACATTTTTTTTCTCTACGTATTATGAGACTAATTGTACTACAACTTATCCTTCATGTATCTTTAAAAAACAAAGTCAAAGTTAAAATCAGCAAACAAAAAAACTTATTATAAGGGCTTGTGATTGATGTTGATTCTAGAATCACTGAATTCTCTTTCCTCCCTCATGCTTCATCCTGTTGGTTTATAGAGTAGTAAAGCATTTTAATGAGAGAAGTAAACTTTTATTAAGAAGCAGCAACTATTTCATGCGCAATACTCCCTGGTGAACTAAAGCATATTAGTTTTCATTTCAGATAGAAAAAAACTTTTAAAAGACCCTTCTCCCTTATAGTTTTGGCTGTAATATAAACTGTTTAATTATACTGTATATGAAAGGAGTTGTGTCATGAAGAATACACATTTTAGGTCTCTAAAAATGTAAAAAAAATAAAAAAGCACAGAATATTTTTTTTTACTAGTTTTTTTTACATTCTGATATGAACGTGACCCATGCTATTCCTCTTGGTATCCCATCTAACAGTTTCTGTTCTTTATTGCTTCCTCTCTCGTGTCACAGCTTTCTAGCAATCCCTGGATAGCAACTGTGAAATCGCTGTATAGAAATTCACTGAATGCACTTTTTTTCCCTTGGATGGAAATATGTATTTTTTCTTTTGGCTGACGTTAAAGTTTGATTAAAGCTTTGCCAGTGCTTTTTAGAAGTTTGATCATTTCCACATATTTACCATGCTAATCTTTAACTTTAGAAATGTATACATTAAAAAATAAAGTTTCCTACTTTTGCCAGCTGGGTGTATGTAATACTTTATGCTGCAGTGCCCCTGCTTAAGGACACATGCTAACTAGTGCACCAGATTATTAACAGTTGCTCAGCTGTCGGGTAGTGCTGAGAGAATCTGCCTCCTCATAGGAGAAATGTTTGGTAAGGCATCTTAGTGTTTAACAAAGTATGTATATTACAGAAACCTTCAGTGATGGATGACCTTGAGTGATGCTGAAGGCAATGATGGCTGATTAAATATAAATAGTGTTCTCAAAATTATTATTCACATATACCATACTTTTTTTAATTGTGTTATTCTGTACTCGGGGAATTAAGTCTAAAATAAAAACATCACTCTCTTCATGTAACAGTTGAATGACTATGAATATGAATTTATGCTCACCTACTTCTCTATATATTTGTACAAGAAAGAGGTAATAAGTGGCATTGCATTCTGAGAAAATCACTGCATATGATTTATGATATGCAGAAATAGAATTTGAATGGCCACATTGTACATTCTACAGTACAAATATTAAAAATGTTATTAAAATTTGAAATAATCTTTAGAATTATATCACAGTTTGAAAGTGTGCCGACACATACATTACAGTTTCTTTTTTTAACGCATTTTTTATTTCACAAAAAAATACTAATTTAAGCATTTGAAATTCATGGAATCTCAAATGAGGTGCCTTGTGTTGGTGTTTAAGATGACAAAAAAAAAATCTTGGACCGTTAGGGAGGTCAGTGGTACAATGTATGACTAATGGAAGGAGGTAAAAATCTGATTTGCCAACTCCTCATTTATGTATATTTTTATTTTCTTTTTCATTCTAAACTATTTTATTATTATTTTTTGGGGGGCTGTAAAAAGGGACAATTTCTCTATTTATTATGCTATATGATGTACTGCTAGGAAATATTTTATAATTGTGCTCCTAATGTATAAAACAGTGGTGGTAAACATTGTAAATATAAAGAGCCTCTAACACAGCTCCCAAAATGTCCAGAGAGCCACACAAAAGTATCTATATTTAAATTATAGGGAGACAGCAAACATATAAATAAACAGATAAGAACTGCATTTTTCATGCTTGTTTTTTTTTTTTTGCTTTTAGACGTGTTGAAGGAGCAGAGCCAATTCATTTTGAATAGACTGTCAATGTACCTTGGTGCACAAAAATATGACTTGCACTGTGTGCATCTGTGTGTTAAGGTGCACTAAAAGACACAGATGTGTTGTGGTGCATATGGGTAACATTCAATGTGAATGGTACCCCAACACACTGCAGTTAGTTCTGTTTGTTGCGATATTGTGTGGTAAAATGCATATTATACCACACATAACTACAACTCACACAGCGTAGTACAGCTAGGTGGGTGGTAGTGCTTTCTCTTAACCTCTTGCCGTCCGCCCGTAGTAAAAAAACGGACAGACAGCACTGCTGCACTGGCGGGTTGCTGTCGCTAGACGGCATTTTTTTTCTGCTCGCGCGCGCCCCCTAGCGGGCACGCACGGGCAGAAAAGACCCAACCATTGCACACACCCGTTACCGGGTGTTTCACATATAGGCGACCTTAATGTAGTAAAAAAAATAAAAACCCCAGTGGTGAATAAATACCACCAAAATAAAGCTCTATCTGTCCCCAAAAAAGGGTATAAAATTAATTTCAGTACAGCGCTGCATGACGGAATAAATGTCAGTCAAAGTACCGCAGCGCTGAATACTGAAAAATGGCCTGGATGGGAAGGGGGTTTAACACCGCGGATGTCAACTGGTTAAAGACTTTAAAAATGGCTTACTTTGCTCTCTGATGCTGTCAGCTCATTTACTATCAGCACATGTGCATACAGTAGAGCATGATTGGCTGCTCATGCTGCCCCTCCCTTTTCCAGTCTCCTTGTTGCTGTGGAAAGGATGATATCAAGACAGAATCTGGTACTAATACATGCATGTAATGCAATGCATTTCCAGACTGAAGAGCATCCTGCATCATCTAGCCATTCCTCCCCAGCATGGCCCTTTTAATTCATGGGATTTCAGTTCTTTCAATCACGGTGTCTCAGCATCCCATGTGGGCATTACCTTGGGCAGTCTGCATGCAAGTACATCCTGTCCAGGAACGTTCACCCCTTCAGACTGACATCCACCCAGCAATGCATTTTGATATTGGATAACCCCTTCCAAGAACCAGCCCACTGCCTGCATCAGGGCTGAGGGCTCTTGAGGAAAATATTGAAGCAGGTTGCTGTGATGTTTTCAGGAAGTTATGTACAGTATCCTGCTGACCGCACCAACCTAAGTTCTTGAAAAATGTCATTAGTATGTAATTGAGGGGGTTAATGATATAAAAATATATGAAAGGCAAATTATAAGCATATTAAACTTCAGCTTTAATCATCTTAGCAATTGTAGGAATAACTCATGAGTTCTTATTTTTCACATAATAATTATGAGGGGGTTTTCTAATAACAGTGCAGTAGTTTTTGTATTTTTTATGATTTTTAACCTATTAATTAAATAGAGATTGTATAGTAGAGGCCATTGAGTTGCTTTAGCATTAAGCACCCTTGATATTAGTTCAGATTGTCTTAAGCAAATCAACCAACTAAGTTTCCATTGATTTAATTCACAAATATTATTTATTAATATGTACTGATCTGTTGCCAAAACTGAAGCTATTTGATTATTTACATGTTATAGTTGTTCGAAGTTGAACACCATTTTGTGTTAGCAGCTATCAGAGGAGTGGACATTTCAGTTTATGATGGCATTTAAAGGATTTTTGCTAAATTGCTCTGGTTATATGTGATTTGAGTGTGATTGAGGTGCAGCATTTATGCTTATATAAAAATCATGTATAAAATGTTCTGTTTAGAGAAGCATAGTTTATGATTGCAGCTTAGAAACTGTTATCCGTAATCACAAGTTCCATTCAGCTATGTTTATCCCTCTGCCATAGTTGCTATGTTATATAGCTAACTAACATCAAATACATAGATGTTGAACTAGAGTAATGTATTAAGTTGATACTGTCCTAGCTGTTATATCATAACTTGAAGGCTATGATCTCTGTAGCATTTTAAGTTTTAAAAAGCAATTCAATGACACAAGTTACATCAGTTAGCAAGCTTCTAATGCTATCCCGGGAAACATTGCCTTGGGACATCAGCTCAAATAAAAATGAGGAGATAATACTAATACTAATGCCACCGTTTTCCTTTCTGACAATCTGGTCACCTTTTTAAAGGGTTTCAATTGGTGAAATGCATCTCTGATGAGCTGTAATGTCAAATGAGTACTTTCTTCCTGCTATGGTACCATGACACATAATGCAACTGTTAACTCTGCTGATTTGCTTGTGGAAATGGTAGAGTATTTGTAGAGTGGAATTCAACCAAACCATACGATTGTAGTTCAGCTTATGGAAGCTCATTCCGTTCTGTCTTTGCAAAGCTCAAGATCTATTGTAACCCTTTTGTAGAAATATTTATACAGCTAAATTTCAGATATGAACCCTGCAGTCAGATGGGATCATTTTTCCAAAATGGTGTGCAGTGACAATTTTCCTGTCATTGTCCCTTGTTAGAAAAACAGAGAGCAGAATCATATCTCTGATCTCACAAGGTGCAATCTGACAATGTTGCACATTACATATGTGAGCGGTAAGAAGAAAAGTAGCACCTTGCTCTGGTGCTACTAGCCACATGAAGTACTCTTGCAAAGAGCACATGAAAGAAAAGAATATCAGATATAAGATTTCATCCTTGCTGTTTTTGCTGCTGTTAAAGAGAAACTTTACCCTTATCTTTAAAATAACAACAAACACACCTTTAGAAATGCTTAGCGATGACAATTTACAGATACTTCTAGATAATTGCAGGTTTTGTATTGTTTGCATACCTTATATTTCTTTTCTTGCCTATTCATCTCATGGTGGCCATTTTTTACTAAGGGCAGATTACTAGATCTCCCTTTACTTCCTGGAACTCTGTCACATGTGACTAGGACATGTGACAATGCACATCATCTCAGGGGAAGAAAATGTCCTTTCCCTAAAATCTTGAGAAATTACAGATGAGATTTACCGGTAACGCACTGCTGATGTAACCTCCCCAGGATGCAATGCTTGGGCACATTACATCATTTGTGCCAAAAGTGGATCAGGCAGAGATAAAGATACATTCCTTCGATAAATTTGAGGAAGACATATTGTAATTAATGAGAAAGACTGAGAAGAACCCTTAGCCTAAAAAAATGCTCTCAAGTACATCATCTGACAAGCTCTCCGAATGACAGTGCCAGCTACTTGACTAGGGTCAAGACTATTGAGTGAAACCAATACTCCAGATACAGTTGCTGCTGGTGGTGCAGCTTTTGCTTCTGTTTAAGACACATTATAAGTGTATAAGCTGGTAGTGGAATATTCTTCCTTACTACCATGGTCATTGTCAAAATAAATATGTGTATTTGAAATATAAACACTGTTGCTTTCATTTTATGTTTGATGAGTGTTATACTTTAAAGCACTAGTGTGTTGCTCTGCAGGCAGTCATATTTAGCTGGAGACCTTGCAGAAGTCTGTGGGAATTTTGCCAACAATTGACTTCCTGCAGACTGGCACACTGGGAGGAGAAACACGCAAGCTGTCATAGTTCACACTTTGGATTGGGTAACTGGAGGTAAGTGTCATATACTAACACTTACCTCAATCCATTCCATACCACATTATTATCTGGAGTTCCTCTTCAAATAAAGGAAAGAAAAATCTAATAGGGAAAGTACACATGGGAGATACTGCAGTACTTTTTGTCAGTGCCGCCTGAAATGAGTTGGAAGCACTGGATGTACAACAGCATGGACAGGACAATATTTGTTACTCCATTTTAATTTTTTTTTACATTTTCCTAGTTTAAGTGTGTGTTGACATCATATGTCTACAACAATGGATAGCTTTTTCACTGTGGCCGAATGCTAACAAAACTAAATGCTTTCTTTTATGTTAATAATTTTAAATGTAAGCATGAGAAGAATGGGACACTTTACTTTTTATTGTTGTTTTTTTTTTAATAAGCCCTAAACAGGTCTGCTTTAGTGATTGTATATCTGAGTGACTGATAATGACACTGCAGAAACAAATTTATTACTGCAGGCTAATATTCCTATATGGAATAGAATAGTTTCCTTTTAAATAGTTTCCTTGAAACTTGAAATGCTAATGCACAAAACATAAGCCATACTTTGGCCAAGTATTTAAAGTAAAGTGATTATATAATGTGCATGTACCGATAGACAAGTGTCTGATGATTACGCATCACCGTAACACTGTAAAAAAAGTCATTTTTGTTAATCCAGCCTAATACCGTGTTTCCCCGAAAATAAGACACTGTCTTATATTTTTTTCGGCTCAAAAAAACACACTAGGTCTTATTTTTGGGCTAGGTCTTATTTTTTTTTTAATGTACAACAATCCAAAATTAATGCAAATCCAAATTAAATAATCCAAAATGGCAAAGGTAGGAATAGGTTGATTAGGGCAATCAGGGGTGTGTCGTACCTTTCCAAGAGCAATTTGGCAACCAATCGCTGGCCAGAATGAACAAAGCACGCTTTCACTATCAATTCCTCACAGGCGGAGTGATTTTGGTATCACTCCGCCTGTGACATGAGCCGGCACTATAGAGGAGGCATGCGGCTTATGTGGCTCTGCTCCCTCCGCTGCCGCCTCGCTTCCTCTAGCGCTGGCATCGCCAATTCTCTCCCACGGCTCTTCAAGTTTCCCCTTCTGCCACCACCGGCCCTGGGAAAGGTCACAACTAGGTCTTATTTTCGGGGTAGGTCTTATATTTTAAGAATTCCCAAAAATAGTACTAGGTCTCATTTTCAGGGTTGGTCTTATTTTCGGGAAAACAGGGTATGTGCAGATTAAGAAGCTTTACTTTGTGTAGAAATATATTTTGAGACCAATAATGACACAAGCAGAATTTCTCACACAAAAGTAATAGTAAAGTTATTGTTATTTAAAGGTTATGTAAAGCCAGTTACAGCTTTGGATTGTATTGGGAATTATTAAAACCCCTCACTTGATCTAGGGGTAATGTGGACACCTCTTCTGGGCACAACTGCCAGTGAGGGGAATTCCTCTGTTGTAGAGATTTCCTCTTGGTTCCTCTGTTGTCTCCAGAGCAGGCTGTAAAGGGAAATTCCTCAAATGGGACACAGATTACAGTAAATAAACAGACAGGTTTTATACTTTCCCTACTCTATCCAAAACAAGAAACAATGTTTGGCTATACATACACTTTATAAATTGTTATAAATTGTTGGGTATTATTATTAACTAATAACTAACGCCAAGTAATCATCAGTTTGCTATAAATGGAATTCTTCAAGTTCATTACTTAATCTAATCATTTAGTATGGGATGTTCCCATTTTAATGCAGTTTACTGTTGTGCAATGCTGTCAGATGCACCACATATATAAATCATGAAGGCTGTGCTCACTAGGGATTTGTACAAAACATTTCTAACTACGTTTTCCAGTTTTAACATTTAGAAAAAAAATATTACTTGAATGGTGAAAGGGAAACTGGATAATTTACGTAACTGTCACTGTTAGAGCACCATGTAAATTGTATCGTTCTTATGATGAGATCTATTTAAATATCTATCTATCTAAATACAATATATATATATAATTGTTTAATAGATGCAAAATACAAGGTTTACTGAACATTGCAGTTTACATGTTTGACCCAAAACAGTAAATTAATTAACAAAACAGCATGCTGAGGCCAGAAAAAAATGATTTATTACTATTTTTACGATTTAAGTGCTGAGGGTTGTTTAAGCACACACATGAGACATTAAGAAACTATTCCTGATTCCCCTAACTCTGTCCCTGGCACTTCCTCTTTTACTTCCAGTAAAGGCTATTAAGTTAATCTTTTTCCATAATTTTTCACAAAACAAATTTTAAATCTATACTATAATAAATAAAAACGGTTGCAAGATGAATGTCTAGAAACATATAAATGCAAAATAAATATGCTAATAAACACATTTACACAATAAGACAGTACAGGAAAAGAGCTTATTACAAAATGGCCATCACAGGACTAAAGGTGCCCATACACTGTACGATTATCGTATGAGAATTGCGGGAAATCCCGCGATCGTACGATAATCGCAAAGTGTATGGAAGGCGTGCGACCGTTTCTACTGTACGGTCGCACGTCTTCTGTCGAACAAGCAGGCTGGAAAACTGCAAACGGGCAGTACGATTGTCGGCGGGTTAGTGGCCTGCCTGTTCGACAGCTGCTGAACGGGCCGGTGTGCGCACGCGCACACTGCACGTTTGCAGTCATCGGAAGCCCGCCCCTCAGGGGGCGGGCTTGCGGTGATCGCAAGTACGATCTGCCTGTCCAAGATGGGCATAGCGTACGTTTTTTAAATTGCTTTACAACCCTTGCAAGACAAAAGTCTTGCGAGGGTTGTAAAGTGTATGGCCACCTTTAGAATGAGCTCCTGAGCTTCTCCGAACCCAGAGGTAGCTCCTTTTAAAGCTCCAGAATGCCCAGACCCACAGCTGATTGGTCTAGAGACCCTTGTAGCTTCGATGTTCGGATGAGTTTAGGTTTGGACTGTGTCCGGTCCAAACCTGAGCTCATTCCTACATAGGACTCACCTCATCTCCATGTTTGCTATATGACCTTAATTGCTGCTACAGTTTACTTCTCACTGTCCAATTTCACAGCACTTCATTACGCTAAAATCATTAACTGTTGACTCTATTTAATGTGTTTTGGGGATTCATTAGCAAGACTAAAATGTCAGCTTTGAATTCACTTGGGAACATTTATGTGTGCAAATCTTTGGCAGTTACTATTCTACTTTTTATGGTCATTCATTTGTAATTGCCATGCACAGCCTCTGTTGTGAATGTCTGGCTGTTTTCACATTTGTTGCAGGTATTAAAAACTATATTCTTACAGAATTAGCATAGTGATAAGCATAAATAAGTGATGTGAAACACTTTTTAAACAGGCATATACAGTATATGTGAAAATTACTTTTTGAGTTCTATGCACATGGGGGCCCGGGTTCATACAATGTAAAATTCAGGCTTTTTTCCTTGCGCAGGAGCCATAGGTGCTACGTATAGCTGCTCATCGAAAATCATGGCTGTACACAGCTGTAAGTGGGTACATGTGGAAAACTCACATGAGTGAAGACCTTGACCCCCTACATCTACATCCAGGGTTATGCATTACTACACATGCACTTATTTATGCAAATACTGCCATATACCCATGTACAGCCACATATAAAAATAAATTGCTATGGGTGGCTGTTCGCAGTACTTTTATCTCCCAGGCGTGGGAAATAGGCCCACATTTTTTTATTGTATGGCCCCAGGCACCTGTGTGCATGACCTCTTAAATGCTTTCCTAAAAGCTATTTTGTTAGGCAAAGTTGACAAATCTGCATGAATGATCCACATATTTATTGCATGACATGTGGCATTATGATAAATCTGTCACATTTTAACAACCGATTAACAAACTGGGGCACATTAACAAATACAACTGCTGTGACTTTCTTGATAAATGTCCCCCTATTGTAACAGTTGGGGATTATGTTTACTTGCACTGTGGGGGATATTTATCAAAAAAGTTGCAGCCATTGCATCCATTAATATGCCATAGTTTTCTAACAGATGCACAACAATGATTTGCTTTAGAAAACAATCAGGCATTATGCCAAACTGAAAAATACATTTAGGGTTTAAAAATACTTTAAAGTAACAGTACACTCAGGAGCTGATTTTAAAAATACATTCAAGTACCTTAACTATTGACAAGAAATGCAGCTTATATGTGTCTCACTCAGCTGTAGATCCTCAAATCACCTTTGAATTGGTGCTGACACCGTCTTTCCTTCTGGAGGGCGGCTACTTTTGTTCCCCATGGTCTCTGTGTTTGTGTTGTAAAGCAGCCACTGCTCCAAGCTCACTGCTGTGATGAACTACAATCTCAATACAAATGAGTAAACTAAATGTGAGATTGTAATTCATCACGGAAGCAAGCTTGCAGTGGTGGCTACTTTACAACACACACGGGGACCATGAGGAACAAAAGTAGCCACCCTCCAGAAGGAAGGATCAATTCAGAGATGATTTGAGGATCTACAGCTGAGTAATACACAAATAAGATACATTTGTGTTAATAGTTAACCACTTGAAGTCCACAGTGTACCCCCTTCCTGCCCAGGCCACTTTTCAGTATTCAGCACTGCAGTACTTTGACTGACATTTATTCCGTCATGCAACGCTGTACTGAAATTAATTTTATACCATTTTCTGGGAACAGATAGAGCTTTCTTTTGGTGGTATTTAATCACCACTGGGGTTTTTATTGTTTAATATATAAAATAAATTAGCGGCGAAAAAAAAACTTTCCCCTATATTAAATTATAAAACATTTATTATTACCCAATTTTTTGGTAAAATATAAAAGGTGGGGTCACGTTGGGTAAAAAGACACTAAACATGTCAAACCTAAAAATTGCGCACGCGCACAAAACCTCAAAAAACTACAATACCCAAAATTGGCCATAGGCGACGCTTTCAAAGCTTTCACCGCTCATCAGTTTAGTGTTATCAGTGATTGATGGCCCTAATATGATTGCTCTCTCTCTCTGACGTTCGCGGCGATACGTAACATGTGTAGCGCAATTGTTGCCGCCGATCGTTTGTATGTGAAACAGCCGGTTTTGTTCTGCCTGTGCGTGCGCGCTAGCAGAAGAAAAAGCCATCTATTTACGGCAACCCGCCAATGTGAGTTTGCCGTCCATCCGTTTTTCACAACGGGCGTACAGCAAGCGGTTAAGGTACTTGAATGTATTTTTAAGATTTAACTCCTGAGTTTAGTGTCATTTTAAGTAATACATTCCACTATGGTTACAGATAATATGACTTTGTTCTGTGCTGCGTAACCATACAGTTATGTTCCAATGTAATGGCTGTAGAAAAGAAGATGGGGTTAGGATGGCAGTGCTACAATCATGGATCACTTGCACCAGTTTGAGTTTTTGCAGACTCATTCAGATATAAGGATACTGGCAATTATAGGGAATTAGGTAGTGGAACAATAGAAATGAATCCATGCAACAGGTGCAATGTGTCCCTTTGCTAATTTAAATGCAAATTTGGTCATGTTTGACAATAGATTATATTGAACAAACAGTAATGAATCCAATACATTTTAGTTCACAAAGCAATTTGATTGTATAGCTTCAAAATCCTGTTTGCAAGTTCTGCAACTAGAAATGGATACAGTTTCCTAAATTAACAGGATGAACAACACGTTCTTAACATGACATGCCTTCTCTTCTGTCGCTGGTCAGAAATAACATTTTTAATCCTATTTACAATATTTTATTTAGTAAATTTAAAATCGTTTGCTCACTGTTCACAGAGTTGTTTGCTTTTAAAACTGAACTCCAGTTAAACAGATGAATACACATTCAAAATGCATATTTAGAACTATTTAATCTGCTGAACGATTTATATTTCTGTCCATCTAGTTCAAAGATTTACACAGCCCAGCCAGGCAACACAGCCATCTAGGTGACCTGACTTTTATCTGCAGCAGTTAAAGCTGTTAAACTCTGTGTGTTATAAAAGACACAATTTAATTAAACTCTGTCTTCAATAATACATAATTAAATGCAGGCAGTGTAAGGACCTGACCTAGTATCAGCCTCTTACAGTCCCTGTATAGCAGAGCTGAAATTTGAAAAAAAAGAACATGGAGCCATTCATTTTATGTGCTGACAAGAAGCATGCTGATAATAGGAGGAAGCACAGCGACAAAGATGAGCTCATCACTGTGCTGCTTTGTCTTTCACCGTTCAGTCACAGGCTTGAGCAGTTTTAGGACAACCTGGGCTCAGAGGAAATGGGTTGAATGATGCTGCACATATAGCAATAGTTTAGGGGATAAGGGAAGAATGCAGTAATTAGGGATGAAGAGGGTAAACTAGGGGGTTAAAAAAGGAATAAATAAGCACAATTACAAATTGCTCCCCTTGTGCTGATGTCACCAAAAAATAAAAATATGAGGTGTCCATATCATGCAGGCAGTGATGTGGACAGCCAGAAAAGGATCCTACCTCCTGTAAACTGAAGGAGAGGAAACTTCAATGAAACATGACCACAGATTTAGGTGAGAAAAAATGGGCATTTAGATTTTTTTTTCCTTTGCCAGCGATTAGTTAGAGGGGGATGGAAGGAGGGGGTATGGGGTGGGGAAGGGTGAGCCCATAGATCAGCTTTAAAAAAAGAAGAAAGAAAACGCTTTTTTTATGTATAAAAAGCAAGGCTACATGACACACCTGCTTAGCACTTCCATTTCCCGTGTAGTCTGTGTTATAAGTCCCTTTTTCTGTAATTTGATTATCCTGGAACATGCCACTGTATGGATGTGTAAGTTCAGGTCAGCATGTACCTACACACAGCACCTATCGCTTCCAGGCACAGGTCTCTGCTCGGACATGCATACTATATGGCTGTGCACGTCCATGTGAGGCAGGCCTAAAGCCTGATGTAAAAACAAAAAAACAAAAACAGTATTAATTAATTTTGCCACAGCTACCAATCCAATTCAGGTTTGCCTGGGTGATTTCATTGTGATGGGTAGTAGAGGGTATACAATGGATGTAATGCAGCAAAGATTTCAGGAAGTCCCTGATACTGCCATCTACTGAGTTACATTACATCTACTAAGTCATTTGTAAACACCTGTCTACAGATAATACAAAACACATATTACTGTGCAGTAAGGGAACCCTCTGATTTTACCACAGTTGCATTAGTTACCTGATAGCAATAGTAGCTCACTTGCTACCTGAAATAGAAAATTGCTTTATCCAAAATAGCAACTGTTTTCTCTGCCAGAAGAGTCTACTTTGAGGCACTGGTAAAAGGTAAACACAACCCACCATTTCCAAAAAAGTTGTGACGCAGTGTACAATTTACCATTTTAAGAAACAAATGAGGTAATTTTGAAATTGATGGCAGCAACACATCTCAAAAAAGTTGGGACAGGGCCATGTTCACTATGGTGTAGCATCCCCTCTTCTTTTAAGAACACTCTGTAAAAATCTGGGAACTGAGGAGACCAGTTGCTGGAGTTTTGGGAGTGGAACATTGTCCCATTCTTTCCTGATAAAGGATTCTAACTGCCAATCAGTCCTGGATCTTCTTTGTCGTATTTTTCCTTTCAAGATGCGCCGAATATTTTCAACTGGTAAAAGGTCTGGGCCGGACTCTTCTACTTTGAAGCCATGCTCTTGTCATAGATGCAGTATGTGGTATAGCATTGTCCTGCTGATCCTTCCCTGAAAAAGACGTTGTCTGGATGGGAGCACATGCTGCTCTAAAACCTGGATATATCTTTCAGCATTGATGGTGCCTTTCCAGATGTGCAAGCTGCCCATTTCATACACACTAATGTACCCCTATACCATCAGAGATGCAGGCTTTTGAACTGAGCGCTGATAGCAAGCTGGAAAGTCCCTCTCCTCTTTAGTCCAGAAGACGTGGTGACCACAGTTGCAAAAAAGAATGTCAAATTTTGATTCGCCTGACCACAGAACGGTTTCAACTTAGCGCCAGACAATTATAAATGAGCTTTGGCCTAGAGAAGATGGCGGCATGACAGAGCTTTTACTTGCATTTTTGGATGGCACAGGAACTGTGTTCACAGAGAGTGATTTTTGGAAGTATTCTTGAGCCCATGCAGTGATGTACAATATAGAATCATGACTGTTTTTAATGCAGTGCCATCTGAGGGCCCGAAGATCACAGGCTTCCAATATTGTCTTTCAGCCTTGTTCCTTCTTGTGCACAGAGATTTCTCCAAATTCTCAGAATCTTTTGATGAAATTATGTACTGTAGATGATGATATATTTAAAGTCTTAGCCATTTTACGTTGAGGAACATTATTCTGAAATTGTTTGCCCATCTTTACTTCTGAGACATTCTGACTCTCTAAGATGCTCTTTTTATACCCAAAATGTTCTTCCAGCTCTTCTTTGTTAGCACCATTTACTTTGCCAGCTTTTTGTTGCCCTGCCCCAACTTTTTTGAGACGTGTTGCTGGCTGCCATCAATTTCAAAATTACTTTATTTTCCACTTACAATGGTACATTTTCCCTGTTTAATCATTAAATATGTTTTCTATTGTGTATAAAATATAAGTTTATGAGATTTGCAAATAAGTACATTCTGTTTTCATGTAGATTTTACACAGTGTCCCAACTTTTTGGGAATTGGGGTTGTACACATTTTATATGAGTCATATGAAATGTGTGAGCTGGTAAATTAAAAACGTATCACATGACTTTCTTTTTTATAAGCTTACGCTAAAGTCCCTTTTCACACCTAGGTGTTTTGTCATTCAAAGCTAAGAGGGTGATTTACTAACCTAAACACACGCACGCACCAGGTGCGTGTGATTTTCACACAGCAAAACTTATTTATCAACCAAAAAGTCTCTAAAAGCATATTTCCACTAATGCCATATATGGAAAAATCATGCACATGATGCATATATAATGCTGCTTCACAGTTTAGACAAAAATGGTTAGCTCATGCATTTACATTCCTGCATTCATCAACGCAAGCAACACAATGTAGAGCTAATTTACACAACATCACCTTGCAATTCATGCAGGGCTTTGCACAACACACCTGCTGGGTGTGTACACACTACAAAGGTGTTTAGATTCCACCCATAGATCATGCTGGGAGGGAACACACTACAGAGGTGTATACATGTTCGTGGTGTGTTTATAAGGTTAGTAAATCAACCCCTAAGTGTAACAAAATGCTCAAGACAAGGAATCCCATTAATTTCTATGGCCCCTGTTCACACCTGAGCACTTTGTCACAGGAAGAAAAATGGCTGTTGCTGGAAAAATTACATGAGCTACTTTTTGGCAGATTACAGTGATTTTGGTCCCATAGATTTCAATGGGTAACGCTGTGCGACAAAACACGTGACAGCACACTCAGATGGCAACAGGGGCCATGGAAATAAATGGGATTCCTTGTCTTGAGCGTTTTGTTGCTAGAACATAGGCACATTTTGGTGCACAGGATGGAACGTTTAGGAAAACTGCGTAATGTGTCGGTGACAGTTGCTTAATCCTCCTGTCACAGGAAATGAAGTAAACTCTTCCCATTGGGGTCAATAACAGAAAAAAACTTTGCAGAAATGTTAGCTCTTCCCATTACTAAAAATCAAAACTGATCAAAATGGCTTGGGTTAGGCTTAAAAGCAGAGCTCCAGCAAACAATTTAAATGAACAATCCATTTAAAGATAATATAACAAAACTGTCTTTTGCTGTAATATTCACCTTCAATCTGCAGATTTCCCCATAGTACTTTATTCTGCCACTAGATGTCCTCAGTCTGATGTACAGCATCATTCAACTTACTTTATCCCTGTGTCATTGTGTGTGGCACTTTCTCCTCCTATCAGCATGATCCTGATTAGCTACTCTCACACCCCGCCCTCCTGTAAAGGGATGGCAAGAGGCCGATGCCAGGTCAAATATTTACATTGCTTGCATTTAAAATAGATTTAATGATGTATAAATGATTGCAGAGCTTCCATTATTTATATATGTCTGGAGTTCAGCCTTAATAAACCTCCTAAATTACTATCTGTATAGTCTAAAATGTTTCAAAAGTGTTTTCCACTCATGTATCAGGAAGACATCTTTTGTATCTATTTACAGTTTTGTGTATAAATATGTGATTTTCAGATCCAGTGTATTGCAGCATGCCTGATGAAGAAGCCAAACATGTGTTGAAAGCTTGCATATTTTTTCTACTGAGTTAGTCTATACATTTTTACACTTTAACTCTAAGCTTCCTGCATACCCAAAAAGGGAAAATCAGCAAGCTAATTGAAAAAAAGAAACTAGATGGAGGAAAATATTAAGTGGTAATGCCCCTAATTATCAAAACTAAAAATATAGGCTGAAGGTATGCTATAATAGCTATCCTCCAGAGTCCAGATTACCAACTGAAAAGTCTAAACATTTTCAACAGCTTTTTCACTTATGTATCAGGAAGATATCTATTGTGTCTATTTGCAGTTTTGTGTATAAATATGTGATATTCACATCCAGTATTGCAGCATGCCCGAAGAAGAAACCAAACATGTTTTGAAAGCTTGCATAATTTTTCTACTTAGTTAGTCAATGCATTGTACCACTTTAACTCCAAGCTTTCTGCATACCCAAAACTAGGAAAATCATCAGACTAAAAATAAAACTAGTGCAAAAGAAAAAGTAGGAATGCTCATAGTAACCAATTTTAGTGTCCTACTTGAGAAAGATGGAATAAGCTGTGTTATTAAAGTGGAATAGAGAAATGCAGCCTAGCATCCTTCTAATCCCCTCTCCCTGAATCACATGTGTGTGAATAGGGAGGGGGGCAAGTCACTTTTTCTGCAGGTGCCACCTTACATTTATCCATTTCCCTAGGCAAGGATGGCGTAGCCCGCATTGACATCTTACAGAATTTGGGCAACATTTGACCCTCTGCTTCAGCAGCAGTAGCTCCCATATTTGTATCCTGATTGGTTTATTTGCAGGAAGACTGGCCTGAGGTTTCAGCAGGGCTTATTACAACTCATGGTGGGGTAGTGTTTGGAACACATTCTAGGATCTGAGCCAGTAGTCATCTGTTCAAGTTTCTATAACACTACTAGAGGGACCTGAAAAAGGGGTGCCTCCAAATAAAGAAATGGGTTGGCTGTTTTATTAATAAAAGTAAGGATTCTTCGTAAAACCAAAAGACTTCTGACTACCTATTACATAACTCCTTAACCACCAATAAGGACATTGGTGGGAAAGAGAAGTGAATTGTTCTATAAGAGGCAAACAGTGAGTTGTTTTCTTTACATATACCCTCAGTAGGACAAACCTTTTAGCACTGTCAAATATGACTCTTCCTCCCACTCCATTCTAACTTATCCTCTAAGTTGTCTATAGATGTTACCTGCTGAAGCAAGATATAATCCCCACTCCAGAATTCGTGCAGCCACTGTTTTCAGATGCCACTGTTTCTAGGGACCATTAATCCAGCACTGCAGATGCTCCCAAGGCCACTTGTCTCCTACCATCCACTTGTGCTGATATCACTCCTCTTCTGGATCCTGAGAGGACCCCACTGCTAGATAGCCAATAGAAAGTGTCCATGTCACGCAAGCAGTGATCCACCAGATGAAGACCCTGCTGGGTTTAAACAAAGGAACAGAGAAGATTCAGTACAAGAGGATCATGTGACTGCTGCTTAAGGTAAGTAAAATTAGCATTTAGATTTGTTTTCTAATTAGTTTACTCCAGCGATCAGTTAGAGGGGATGGGAGAGTGGTTAGCAGTATTCTGGAGGTGGGCTTTAAAACAAAAAGGAGAATCTATATGAACAGAACTATCTGTAGATGACATGGAAAATATGCATACTTCAAAACAACCTGTTAAAGTGCATTATGTTATTTCAATTCAGATGACATTTGATATCTGAAAATATGATTTGGTTTGTCTGGGCATGAGTCATTTATTATGATAGGTATCTCAAACTGAATAATATAAGGGTAATGTCAAATGTGTAGTAGTTTTACACTAACAGAGGGAATATCCATGGTGTGTTTGGACAGATTATATTATGGTGATTAACACTTAAAAGACTAACAATCCTAAGAGGAAAAAGGAGGAAGAAAAGTGCATTTTGTAAAAGAGCTCCAAATATCAGTCACAGCTCATATGTGAGATCAGCCATAACTGTTCAACAATTTGACATTTGCATAACCTTGTTGCACAATCGCTGTGTTATTTGCAAAGGCGGCAGCAAAATTATTGTTGGTAGTGTCCTCTATTGAATTACTAGACAAGAAGTCAGCTATGTGTTTGAGAATGTCACTCTCTCCTATACCACCTCATTTTAAAATCTATTTATAGCTAAACCATTTTTATTTTATTTTTTACTTGGACTAGAGCAGAGAAGGATTAAAACCCCTGTCAAATATGTATTTGAAGATTCTTTCTCTCATTTTGTCCAGTTGACCACTATCATCAGATAACACAAAGTGATGGAGAATCCACTATTCTTTAGTTGAATAGAATCTTATACAGATATGTTAAAGGAAAATGTAACTTTTAGTGCGGGAACGGGGCTACAGGTGACAGGTGCTGTGTGGGTTACACTGACAAGGGAGGTAGGAAGCTACAAAGGACAAATTCATGAAGTTTCTCTTTAAAGGGTTTCTAAACCCTCAGCTTTTTTTAGCAAGCAGTAGATCTATGCAAAAAGTAAAAAAAAAAACGCTTTAACAGCGGTTTAAACTTACCTGTATCTTCCCTCCGCGCTCCCGTCCGAAAATGTGAAACCGCTTGGGTGGCTGCAAAGCATCTTTGGTCGGGCGCATGCACAGTCCACATTTTCGGCCGGGACGCGAGGAGAGACACAAGGTAAGTCTATGGATGCGTGCACCCGCATGCAGACATCACGGGAGAGGAAGCGCCAGCAATCACAGTGGAGTCAGCACTGTATCGGAGACTCGCCGCAGCGCTGGAGAGAAGGCTGAAAACTACAGGAAAGAAGAAGCTGATCGGATTAAGAGACATCATTTAAGGTAAGTGCTTTCATTAGCGTTGTGTTGAGGCAAAAACATTTTTGCCTTTAATGTCACTTTAAGTATCTAAATTACAGCATTCTCCTGAACTAATATATGTGCTATCACTGACTATTAAAACTCTTTTACATTACCTGATTTCTGATAACAGTTTATGTAGTGTCCCTAATTATTAAGAAGTGGTGTATTGAAATTTGCATATCACTTTCGGGTCATTTTCAGGCTCATTTATAAACAATTGAATAGCTTACTGTAAAAATCAAGAGACAAAGAAAAGGGGAAGGGGCTATATTATAATTAATTTGCTGTTTTCTAAGAGCCATGCTCACCATAAAAACGTTGTGTTCCCAAAGTTACTTTTGACGCTATAAAAGAAAGAAAGAAAGAAAGAAAGAAAGAAAGAAAGAAAGAAAGAAAGAAAGAAAGAAAGAAAGAGATATAGCAACATTCTTACGTGTAGCCCTGTTATGGAGCTTAGACAATAATTTAGCCAAATTAGTTCACTGTTAGAAAGTGCAATTTAATTAGAGAGGGGCAGAGAAGAGTCTTTTGGCTAATAAAGGTAGCAGCAGGCTCTTAGGCAGGAGTAGAAATAAGCATATTAGCCCAGGTTAAGTTTGGGGGTTGAGCAAATCCTGCTTGAAGTTTGCAACACCTGAACTTAGCATCGAACATCTTTGAAGTATGGAATCTTGTTAGAAAGCTCTAGTCATTTTTAGGACTAATAAGTAAACTACTGTCACGAAAAAAGCATGGGAAGCTGGGTGCTACTATGGGCGACATGTAATGCAAAACAATTTTTTTCAAATACCATACAGCAGAGAGAGAGGGTCTTTTCTTAATATTTCGAGGGCAATATTAAAAATACACAAATCCTTTAAATAACATGTTTAGAACATGCCTTAAAGCTGTACATGATGTTACCAAACAGTACCATTTTCACCGACTGTAAAATTTATATTTTTCTTTTATAGTTAGCTTGTCTTATATACAGCATAAGGACCCCCATCTGATTCATTTCAGTTTGAATGTAGTCATTAAAGTACTAAGGAAATAAATGGGAAAATACTGTGTAAGTTTCTTCTGGCAAAATAAAGCTTCACCTGCCTGTCCGAAATGTTTGCTTTTTTCTATGCACAGTCAGGCAAGCACATTTCATTGCACAGGCTTAGCAAGGTCTTGTGCCAATATAAAGCAATGTCTATGCACATGAGAGGGAGTTACATCATGCCATCTGGCCATCAAGGGGGCTGAAGATGCTCAGCATTTAAGAAGACCAGGTAAAAATGTAGGGGAGAGCAGACCACCTAGCACTGGAGGAAATATTCTACAAGGTAAGTCGACCATAACACATTATGGAAAACACCTCTGAATGTTTTTTTTTTTACAACACAACATTACCTCCACTTTAATATTCCAACCAGACCTGGGAGGCCAGTGAGTTCACACCCCCCTTCCTATACCACACCAAGTCAAATGCCATTCAGCATTGGAAGGTACCTTGCAAGGGAGGTGTCAAAGCCTCCCTACCATTGCAAAGTCTCCGTATCCCAATGATAAAGCGGCACTAAACTCAAGAGTTAAATCTTAAAAATGCATTCAAGTACCTTAACTATTAGCAAAAATTTAGCTTATTTGTATATCACTTGTAGATCCTCAAATCATCTCTGAATTTGTGCTGACACTGTTCTTCCTTCTAGAGGGTGGCTACTTTTGATCGCTCCCATGATAGATTACAATCTCTTTACATATTAACTAACTAAACATAAGGTTATAGTCTATCATGGGAGCGAGATTGGAGTGGTGGCTACTTTAAAACACACACATGGAACAAAAGTAGCCACCCTCCAGAAGGGGGGACAGTGTTAGCACCAATTCAGAGATGATTTGAAGATCTACAGCCGAGTGATACACAAATAAAACACATTTTTGTGTATAGTTAAGGTACGTGAATGCATTTTTAAGATGTAACTCTGGAGTTTAGTGTTACTTTAAGGGATAAGGTCCTCTTCCCCACCCTATGGTACAGCAAGAAGGAAGTGGGGGTAGTATGAGGGGACCTATGGCGGAATCTGGAAGCCTCCTTTATAAATAGGGGGTGGCCAAATATCCACCCCCTTAACAGGGGGATGAGTAATGGGTAGCTTATTACCTCTCACCCATTCCCACAATGCATTAATAGTAAATAAACATACACAGCATGAAAAAAAATCCTTTCATTAACATAAAACACATACCTGCTTTTAAAATAAATTGTATTAATGTCCCCAGAAGTAATTCCACATCAATCACAGCAGCAGGTAATGTAATCCACATCAATCATGCTGTACAGTGATGTAAATCCATCATCAATCACGTTGACATGACATGACACCGATGTGTACACCTTGCATTACCATCATTAAATGACAGATTCCTTGCTGCAGTAATGTCAAATGACAACCAGGAATCCTACGTGATGTCATTGAACAAATTTTACCATAAAACAAAAATCAGGAAAAAAAGCCCACATTTTTAAGGGAAGCTTTGAAGGAACAAAAGCAGTTTAACCTAAAATACACGTCCTAAAAAAACTAGGGACGCACCTATACTTTTCGAGTACCAATGCCGATACTTTACATTTTCATGAGAACTTCCAGGGTTACAGTGGTTGTGGCTGGGACCTGGCTCTGGTGCTCCACCACTGTCCTGAAATCATTAGTTGATATTGTTTTAGAAAAACTGTCACATGACAATAAACACAAATGTATCAGTACTCGTACTTGTAAGTACTTGAGCAAGTATCAGTACTTGTACTCGCAAAACTGGTATTGGGGCATCCTGAAAATCCATCAACCCGAATCTCATCCCTAGGCAGGAGGTTTAAAGTTTAGTTATGTTGTGCTCTCTTAAATATGTTTTTATTTTAAAATAAATCCTGCTTCTTGCAAGTTTCCAGCATGTGCATCTTCTCTGGGTATGAATAGTACTGTATGGAAAACATATGTAGAGCACATGTAATATATCAAAAACACACTACACAACATGAAAAATGTTGACATGTTAATGGCCCCTAAATCATTTTTTTAAATCGCTAATTTTTTTTTTGCAATCCTGTTTATGGCTGCCACATTCCAATATGGGGTCAGGAACATTAATATTGCCCAGGAACTAGATTTTGTAATTATTCTTACTCTTAAATCTTTGGGTGTGAATATAAGAATTAGACATATTTTTGGATTTTAGTTTGGGGTAAACCAATAACTTTATGTAGACTATAGACTTCCATGAGCTGTAGTCTCCAATTCTAACAATATGCTGGGACAGGAAGAATCTGGCTATAGGTGAGAAGCAGAGCTGAATTTTCAGAGCTCTCAATGTAGCGACAGGTGGTCCAGAAGTAAGTGTAAATTGCAGTGCTGCATTTACCTTCCTTGGTGCTTTTATTTATCACTTCAAAGAGTTCTTTTTAAAGAGATGTGCAGGTATCAGCCACTTCATGAGGGCATTATTTTAGTGTGTAACACTCTTCTATGTAACAAACCAGCGTGGAAAGCAGAATGAGTCAATATGGTTGTTGCTATGTGTATATATAATTAAAGATATACATTGAAACAAGGTTTTTTAATATTTTAACACACATTGATAAGACTGTATACAATATTCTGATATGTTTTACATGTACATGTAAAGGACTGTACATTTCTTTTAAACTCGCTTTATTTGTGTAAGCTCTTTAGGAAAATTTTTTGGTTATGTTTTTGCTTGATACTTGGTACTTCTTAAGTACCGTACACCAAAAGTGGATGACATTCAGTTTACACAGGCATTGTGTATCAGAAAATCTTAATTTTTTTCACCTTTTTTTTGTATAGTTTGTTTAAACTCAATTTCAATCGGCTTTGTGTCACTATACATGCGCTGCCACTTTATGTCACAGTACATATGTGCTAGTGGCCACTGCATATCATTGGACAGGAGTAGGGGTGAGCTCGGGTTCACACCATTTTGTAAAAATGTAAGATATACAAACAGTTGTTATTTATTAACTCAATACACTTTTATCTGTTAGTATTTTATATATTAGTGTTTTCTTTTCAGCATGTGTTGATAATGATTTAAGTGTTAATCATATTGAAACCATTGTTTTGATAAACGTTTGTGCAACTGTCAAAGAACATATATAATCAATGACACCATCTTATTATTTTATCTTATTATTTTGCCGGTCCTGTGCTTTCAGAAAATGCATGGTTTAGGGTAGGGACGCACCAATACCGATACTAATATTAGTACTGGTACTGAGTATTTGGGTGAGTACTCGTTTACTTACCTCCGATACAGGAACTTCCGGTCAGAGGGAGATCTCCCTCTGACTGGCAGTGCCGAAGGAGCATGGAGCTGGTTTCCTTTCCAATCAGGAGGTCGGGCGGTGGGTTATGACCCACCTCTCAGCTGCCTGATTGGCTATGAAGCCGGCTTCACTTGTTGCACCAACTTTAGAGGCTGCCTGGCTTCCTGACCAAACAGGAAGCCTGGCAGTGAGTCATGAGGTGCCAGCTTCCTGACTGGTCAGGAAGCCTGGCTGCCTAGCAACAAGTCAAGCCGGCTTCCTAGCCAATCCGGAAGCCAGACGGCACATCATGACACGCCTCCCGACTTCCTGATGGGCTAGGAAGCAGTTTAGTTTTAAAGCAGAAAGCTTTAATTTAAAAAATAAAAAAGTTAAAATTGGCAGACGAGCTGAGGTTGAAAGTGTATTTCTAAATGATGACTTTCAATATCACATTAATATGTTAAATATTATAGGAGATTTTAAAAATTAGATTTAGATCTATTTTAATGGAATATCAAACTACTGCTTTAGCTTTTTATCTATTGATAATGCCTAGAGTAAACTTGAGCCCAGATCATATACACTAAAGCAGGGCTCAAAATTTCAGGTCCTGAGCTACTAGCCAGGCCTTCGAAGTTACTCGCCACCAGTTGCCCTTCATAACACAAACAAACACACACAGGGCACAACGCGCACACAGCACAACACACATACAGCCACAGCACAACGCACAGGACATTACACATACAGCCACAGCACAACGCACAGAGCATTACACATACACATTTCATCTGAAATACATTTTTAGTATTCGCACATGTCTAATAATATGTGTGTGAGGGGGGCGGGGGGCAGTTTTTACTTTTTTTTTAAATCATTTTTTTAAAAATTGTATTTATTTACAGTTGGGGGGGGGCTTCGGGGAAATATTAGGGGTCCAAACAGACCGCTGACATTTCCCTTTTAAAATAGAAAAGAAATTGAGGACACCAAATCCTCAATTTCTATTTTCTACAGCCTCAGCACTCAATGAATGGGAGGCACTCAGTACAGAGGCTTCCCATTCATTCAGACACTGATAGTAAAATATTTACTATCAATAGTTTCTGAATGGGGAGGAGCCTCTGTACTGAGTGCTACTCCCCATTGAGGAAATCCAGAATGAACAGGCTGTAATGTAAATCACCGCCTGTTCATTCATAACTGGGGACACATAGCACTATGTGTCCCCAGTTATTTACAAACACTGGAGTGATCAGACGATCGCTCCAGTGTTTGTCCTTCTCACACGGAGGATCGGTAAATATCAATGATACTTACCGATCCTCCGCTCAGCCACGCACAGAGCCGATGTCATCCTGAAACTGACATGATGACAACGGCTCCGATCTCCTCGCCGCTCGGCCATCCTGACAGCTGCGAGCGCGGCTTCTCTCCCCCTCGGGTTGCTTCTCTCCCGCTCGGCCATCCTGACAGCAGGCAGCGCTCCCTCCTGCGACCCCGGAAGGACGGACGAGGGATCGCTGTCATCATGTCGGTGAGGAGGAGAGAAGCCCCCCCGAGGAGTGCCTGACTCAATGGCTTCATTTTCACTCGCCCCCACGCAATTTTCACTCGCAATTTGCGAGGGGGCGAGTGGAAATTTTGAGCCCTGCACTAAAGTATTTACACATTAAAACAAGCCCTCGTTTATCTCCATATCTACAATCATTGTGAATAAATTCATTTTCAAGCTTCTTTCACATATTTTTATTTAAGTTATTATAAAAACCTACATGGTTGCACATTAGGGCCATATCAATAAAGGAGTGGTAAATGCTAAAACTTTTTTAAAATAAATATTCCAGATTAACTAAATACACATTGCCCAGCAATGTATTTCTTAAAATTTTTGTTCAAGCAATTACAGTCATCATGTTGACAAACAGCTGGCTCCAAGTCTCTTAGCTCTGTTTCCCTGAACTTCATGTCGAGTACATAATCAGGACAGGACAGCAAAACCTCTAGGTGCTGTATATCTACTAGCTTGGAGTAACGAGAAGGAAGGAGGGGGGAGAAGGAATAAGAGGAGTCGTTTGCCCTGCTGTGTCTGTGTGGTGGGGGACAAACAGGGCTTACTTGCACAGACAAGGGTGGCTTCATAGAACCATACAAGGGAAAGAAGCCACCTAAAACAGGATATCAGGTCTAGAGCTCAGGGGACCAGCTGATTCTGCAAGAAACTGAAACTGTTAGACATCAAGGAACAACATCCATTATAAGTGATTAATCAGCATTTGAAATAGCTTAAAAATATTTTAATATCACTTTAAGCAAGTATTTGAAAAAGATAAGTAGATAAAACAGTATAAGGAATAAGCAAGCTGATATACAGATTTCAAAGGCAATATGGGTCAGCATTTTACAGGGAGTAAACAAACCTATATACAGTAAATTTCAAGATTTTTAACACAGAGGACTCCATGCCTGAAAACTGTAACAGAATTGTCAAAGTCCTCAACACATGCAGTGGGGTTTTTCTATGAGAGCAAAATCTTGGCAGTCTGCCATCCCTCTAATGTAAACACACAGCATGTGTTTCTAAACTGTTAGAAACCAACTGAAACCTGAGAGTCTTTGTGGTGATCTTTACTGGAAAAAAAAACACCTTGTTTTAAAGCTCTTTTACTGGTTGATAAGAAAATTGTTTAAAGTATACCGTTTATGATCGGTTATAGTATATTAGTATTAAACCCTCCTCTTTTTTGCATGGTACATATTAGGGTATATGTTGAAAACATAATGAGGGGAATTTATCAAAACTGGAGCAGATGACATCTGGAGTATCTGTGCATAGCGACCAATCAGCTTCTGTCTTTCATTTTCAAATCTCAACTGAATAAACTGAAGAGAGAAGCTGATTGGTTGCCATGCACAGCTGCTCCAGTTTTGATAAATTCTCCCCAATGTATACTGCAATGTGTTTCTAAAGAATCTGTCCCCAGTCACATACTTTTGATTATTGCAAACATTGCTTCCTTCTCTGTCTCCAGCGCTGCTTCCCAGGACTTTCAGCAAGGACGGCCGATCGCTGTAAAGGTCACATGACTGCCCATGGGACTGCAAGTCCCATGATTCCTCTGCTGTATTAACAAATGGTGCATGTCAACCAGCTTACAGGGTTATTCACGAAAGTGTGAAGAGTTTGGAGAAGGCAGGAGAAGTGAACAATCTAGGACAAAATAGCTGATTTGGAAAAATTCTCCAATTCTGCTCACTTTCCAGTTCAGCTATGTTGTCGTAGATTGTTCACTTCTCCTGTCTTCACCAAACTCGTCAACCTTTTGTGAATAACCCTTTTAGTAGTTTAGATGGCAGTCAATCACTGTAGGAGGAGTTTATGATTCAGCCATTAACAGTGTTCGGGACTGCCAGTGCATGTGGACATACAGAGGGGGGAATTTATCAAAACTGGAGTTGACGGAATCTGGAGCAGTTGCCCATGACAACCATCTCTCTTCAGTTTGCTCAGGTAAGATTTGAAAATGAGACAGGGAAGCTGATTGGTTGCAGTGCTCCACATTTGGTCTGCTCCAGATTTGATAATTGCCCCCCAGAGTGTCAGCACATCAGGCTACAATATGGGGTGGCAGTGCACTCGTAAGGGTGGCTCCAGGGAACCCTGAAAGGGAACTAAGCCACTCTATCAGCAAAAGTGGAGGCTACTAAATGTTACTATACAAATTGCAGAGAGATGACAGCTGAAAAACAGACGGCAATCATCAAACAAGGTAGTAGGAAACTTGTATTTTTTAAAACAAGGTGCATTGACAGCTTGATATCTCTATGCTGTCTGATTCTATTTCAGAACAGCAATAGACATTATCCACTTAGATTACCTAGAAAATTGCTTACTTCAAAAACCACTTGTCCATTTAGCTAAAACACTAACCTTTATAGTGTAAACTCATAAACTATTTTTTCAATATTAAAATCAAGCCCTTGAATTTATGACTTCTTAGCTAAAGTTAACATTACAATGACCTTTTATGTAAATGTCACAGCATGCGTACAATATACACTGAAAGATGGAAGCACATTTATATCAATTTTGCCATACATACAATAACAAGTATTGTGTTTTATGTACTATTATTTTTTTGAGCTGGATAGGCAATTAGTTTTTGTCAGGCCAGCATTTAATTTGCCACAATTGTGACTGTTCTGCAGAGAGCACAATGCAGTGCATGTTTGTTTTATTCCTTTATTATGGTTAAGTGGTGTTGCTGTAGATTGCAAGTTCTCCAGCGGTAGAGGTTGAAAGCTATTGCTTCCCCTGTATAGCACATGAAAAGAAACTACTGTATTTCTGACTTTGTGTTGGTACCTTTGTTCTAGTACATCAATACTTCTAAAACAATGGAATCTTTATTTGTTTGAGACATCTAGCGAAAAACAACAGAAAAGTAAAGAAAGTTTAAAATTAACTATTATTTTCCTGGCTTTCTGAAAATCATAAAGGGAGACTGTGAATGTAAAGATGTACCCACCAGGTTGTTTTTCCAATAAAAGAGCTTGCAGTTCAGTTTAGCTTGAAGGCCCCATTCACAAGTGGAAGTGTAGTCAGGCAATTTAGAGGCTTTTTACATTTTTTTTCATGCATTTTTGTCCCCATAGAATTGTACATGAGAGTGCCTTAAATACACACATTCACACTTGTTTTTCAATAATTTTTCATGTACTTTGATTAAAATATAGGGCCAATAATATGCACTTCTGCTCCATAAGAATCTCATGTGCCTTATCAAGCTACATGCAACAGGTGACAAACAACACAATGCTCAGATATAAACAGGCTTATTGAGAATAATGGGATTCTTCATCTTGAGCATTGAGGTGTAAATAGTATCTCTCACTGAGGTGGATTGGTTTATTAAAGATACCGGTATGTTGTGGAGACACTACTTATCCTTAAACAACACTGCAGGGCAAAGTGAAAGTGTTTCTGGTAAAATCATCCCCTGACTCCTTTATACTAATTTTATCTGAGCTTCCTTACACCTCCATACTCTTCCACAGCTCCTCAGTATTGATGCTCTGCCTTACATCCAATTAGTAAGCTGGACCACTGTTACATGACCTGGAATGTGGCATCATCACTTTCGTGGGTCTTTGACACAGCAGTGCTCACCACCAGATGCAGGGACCAAGGAACTACAAGGAAGTGCAGGTGATGTAAGTGTAAGGGAACTGAAGAATGTCAATTACAGAGCAACAGTCACCTTAGTCTGCATGGAGTAGGTGGACCTGTTCTTTTTTTTTAATGTATTAATTCTTTATTAAATTTTTAACAACCATACATTTAATCATTTTAACATACATTGACACTCTCCCCTCCATCATTCCATACCCATATCCTACACTCAGCTCCTTTCCCCCGTAGCCCTCCCATCTGTCTGTCCAAACCCGGCCCCCCAGGGAAAGTTCTTACCCCCCATCTACCTATAGAGAGAAAAAAAAACAAAAACAAAAAACATTCCTCTATACTACCCCATCATTGGGCCCATTATGCATCGGAGGGTCCCATTATTATGCTTCAACTACCTTTAACTATACTGTGTGTCCCCCCCTTATATATCCCTCCTTCCCATCTTTTGTCCATTTCGGAGAGCTATCCCGTTGCCCAAAATAGTTTTGCTATCCAAATTAGTGAGCTTTGCGTGATTTGTAAAAATGTATATTCTCCTAACTAGTATTGTATGTGGCTCGTGTTTTTATAAATTGTCCTACTACCTCTGTCCCTGAGGCATATTTCTAACCTGTATAGGAACAATATATCTCCGTTTCTTTAAACTCCAACCACTTTCCCCAAGTCTGGGAGTATTCCACATATTTATCCTGTTTCATCTTTACCATCTCTTCCATCAACCTTACTGAGTCCAGTTTGATAAACCACTCAGAGACTGATGGAATTTCAGTTGTCCCCCAGTACCTTGGGATCAAGGATTTAGCCGAGTTTAGCAAATGTGGTATCAGGGACTTTTTATACCTCTTCACCGTATCTGGAGTGAGATGGAATTAAAACCTCCAAGGATCCAGTGGTAGTTGCTCATCGCATATCTGCTTAATAATGCTCCTCACTAGTTTCCAAAAAGGTCGTATCCCGGGGCAATCCCACCAGATATGTGAGAAGGTTCCTTCCCCCCCACATGCCCGCCAACAGCCTGGTTCATTTGAATTATACATTTTATGCAGTTTCTGTGGAACCTGATACCACCTAGTTAACAGTTTATAATTCATCTCCATAGTTTTTGTATCTATGGTTGTAGCTATAGCTAGGGCTAATATTTTCCGTTGCTCCTCTTTTGTAAGTATTTGTCCAAACTCCCTTTCCCAGTTATTCAAGTATGCAGGTATATTTACATTTTCTTTAGACAGCAATGCTTTATACATAATAGATAGACAATGTTGTGGTGTATCTTGCCCTCCTAGGATGGATTCAAACTCTGTAATATCGCTGACCAAGCCCTGTGTAATCTTCAAATTTCCTTGGCTACTTGGTCAGAGCTTACATAGGGCTAAAGACTCTCTCCCCTCCATCAAGTAAAGGTAGCCATACACTGTGAGAGTTTTGGCCAGTTCTTGATGAACTGATGAAAAGAAGCTGGTCGGAAAATCTTCAAACGAAGAGAGCAGACAGCCAATGAGCCAGTGGTGCTGTCAGAATACAAGCATTGATGGATTCCTCCATCAATGCTTGTAAGCTTTGATGGCGGAATCTGTTATATATTATACTGTATGGCCAGCTTAAGACTACACATATCCCTTATTAGACATGTGCATTCAGGTTCAGACGAACCTGCAAATCAACTAAATTCAGTTGATTCGGAGGTTTATATGAGATATAAAAACCTCTCCGGACAAACAATATATGATAAATAGTAAGAAAGTCATGACCAGTTGCAGGTTTAAATGTAAAGGTAGTATTTATTAACATTTAATACATACTGCCACGTAACTTTCATTAAAGTGACGTTTCCTTTAAGGATCCATGCGTATAAGGATAAAAAAGTATTTATTGTTCAGCATAGAAAAGTCAAATGTTTTCCTACGCATAAGTGTTTTGTAAGTCATCTTTGCTTAGTGCTGTGACATGCCCTTTTTGTCCAATACTTGCATATACACTGCATTAGGACCACTTACAGTGCATGTTTTCAAGCTTTTCACAGAACAAGTGAAATGATTAGTACGGCTATTTTAAAATGTTACTAGTTATTGAATAAACTACACTAAGCTCTGTTTATTTTAAAAATAGTTTTATATGAAAACCCTAATAAGGTTTTTTTTTTAAAAGGTACAACCCCCCTGTTAAATCAAGTGTACATGTTGGGGTGATGCCTCTCTGCCATCTATATGGCTAAAATTTTCAGTTAATGACAAAATGAGTGTATAGGTAAAGTCAAACTTTTTTTCAGTTTTGGAAAGAGAGAGGAAGTTTTAAAGCTTGTGTCAGTTGTTGTTTTTTATTTCTGTTTGTACTGGTGGTACAAAAATGATGGAAGATGCACACCAAGCACGGGGAGTCAGTCACTTGGCACCACCAAATGTTAGAGAACGCCTTGTATTTTTTTTTAAAGCATGCAGGTTTAAACAAGGTGGAAAACGGGGGCCCATGACATATCAATCTCCACCTCACCCAATTAGGGTATATCTTTAAAAAATAAAAGGAGTTCTTTGCGTGGCAGTGGTGCCAATGCTGCTGGAACCACAGCTGGAAGAAGTCAATTAGCACTGTATGTAGCATTGACTACTAGAGTGGTTTTCAGCATTCGCAACGGCCCCCTGGAGATTTGATATGGATACTTCCACTGAGCCAAGCCAAACCAGTGTAAGTTTCCATGAAAGATCATTCCTGGAGTCCAGCTTTAAACCGTATACTTGGTTGACACAAGATAATAGTAATTGAAATGAGGTTCTAAGGTATGCAAATGCAATTTTTATTTACAGTACATTAATGTTATCTGTCAGTTGCACAGTGTGATAGCTAAATATCTCTTGTTATATTTAGTCTGGTCTGAATTTGTTAAAAGAATCCTTGTTCTGTGAACATTCGCCCCACATCTTCTGTCTTAGTAGATGCTGTGGGCGGGGTTACTTTTATTGACAGATTTTCTCCTGGTGAGAAAATGGCCAGCCACTCGGTATACTGTGCCCGAGTGGCTGGCCACAGTGCCCCTGAGACATAAGTTCTCATCACAACGCTTTTGAGGAGCCTAGTCTTAGATTTCCTCTAGCACAATCTTATGTGTAGTCTGAAGTAGGTAATATATTTAATTTTTTATCATGTAATGCTGCCATCTGCTCTATGTGAGTTGTCATGCCAGTAAGGAGGATATAATGGAGGGAGTGGGGTTTAGGCTTATACTGTAAATTTTGAGGTTGTCAGAGCATGTACTGTACAGTATATTAGCTGCTCCCTCATATCAAGGAATGCGTTTAAGATTACAGCGACCTTGCTAGATTTTCTTAATGGCATATTTCACTTTTTGCAAAGTAAAAATAATAAATGCACTTGTACTGCAAAAAGAAAAAAAAGTGTATTTATTAATTATTTGCATTTGAGCCCGTAAAGCATTGCAACTGTGATCAGTGTGATTGTGGGGACAATGTGCAGGCTCCAGGAGCCTGTACCTTCAGTCACAGGTACAGACCTTCCGTTATGGAGCTGCACTACAAGTGCAGTGACATAACAAGTCCCTCTGAAGCCTGTAGGGATAAGAACCTTTTTCAGATAAGTGGTGGGGCAGGTTGAGGATGGGGGCTGTGCAATGGCACCATGTTCCATTTTAAACATGGGTGTAACATGAAACATGGTGTTAAAAGTGGAATTAGTCTTTAAACAGGATTCAGTCTGCTGAAGACAGAGTAATACATGGTGGATTCTAATTGTTTCGTGTAGGTTACTGCACTCTGTTACCTGCAAATTCCTTTCCAGCTGGCCGCACTGCTGAATACTAATCAGATCTGTAAAATCGCCCCCTGAACTCCTCTCGGAAAGCCTACAGCCCCTCTGGATCCTCCTTCGAACCTCTACACCACCATTGTATCCTGTAATGCATGTATTTTATTAGGAATAACCAGTAAGAGCTGCAGGGAACCCAGAAGATCAATCATTCCAAAATTGTGAGTTTGCCAGCTGGCCTTGGGATTAACTTTTTTTTTAGTTTTGGGTAGAGTAGGGAAGAATTAAAAAACCCCTATCTGGCTACTTTTTTGCTGTCTGTGTCCTTTTGGGAAGATTTCCTTTTGGTTCCTTTCTTGGAGACACAATAGATAGGGAGAGGAAATCTCCCCACAGGTAGGGGAATTTACACTTTAGACAGTTGTCCACAGAACATTCAGAAGATTTTCTCCACCTCTTGTCCTAATGACAACTCTAAAATTTATGATTTCCATTTACTTTCTGTTTTAGTGACAAAGGTCATCAGATAACTATAAATACATGAAAGAGGGTATAACCCTCCCCACTCTATTCAATACTAAAAATTTTTTCCTGCAGATACAGTTTAAGAACTAACACTCTTTATTGAATAAGGCCACTAGCTGATTGCTTGTTGTGATTTCAAGAGCTGATCATTTTGAAAAGATATCCTGCTGTTTGTTTAAACCAAATACAATATGCATTGGTACACAAGTGCTGAACGTTTTAATAGGAAACTTTTTTACATTTGTCAACTTACCTAGTGCTAGCTACACCATGAGGTTCTACACTTTGCTGAACAGACAGACTGTCTTTAATCACAAGATTTAGATGTGTACAACTTGCCAAGATGTTTGTGTCAATAAAGCTGTGTTTTGTAAGGTTGCATAAGTCACTTTGCTTTTGTACGTGTGTGAAAATGACAAACAGTAGCCTCAAGACAAAATCTTCACATGCATGCAAAGTCAGGAGTCCAGACCTTACTGGACTCAATAATGTCACAAATGCATTATGCAGATGGAACAAGATACTTATGTAAATAAAGAATTTGATTCAGATCTGCTGAGAACACACTTGATGGTGGAGTGCTTAAAACGGCCACCTTCATTGCATGACAATGAAAGAGGATCAAGGTTAGATATGAATGGCATGATTGATGGCTTGCTGTGAGACAGGTGCTTAATCCGGAAGATGCCAATCTTGCTACATCTGTATGTTGGCCTCACCATCCTCATTTTATTTTTCATCCACTGCTTTCTTAGGCTGATACAGATTTTATGTGATTGTTCATCCCTAAATGGATAAGTACCTACCATAAGCAATATATGGGGTGAATACTTGAAAAGTATAGTTTTGAGCAGTGGAATGACATGTTTGATTTGGATGCAAGCAATAAGTATTGGCCTACATTAAAGTGACATTAAACACAGAAGTTAAATCTTAAAAATACATTCAAGTATCTTAACTATTAACACAAATGTATCTGATTTGTGGATCACTCAGCTGTAGATCCTCAAATCATCTCTGAATTGGTGCTGGCACTAGGGTTGCCAACTTTTCTTCAAGCGAAACCCGAACACTCCAGCGATGCACAAACATTTTTTGGGGAGAATGAGTTGTGGCTTATTCCTATGTAAATAGCGCAACCCATTCATATGTAAATATCACAGTTGACACTATTTTCAGTGGTGACCAGTAGCCCCTATCTTAATTTTGGTTGCCCCTGTCTGCCTGACATCTAATGTCTGGGTTTCTGCTGCTATGAAACCCGGACACAGCATTCAAAACCCGGACTGTGCAGGTGAATCCTGGACAGGTGGCAACCCTAGCTGACACTGTCCTTCCTTCTGGAGGTTGGTTTGTTCCCTATGCTCCCTGTGTGTGTTGTAAAGTATCCACCGCTCCAAGCTTGCTCCTGTGATGGACTGCAATCTCATGGTTAGTGTACTCATTTATATTGATGTTATAGTCTATCACGGACGTGGGCTTTGAGCGGCGGCTAGTTTACAACACACACAGGGACCATGGGGAACAAAAGTAGCCACCCTCCAGAAGGAAGGATAGTGTCAGCACCAATTCAGAGATGATTTGATTATCTACAGCTTAGTTATACACAAATACGTTACATTTTTATTAATAGTTAAGGTATTTGAATGCATTTTTAAGATTTAACTCCTGAGTTTAGTGTCACTTTAATACTGTGTGGAATAGGGACAAAAACAGTCACACAAATAATTTTGAAGCAGTGATTTGTGGCAGCTACAGAATTGCCCTTTTTTGCCTTTCTGTTGTTTTTAATTAATGGATTGTGGTCCATTAAAAGGTATGTGTTATGGTGATTCCAGCAATTCATAGCTTCATAGTTGTTGTTTTGCAGCATGTGGAGCTTGCTATAGAATGACCAGCTCCAATAGCCGCTGATGTTATCCAACTAAACTGGTAATTATCATGGCGCACCAATGATTTTTAGCTGCATAGAGAAGCACTATAGACAACTACAGCAGCAACTCCACTGTATAGCAAGCTACAAAAAAAACTGAGAAAATAAGTAGAGAGTTAGAAAGCTGCTACACATATCTTCTACAGACTTGCTAGTGTGACTTCTCCAGTCAGAGTACCACATTTCCAGCTAAGTGATCACCTGATATATCTGCACTGAAGGCTAGTGGTCATCTCTTAAGCATTTGTGCGCAGGTTTGCAGCTTTGGCATTGTGTTACTGGTTTAGGGTGTATGTGAATCACTGTGTACAAGAGCTAGTTCATGTCTACAAAACATATACAGCATATAATCCCGCAGACAGGTCTTTGTGCAGGTTATCAAACTTCTAAAGCACCATTTTAATTTAGTCATTTATATTGCACCAACACCTTTTCTACAGTAAAGCATTCAACCTTTTATGCCAGTCCTTGTAATTAAAGAAGCTTACATTCTGACAAAGTTGGGCCAGTTACCCTAGTGGTATTTTTGAATTTAGAAGGGAATTTACACAGACAAAAGAAAAACGTACAAACTCCATGCAAATAATCATCTTGGTGTTGATCTAGTCCAGGCCTCTAGTCCTGCTGCTAAAACCACCATGACGGCTGGGTCATATGGTTTCAAAAGTGCTTCCAAAGATTAAAAGGAGACACAGGTATCCATTTTCACTTTTTTCTCACTTGTCTACTCATTTCTGCATTGTGTATTCAATAAGTTTAAAATGGTTTCTTCACTTTAAATTGTGAAAAAAGCAATACATTCCACATATATTTTGGCAGAAGTATGGGTCATTTATTACTCCTGGAGTTGAATGGTTTGGCAGAAAATATCGAGGACAATGGTTAGTGCTCTCACACTTGTAGAAGTAATGTGCTGAGAATTAAAATATAAAATCATGATCTCAATCTAAATGGATGTGAGAAAACATTTAGTAGAATATTTGTTCTGAAAATCTGAAACTGTTCCCAGGTCATTAAATACATGATTTCACAAAATAGTTTGGTTATACTGCTAGCGAGCAACTAAAGCAGGCAGACAGCAAAACATTACTTAAAGAACTCCAGGTCTTTAAAAAATTAACCTTTGCAGTGAGGCTAATCTTGCATTGCAAATGTTAACTGTTCATTTTTCTCTAGGGATGAAAATAAAAAAGAAATGCTCACCCAATCCTCGGTCCTGCATCAGTGACCGATTACCTCTCTACCCCTCTAACCCTACAACAGACATTCTGACTGTAACTGAACTGTAAGACTTTGAACGCGTTTTGCTTTGAAGAACATTTTATGATTTAACTTATTTAAGCTGAAAGTTCGGTTCAGCTTCATTGATATGTTAGCTGGATGTTAGTAAATTCACTTTTTAATAATAGAGAATGCATTTTCTCAGGCATGCAGTTAAACACACTATTCTAAGTGAAGTAAAAACAGTGTAAATGTATTTAAGGGTTCTGTCAGTTATAGATATTGTACCACTACTCTTCAGGGGGGTTGATTTACTAAGTGGTATAGAGGGTTAAGTTTGCACAGTGAATGTTTGCTTAGTTTATTTATAAAGTGAAGCCATGTTCACCTTCAGCCCTGTGTGGCAGGCCAGGAGACCTGATTTTGTTCTGCGGCAGTTAGGCAATACTTACAGGTCTTGTCCCTCCCCAAGCTCTGTCACTTTCTCTTCCTCTCAGCATGCTCCTAGTTAGTATGCGCACACTGCAATACAACTGTCTGGCTCCTTGTGCTGCTTCTTTCTCCTAGTCTGAGATCTGATGTATAGGGACTGCAAGAGACTGATACCAAGTCAAATTCAGGTGCTTACATTGCGTGTATTTAAAAATACATTTAATGATGTATTAATAAATGCAAACCTGCATTGTGCTGTGGTTTTTTAATCTGCTTGGAATTCAACTTTAATTAAAAAAAATTATTAAATTATGAATGATTCTTTTTTTTTTACCTTTTCACACAGCTAAGCCAGCATTTAGTTTGCAGAATGAACATTAGTAAATCATTCCATTAGGTTTTTCAGAGTAGACCTCTATCACAGTGCCCATGGAATCTCTATTAAAATGGCTGTTGTGCATAAGTAATACAGATGTCCTTTGCTCAGTTCATTTACTGTATTGCACAATGCAATTTATGTATTTTTTCCTGATCATTAGATATCATACTTCTACCATGCAAACCTCTTAATTTCCCTCTGGTCACCGTGTACAAGTGTATTATCATTTTCCTTCCCTGCTTTGTAGAATGCTTTGGAATCAGTTGAAACCACATGGCAGCTCTTGAACATTTTGTTGAGAACATCAGATATTTAGAGTGAATTGCTCAGAACATTATGTGCAACCATTACAACATCCCATTACAATAAAACTGTAGACTCCATAGTGGTGTACGCCAAACGCTAAAACAGATCACTGCAGCTAAAAAGAAAATTCAATCTAGCACTCAAAGAACACCCATGAAGGAAGGTTTTCAATTGTGTGCCACGTTTACAAAACAAGTGCTATAGAATAATTATAGCAGTGCTGTATTTCAGGGTGTTTAAATGTGCCTAGAATGTCTTCTATTCTTTTTTTGCACATTTTTGTAAGCAAGGTATCGGGCAGATAATATGTTTCAATAAAAAAGATATACAATCACAAAAGCTGAAATAATAACTGTTATGTGTCTCCAAGGACAGCTATATTCAATCCCTATGCGCTATTTACCAGATGGTTAGGCAGCTTTTCAAAGCTTTTTAATGATTTGTGTGGACTTGTTTTGTTGCTTAAAACATCTTACGTTCCATTGAGATATCACAAATGTTGTCTTTATTTGAGAAAATATTGTTCTTCAGAACTTAAAAACCTTAGTATAATTAGTTAATTGCCATCTACAGAAGTTTTGTAATAGCAATTCAATTATTTTAGCAAACTGAACATTTAATTTTGGCATCTTAAGAAAGTATTTTCTTTATATCAAACAAAGAGCAGTTAATTTAATCTAAATATTCCCAGTCTATCAAATAAATCTTAAAATAATATTTACAAGTAGATAGTTACATAATGAACAATGGCTGTATTTAGTGTAAAAACCCATACATATGTGTATGCCTGGTGGTTAATCATCATTACAATCATCATCAATGTGTGAGGTTTCCGTTTCATAAAGTGTGTGTAAACCTTAACAATGTACTGCAATTGTTTGCTTCCTTTTGGTCAGGTAAAGTAGTATTAAACTCTCAAACTTGTATTTATTCATAATTTCAGATCATTTTTGCACAAGCACTTAGAATCTTCATGTTTCCAACTCAGCTCAGATGCCGTAAGCTTCCCGCCCAAGACAGAGCAGTTTGCAACAGCTGTCCTTCTATTAGCATGGAGAAGGAAGGAGAGAGGAGTGGGGAGCAGAGAGAAGGGGAGTGTCTTGCCTTCCTGTGCCTGTGTGTTTATAGAGACAGAAACAACTTACTAGCACACACAAGGGTGGCTCCATAAAACCCTGTATAAGGAAAAGGAGCCCCCCTAAAACAGGATATCAGGGCCAGCACTCAGGGGACCAGGTGATTCTCCGGGAAACTAAAAATGTAAGCATCAAGTAGCAGTATCCATTGTAAGTGTTTTACTCAGCATTTGAAACAGCTTAAAACATTTTGGCTCTATTCACTGAGCTGCCATAGGCAGCCGAGTGAATGACCGACCACCGAGGACCAAGCAGAACAGAAAAATAGTTTTTAAAGTTTTTAAAAAAGTAAATAGAAAACAATTGTGCAAAGCTAGCAGTGACAGCTAGCTCCGCCCAATAGTTTTCTATTGTCCGGCGGCTCTGCTGCTGTCAAAAAAGAACGGAAAAAAAACTCTCCCGGGCGCTCTGGGAGCCACCCACTCCCGGCCGCCTAGGAGAGAAACACTGCTTTTTCTTTTTTCTTTATTCTGACACGGAGCTGTGTCAGAATAGAAAAAAAAAATATTTTTTTTTTGCCCATTGAAATGCATTGCTAGATTGCTATTGGCTATTTCAATTTGCAATAGCCAATAGTAAACTAGCATTGTACCCGCCCTCTGCTGATGGACCTGATGGAGAACTGCAGCAGAGGGCGGGTACAATGCTAGTTTACTATTGGCTATTGCAAATTGAAATAGCCAATAGAAATCTAGCAATGCATTCCAATGGGCAAAAAATGTTTTATTTTTTTTTTCTATTCTGACACGCCTCCGTGTCGGAATAAAAAAAAAAGAAACAGCAGTGTTTCTCTCCTTGGCGGCCGGGAGCCGGAGACTCTGGGAGCGCCAGGGAGAGTTTGCTGTTTGGAGATCAGTGTCCCTGGTTACCAGGTAACCAGGGACGCTGATCTCTCTGCAAGTGGCTGGAGCAAGCCGTGAGATCACATTTCCCATAATTTTCTGTCCAGCGGCTCTAATTCTTTGTTCTCTCCAAAATCAAAAGTAAAAGTTATGCTGGAGTTGGACTTTAAACAAGTTCTGACATGCCTGGACCCAGGAAGACCAGGTCCACTCATGCTCTGGGCGCAGCTTGAGCGCACGTTGTTATACTATATGACTGAAATATGCTCACTTAAATTTTATAAGCGCAAAAACCACTGCCTGCACAACTTTTATGTGTGGACACTCTATGTTGGAGTGTTCGTGCAGTTTGTAACTGAACTTATATGTGTGGAAAAAACAATAAAAATCTTTTGAAACTAAAAAAAAAACAAGCTCTGACATTCTAATGGCATGCAGTGAGTCCCAAGTTACTGGCTCTTTTTAAATGTTTTATGGCTATTTCAGATGCATCAGCATAATACCCTATATAGAGAACTATAAATAACATCCAGTCAGGTGAATCAGTTCTGGCAGTTGTCCTGACATATCTCACTCCTATGATATCTAGCTGTGTATGTCTTTGCTATATATTTGATGCCAATCATCATATGGTTGGAACTATTTATGAGTTTATTATTTATGAGTTTATTAGCTCACATCATGGCCACCCCTCTCCCGATTTAAAACATAGTACTAGGTTAAGTATAGCTGACTTACCTTGTCTGATATCCAAAAAATATGTTGCTCTGATTAGAGATAAAATACTGGTTCATAAAAAATAGCTTTAAATGATTAAATAACTATTTCATGCAGATTAGTGAACCGGCCTATAATGATCATCTTCTCTGTTGACTTAGAGAATCACTGTGTGGTCGTTTTGCCATTCCACTACACATAAATAACCCACATTATTTGTATATTTCTCACTGTCTTCTGCTTTGATAATTATAATTTGTGTAATTATTGTGCTTCATTCTTCTGGCAACATACTGAGAACTATTATACATTTAAAATGTACCATCACAAATAGGACTGACATTAAAAGCATTCTACCTCTAATTGTTGAATTTCACATTTCTTTGTTCTTTGATGAAATGCGCAGCTCATTTTTCATCATTTGTTCAATCCATTTTAATCCAAAGAATAAAAGAATGTACAGCGGCACTACATCTATATCCCTCTCCAGGCTATAAAGCTGAGCATCAGCATTTCGTACAAATATTACAAATGTAGACATAAAATGCAATAAATATATACAATGAACTCAATTAATAATTAAATACAGTATTTAAAAACGGCAATGAAAGTGTGGAGCCAGTCACGGAATCTATGTAAAAAAACACATTGCAATGAAGCTGTGCTTCTATATATTGTAAATATTAAGGAGGATCCAACATTCTAAAAAAAAGGGCAGAAATAGGAAATCTAAGTACAAATATCTAATGACAGTAGTGTTAAAGTATACCTAATCTGTGCTATAGGAAACATCTAGGAGTTTCAGTTGTGCCTTATAATGTACCCTGAAAAATCTAACTTTTGTCCTAAATAACTGAAAGATATCAGGAGTTTCTGGTATGTGACTGTGCCTGGGCGCTCCTGTTTTTACAGTCTCATGTCTGCATATTTGCAGTGTGAGGGACACTCCTACTTCTCCCACCTGTGACTGCTAGCATCAGGAGATCTGGAGTGAGATTTGGTAATGTTGCTACTGTGCTGCTTGCTGGAGAGCAATCTGCACTGCATGTGTCCTCCTGCTACTGCTTCAGTCATCCTCCTGTGGTTTTGAACTTTCTCCACTCATCCTCCTGCTTCTTGGATATTCCCCTACTAGTTACCAGATCACCAGTCATCAGGAGACACCTCTAATATGAGAAAGCAAAGCCCTACCTCTACCATGCTGGCTGTCTCCACCCAGTAATAAGTACAAGTAACGACATGTAATTAGAAATTTAAAAGAAGAAATCATGGTTTTTAGTCAGATTACAAAGAGCTTGTGGGGAGGGATTTAAATCTTTCTGCTGCAAGAACACATGGTAAATTGCAAATTTTATCACACATCTTCACATGTTTATGCCGTGTGTTGCACTTTACTGCAGTGCATGTTGGTGTTTTGTGCAGTGTGTTGTGGTGCCATTCATATAGAGTGGCACTCTAAAGCACAAGTACAGTAGCTGGCAATGCATCTGTACTGCTGAGTACCATTGGAACACGCAGCATGCTTTGTGGTATGTTACACAAATGGTGCAGGTACTTTTCTTGTCCATTGGGGTGTGCCGGTAGCCTTTTCAAAACGAAATTGCTGCCTCGATGTGGCGCATGTTAACATGATATTATTTCTAACAGCCCAAGAATGCTTGGTAAAGAGCTTGTGAGAGGGATTTAAATCTTTCTGCTGCAAGAGCACATGGTAAATTGCACATTTTATCACACATCTTCACATGTTTATGCCTTGTGTTGCACTTTACTGCAGTGCATGTTGCTGTTTTGTGCAGTGTGTTGTGGTGCCATTCATATAGAGTGGCACTCTAAAGCACAAGTACAGTAGCTGGCAATGCACCTGTACTGCTGAGTACCATTGGAACACACGGCATGCTTTGTGGTATATTACACAAATGGTGCAGGTACTTTTCTTGTCCATTGGGGTGTGCCGGTAGCGTTTTCAAAACGAAAGAGCTTCCTCGATGTGGCGCATGTTAACATGATATTATTTCTAACAGCCCAAGAATGCTTGTTTGAATGAGTTTGTTCCCTTTTTCGCTAATCACCTATTACAGTTTAGAAGATATTTTTCTCAAAGCAACTAAAAGCACCACAAACAATACACTGATTAAAATCTAACAGGTGAGATTGCTCTTTTTTGTGTGTTTACAGTCTTGTGACATATCAATCTTGTTATGACATAGGCTTATTTCATCCTTGTGCTGACCGAGGATTTCTGTACGGTAAAGAAGGTGAATTTGACAATGACTTCTTTTTGAAACAGTATTAGGAACCAGTATTGTGGAACAGTCATGCTAAGATTTGTAATACTCCTGCACTCTGGTGGATCTGACAGTCCTAGTCTCTGTGTTCCAGATTTTTATTTTTCCTTTTCCTTCGACCTGCAATTTTTCTTGTGGTTCCTTTTTACACCATTTAATTCTAAGTTTCTTTGTTCTCCTACTCTCCCCCGTATTACTATTGCTCTCAAGTCTTTTCCTCAGCTACCCTTCATATGTGTTCCATCTGTCTTACTTCAGACATCTTCAACCAGTTGGAACACTTGATGCTTCATTGTGTGTGCAACCAGGCAGAAAATAAATTGTTACCTGCATTTGTTACATCTTTGGGAAGATAGAGCCATGTTAGATAAGCAATTTTATTAATGTACAACCAGTGGCATAAACATTTGCAAAACGTTGAAACTGCATTTGACACTAATTGACATGTTGCTTGTTAATATGAGGAGCCTAAAGTGACACTAAATTTAAGAGTTAAACCTTAAAATACATTCAATTACCTTAACCATGAACAAAAATGTATCTTATTTGGGCATCATTCAGCTGTAGATACTCAAATAATCTCTGAATACATGCTGACATTGTCCCTCCTTCTGGAGAGTGGCTACTTTTGTTGCTCATAGTCCCTGTGTGTGCTGGGAAGAAGTCACCGCTCCAAGCTTGCTCCTGTGATGGACTACAATCTCAATACATATTAGTAAACTAAACGTGAGATTATAGTCTATCACGGGAGCAAGATTGGAGCGGTGGCTACTTTACAACACACATTGACCACGGGAAACAAAAGTAGCCACCAGTCAAAAGGAAGGACAGTGTGAGCATGAATTTAGAGATGATCTGAGGATCTAATGCCCAAAGTAATGCCCAAATAAGGTACATTTTTGTTAATAGTTAGGGTACTTGAATGCATGTTTAAGGTTTACCTCCTGAGTTTAGTGTCACTTTAATCTCAGTTTTTAGATAAATTAAGGGCCTTTGTTACATCTGGACCTAAGATCCACTGTACCGAGACACATAGCTGTAGTGCTTTCTAGAATACCTTTCTTTTTAGGGGTAATGCTTTTCTTTTTCATATTGATGCCAAGCCCAAATGTCTAATGTATAGTCTGAGCTTTTCATGATCTCTTTTAAACACTGTTTACATTTTGATTCTTATTTGAACCAAGAATAAAAGACCAAAGCAAATAAACATGAAAAAGGAAAAGATGCATGTATTCCAGAGTGTAAAACACTCATGATTCTTCCACTTTTAGAGGTCTATTCACTAAGCTGCCGAGGGCAGCCGAGTGAACAACCGACCCCAAGTGAAGTGAGCCGAACACTGTTCGGCTATTCACTTCAGGCTGGTACGGCTGATTTCAGCCGTACATCGGCTGAAATCAGCCGTACATCGGCTTGCTTCACATGGCTTCGGGTCGGCCGAACATGCTGAGCATGTTCGGCCGACCCAAAATGCAGAAGGAGTTCGACT